>NC_138898.1:59913630-60303364 GCF_965194825.1 Balaenoptera physalus
GCTGTTCCTTAAAACACTAGTGCTTTGGAAATCTATTGGAGGCAGAAGCAGTCAAGGGTAGCCTAGGGTTAGGGTTAGGCTTAGGGTTAGGCTTAGGGTACGGCTTAGGGTACGGGTTCGGGGAGGGCTTCGGGTACGGCGTAGGGTATGGGTTAGGGTTAGGGTTAGGGTTAGTGTTAGGGTTAGGGCTCGGTTTAGTTTACGGGTTAGGATTAGGGTACGTGTTAGGGTTAGGGTAGGGGTCAGGTTTAGGGTATGTGTTAGGGTTAGGGTAGTTATTAAACCTATCCCAGTCTCTAGATACCCCTTAGCACGGAAAGGAATATTATTTGGGGGTCCAGCCATGGAGAAGCGTTTAGACACTAGGATAAGATAAGGAACACACCCATTATTAATAAATCACATTAGAATTCTCTTTTTAAGCTGTGCCTTAAAACACTAGTGCTTAGGAAATCTATTGGAGGCAGAAGCAGTCAAGGGTAGCCTAGGGTTAGGGTTAGGCTTAGGGTTAGGCTTAGGGTACGTCTTCGGGTACGGCGTAGGGTAAGGGTTAGGGTTAGGGTTAGGGTTAGTGTTAGGGTTAGGGCTCGGTTTAGTTTACGGTTTAGGATTAGGGTACGTGTTAGGGTTAGGGTAGGGGTTAGGGTTAGGGTACGTGTTAGGGTTAGGGTACGTGTTAGATTTAGGGTAGTTATTAAACCTATCCCACTCTCTAGATACCCCTTAGCACGTAAAGAATATTATTTGGGGGTCCAGCCATGGAGAAGACTTTAGACACTAGGATAAGATAAGGAACACACCCATTATAAAAAAATCACATTAGGATTCTATTTTTAAGCTGTTCCTTAAAACACTAGTGCTTAGGAAATCTATTGGAGGCAGAAGCACTCAAGGGTAGCCTAGGGTTAGGGTTAGGCTTAGGGTACGGCTTAGGGTACGGGTTCGGGGAGGGCTTCGGGTACGGCGTAGTTTATGGGTTAGGGTTAGGGTTAGGGTTAGTGTTAGGGTTAGCGCTGGGTTTAGGGTACGGGTTAGGATTAGGGTACGTGATAGGTTTAGGGTACTGCTTAGGGTTATTGTACGTGTTAGGGTTAGGGTAGTTATTAAACCTATCCCAGTCTCTAGATACCCCTTAGCACGTAAAGGAATATTATTTGGGGGTCCAGCCATGGAGAAGAGTTTAGACGCTAGGATAAGATAAGGAACCCACCCATTATAAAGAAATCACATTAGGATTCTCTTTTTAAGCTGTTCCTTAAAACACTAGTGCTTTGGAAATCTATTGGAGGCAGAAGCAGTCAAGGGTAGCCTAGCGTTAGGGTTAGGCTTAGGGTTAGGCTTAGGGTACGGCTTAGGGTACGGGTTCGGGGAGGGCTTCGGGTACGGCGTAGGGTATGGGTTAGGGTTAGGGTTAGGGTTAGTGTTAGGGTTAGGGCTCGGTTTAGTTTACGGGTTAGGATTAGGGTACGTGTTAGGGTTAGGGTAGGGGTTAGGTTTAGGGTATGTGTTAGGGTTAGGGTAGTTATTAAACCTATCCCACTCTCTAGATACCCCTTAGCACGGAAAGGAATATTATTTGGGGGTCCAGCCATGGAGAAGCGTTTAGACACTAGGATAAGATAAGGAACACACCCATTATTAATAAATCACATTAGGATTCTCTTTTTAAGCTGTTCCTTAAAACACTAGTGCTTAGGAAATCTATTGGAGGCAGAAGCAGTCAAGGGTAGCCTAGGGTTAGGGTTAGGCTTAGGGTTAGGCTTAGGGTACGGCTTAGGGTACGGGTCCGGGGAGGGCTTCGTGTACGGCGTAGGGTAAGGTTTAGGGTTAGGGTTAGGGTTAGTGTTAGGGTTAGGGCTCGGTTTAGTTTACGGGTTAGGATTAGGGTACGTGTTAGGGTTAGGGTAGGGGTTAGGGTTAGGGTACGTGTTAGAGTTAGGGTAGTTATTAAACCTATCCCAATCTCTAGATACCCCTTAGCACGTAAAGAATATTATTTGGGGGTCCAGCCATGGAGAAGACTTTAGACACTAGGATAAGATAAGGAACACACCCATTATAAAAAAATCACATTAGGATTCTATTTTTAAGCTGTTCCTTAAAACACTAGTGCTTAGGAAATCTATTGGAGGCAGAAGCACTCAAGGGTAGCCTAGGGTTAGGGTTAGGCTTAGGGTACGGCTTAGGGTACGGGTTCGGGGAGGGCTTCGGGTACGGCGTAGTTTATGGGTTAGGGTTAGGGTTAGGGTTAGTGTTAGGGTTAGGGCTGGGTTTAGGGTACGGGTTAGGATTAGGGTACGTGATAGGTTTAGGGTACTGCTTAGGGTTATTGTACGTGTTAGGGTTAGGGTAGTTATTAAACCTATCCCAGTCTCTAGATACCCCTTAGCACGTAAAGGAATATTATTTGGGGGTCCAGCCATGGAGAAGAGTTTAGACGCTAGGATAAGATAAGGAACACACCCATTATAAAGAAATCACATTAGGATTCTCTTTTTAAGCTGTTCCTTAAAACACTAGTGCTTTGGAAATCTATTGGAGGCAGAAGCAGTCAAGGGTAGCCTAGGGTTAGGGTTAGGCTTAGGGTTAGGCTTAGGGTACGGCTTAGGGTACGGGTTCGGGGAGGGCTTCGGGTACAGCGTAGGGTATGGGTTAGGGTTAGGGTTAGGGTTAGTGTTAGGGTTAGGGCTCGGTTTAGTTTACGGGTTAGGATTAGGGTACGTGTTAGGGTTAGGGTAGGGGTTAGGTTTAGGGTATGTGTTAGGGTTAGGGTAGTTATTAAACCTATCCCACTCTCTAGATACCCCTTAGCACGGAAAGGAATATTATTTGGGGGTCCAGCCATGGAGAAGCGTTTAGACACTAGGATAAGATAAGGAACACACCCATTATTAATAAATCACATTAGGATTCTCTTTGTAAGCTGTTCCTTAAAACACTAGTGCTTAGGAAATCTATTGGAGGCAGAAGCAGTCAAGGGTAGCCTAGGGTTAGGGTTAGGCTTAGGGTTAGGCTTAGGGTACGGGTTCGGGGAGGGCTTCGTGTACGGCGTAGGGTAAGGGTTAGGGTTAGGGTTAGGGTTAGTGTTAGGGTTAGGGCTCGGTTTAGTTTACGGGTTAGGATTAGGGTACGTGTTAGGGTTAGGGTAGCGGTTAGGGTTAGGCTACGTGTTAGGGTTAGGGTAGTCATTAAACCTATCCCAGTCTCTAGATACCCCTTAGCACGTAAAGAATATTATTTGGGGGTCCAGCCATGGAGAAGAGTTTAGACGCTAGGATAAGATAAGGAACACACCCATTATAAAGAAATCACATTAGGATTCTCTTTTTAAGCTGTTCCTTAAAACACTAGTGCTTTGGAAATCTATTGGAGGCAGAAGCAGTCAAGGGTAGCCTAGGGTTAGGGTTAGGCTTAGGGTTAGGCTTAGGGTACGGCTTAGGGTACGGGTTCGGGGAGGGCTTCGGGTACGGCGTAGGGTATGGGTTAGGGTTAGGGTTAGGGTTAGTGTTAGGGTTAGGGCTCGGTTTAGTTTACGGGTTAGGATTAGGGTACGTGTTAGGGTTAGGGTAGGGGTTAGGTTTAGGGTATGTGTTAGGGTTAGGGTAGTTATTAAACCTATCCCACTCTCTAGATACCCCTTAGCACGGAAAGGAATATTATTTGGGGGTCCAGCCATGGAGAAGCGTTTAGACACTAGGATAAGATAAGGAACACACCCATTATTAATAAATCACATTAGGATTCTCTTTTTAAGCTGTTCCTTAAAACACTAGTGCTTAGGAAATCTATTGGAGGCAGAAGCAGTCAAGGGTAGCCTAGGGTTAGGGTTAGGCTTAGGGTTAGGCTTAGGGTACGGCTTAGGGTACGGGTTCGGGGAGGGCTTCGTGTACGGCGTAGGGTAAGGGTTAGGGTTAGGGTTAGGGTTAGTGTTAGGGTTAGGGCTCGGTTTAGTTTACGGGTTAGGATTAGGGTACGTGTTAGGGTTAGGGTAGCGGTTAGGGTTAGGCTACGTGTTAGGGTTAGGGTAGTTATTAAACCTATCCCACTCTCTAGATACCCCTTAGCACGTAAAGAATATTATTTGGGGGTCCAGCCATGGAGAAAAGTTTAGACACTAGGATAAGATAAGGAACACACCCATTATAAAGAAATCACATTAGGATTCTATTTTTAAGCTGTTCCTTAAAACACTAGTGCTTAGGAAATCTATTGGAGGCAGAAGCAGTCAAGGGTAGCCTAGGGTTAGGGTTAGGCTTAGGGTTAGGCTTAGGGTACGGGTTCGGGGAGGGCTTCGGGTACGGCGTAGTTTATGGGTTAGGGTTAGGGTTAGGGTTAGTGTTAGGGTTAGGGCTCGGTTTAGGGTACGGGTTAGGATTAGGGTACGTGATAGGTTTAGGGTAGTGGTTAGGGTTATTGTACGTGTTAGGGTTAGGGTAGTTATTAAACCTATCCCAGTCTCTAGATACCCCTTAGCACGTAAAGGAATATTATTTGGGGGTCCAGCCATGGAGAAGAGTTTAGACGCTAGGATAAGAAAAGAAACACACCCATTATAAAGAAATCACATTAGGATTCTCTTTTTAAGCTGTTCCTTAAAACACTAGTGCTTTGGAAATCTATTGGAGGCAGAAGCAGTCAAGGGTAGCCTAGGGTTAGGGTTAGGCTTAGGGTTAGGCTTAGGGTACGGCTTAGGGTACGGGTTCGGGGAGGGCTTCGGGTACGGCGTAGGGTATGGGTTAGGGTTAGGGTTAGGGTTAGTGTTAGGGTTAGGGCTCGGTTTAGTTTACGGGTTAGGATTAGGGTACGTGTTAGGGTTAGGGTAGGGGTCAGGTTTAGGGTATGTGTTAGGGTTAGGGTAGTTATTAAACCTATCCCAGTCTCTAGATACCCCTTAGCACGGAAAGGAATATTATTTGGGGGTCCAGCCATGGAGAAGCGTTTAGACACTAGGATAAGATAAGGAACACACCCATTATTAATAAATCACATTAGGATTCTCTTTTTAAGCTGTGCCTTAAAACACTAGTGCTTAGGAAATCTATTGGAGGCAGAAGCAGTCAAGGGTAGCCTAGGGTTAGGGTTAGGCTTAGGGTTAGGCTTAGGGTACGTCTTCGGGTACGGCGTAGGGTAAGGGTTAGGGTTAGGGTTAGGGTTAGTGTTAGGGTTAGGGCTCGGTTTAGTTTACGGTTTAGGATTAGGGTACGTGTTAGGGTTAGGGTAGGGGTTAGGGTTAGGGTACGTGTTAGGGTTAGGGTACGTGTTAGATTTAGGGTAGTTATTAAACCTATCCCACTCTCTAGATACCCCTTAGCACGTAAAGAATATTATTTGGGGGTCCAGCCATGGAGAAGACTTTAGACACTAGGATAAGATAAGGAACACACCCATTATAAAAAAATCACATTAGGATTCTATTTTTAAGCTGTTCCTTAAAACACTAGTGCTTAGGAAATCTATTGGAGGCAGAAGCACTCAAGGGTAGCCTAGGGTTAGGGTTAGGCTTAGGGTACGGCTTAGGGTACGGGTTCGGGGAGGGCTTCGGGTACGGCGTAGTTTATGGGTTAGGGTTAGGGTTAGGGTTAGTGTTAGGGTTAGCGCTGGGTTTAGGGTACGGGTTAGGATTAGGGTACGTGATAGGTTTAGGGTACTGCTTAGGGTTATTGTACGTGTTAGGGTTAGGGTAGTTATTAAACCTATCCCAGTCTCTAGATACCCCTTAGCACGTAAAGGAATATTATTTGGGGGTCCAGCCATGGAGAAGAGTTTAGACGCTAGGATAAGATAAGGAACCCACCCATTATAAAGAAATCACATTAGGATTCTCTTTTTAAGCTGTTCCTTAAAACACTAGTGCTTTGGAAATCTATTGGAGGCAGAAGCAGTCAAGGGTAGCCTAGCGTTAGGGTTAGGCTTAGGGTTAGGCTTAGGGTACGGCTTAGGGTACGGGTTCGGGGAGGGCTTCGGGTACGGCGTAGGGTATGGGTTAGGGTTAGGGTTAGGGTTAGTGTTAGGGTTAGGGCTCGGTTTAGTTTACGGGTTAGGATTAGGGTACGTGTTAGGGTTAGGGTAGGGGTTAGGTTTAGGGTATGTGTTAGGGTTAGGGTAGTTATTAAACCTATCCCACTCTCTAGATACCCCTTAGCACGGAAAGGAATATTATTTGGGGGTCCAGCCATGGAGAAGCGTTTAGACACTAGGATAAGATAAGGAACACACCCATTATTAATAAATCACATTAGGATTCTCTTTTTAAGCTGTTCCTTAAAACACTAGTGCTTAGGAAATCTATTGGAGGCAGAAGCAGTCAAGGGTAGCCTAGGGTTAGGGTTAGGCTTAGGGTTAGGCTTAGGGTACGGCTTAGGGTACGGGTCCGGGGAGGGCTTCGTGTACGGCGTAGGGTAAGGTTTAGGGTTAGGGTTAGGGTTAGTGTTAGGGTTAGGGCTCGGTTTAGTTTACGGGTTAGGATTAGGGTACGTGTTAGGGTTAGGGTAGGGGTTAGGGTTAGGGTACGTGTTAGAGTTAGGGTAGTTATTAAACCTATCCCAATCTCTAGATAACCCTTAGCACGTAAAGAATATTATTTGGGGGTCCAGCCATGGAGAAGACTTTAGACACTAGGATAAGATAAGGAACACACCCATTATAAAAAAATCACATTAGGATTCTATTTTTAAGCTGTTCCTTAAAACACTAGTGCTTAGGAAATCTATTGGAGGCAGAAGCACTCAAGGGTAGCCTAGGGTTAGGGTTAGGCTTAGGGTACGGCTTAGGGTACGGGTTCGGGGAGGGCTTCGGGTACGGCGTAGTTTATGGGTTAGGGTTAGGGTTAGGGTTAGTGTTAGGGTTAGGGCTGGGTTTAGGGTACGGGTTAGGATTAGGGTACGTGATAGGTTTAGGGTACTGCTTAGGGTTATTGTACGTGTTAGGGTTAGGGTAGTTATTAAACCTATCCCAGTCTCTAGATACCCCTTAGCACGTAAAGGAATATTATTTGGGGGTCCAGCCATGGAGAAGAGTTTAGACGCTAGGATAAGATAAGGAACACACCCATTATAAAGAAATCACATTAGGATTCTCTTTTTAAGCTGTTCCTTAAAACACTAGTGCTTTGGAAATCTATTGGAGGCAGAAGCAGTCAAGGGTAGCCTAGGGTTAGGGTTAGGCTTAGGGTTAGGCTTAGGGTACGGCTTAGGGTACGGGTTCGGGGAGGGCTTCGGGTACAGCGTAGGGTATGGGTTAGGGTTAGGGTTAGGGTTAGTGTTAGGGTTAGGGCTCGGTTTAGTTTACGGGTTAGGATTAGGGTACGTGTTAGGGTTAGGGTAGGGGTTAGGTTTAGGGTATGTGTTAGGGTTAGGGTAGTTATTAAACCTATCCCACTCTCTAGATACCCCTTAGCACGGAAAGGAATATTATTTGGGGGTCCAGCCATGGAGAAGCGTTTAGACACTAGGATAAGATAAGGAACACACCCATTATTAATAAATCACATTAGGATTCTCTTTTTAAGCTGTTCCTTAAAACACTAGTGCTTAGGAAATCTATTGGAGGCAGAAGCAGTCAAGGGTAGCCTAGGGTTAGGGTTAGGCTTAGGGTTAGGCTTAGGGTACGGGTTCGGGGAGGGCTTCGTGTACGGCGTAGGGTAAGGGTTAGGGTTAGGGTTAGGGTTAGTGTTAGGGTTAGGGCTCGGTTTAGTTTACGGGTTAGGATTAGGGTACGTGTTAGGGTTAGGGTAGCGGTTAGGGTTAGGCTACGTGTTAGGGTTAGGGTAGTCATTAAACCTATCCCAGTCTCTAGATACCCCTTAGCACGTAAAGAATATTATTTGGGGGTCCAGCCATGGAGAAGAGTTTAGACGCTAGGATAAGATAAGGAACACACCCATTATAAAGAAATCACATTAGGATTCTCTTTTTAAGCTGTTCCTTAAAACACTAGTGCTTTGGAAATCTATTGGAGGCAGAAGCAGTCAAGGGTAGCCTAGGGTTAGGGTTAGGCTTAGGGTTAGGCTTAGGGTACGGCTTAGGGTACGGGTTCGGGGAGGGCTTCGGGTACGGCGTAGGGTATGGGTTAGGGTTAGGGTTAGGGTTAGTGTTAGGGTTAGGGCTCGGTTTAGTTTACGGGTTAGGATTAGGGTACGTGTTAGGGTTAGGGTAGGGGTTAGGTTTAGGGTATGTGTTAGGGTTAGGGTAGTTATTAAACCTATCCCACTCTCTAGATACCCCTTAGCACGGAAAGGAATATTATTTGGGGGTCCAGCCATGGAGAAGCGTTTAGACACTAGGATAAGATAAGGAACACACCCATTATTAATAAATCACATTAGGATTCTCTTTTTAAGCTGTTCCTTAAAACACTAGTGCTTAGGAAATCTATTGGAGGCAGAAGCAGTCAAGGGTAGCCTAGGGTTAGGGTTAGGCTTAGGGTTAGGCTTAGGGTACGGCTTAGGGTACGGGTTCGGGGAGGGCTTCGTGTACGGCGTAGGGTAAGGGTTAGGGTTAGGGTTAGGGTTAGTGTTAGGGTTAGGGCTCGGTTTAGTTTACGGGTTAGGATTAGGGTACGTGTTAGGGTTAGGGTAGCGGTTAGGGTTAGGCTACGTGTTAGGGTTAGGGTAGTTATTAAACCTATCCCACTCTCTAGATACCCCTTAGCACGTAAAGAATATTATTTGGGGGTCCAGCCATGGAGAAAAGTTTAGACACTAGGATAAGATAAGGAACACACCCATTATAAAGAAATCACATTAGGATTCTATTTTTAAGCTGTTCCTTAAAACACTAGTGCTTAGGAAATCTATTGGAGGCAGAAGCAGTCAAGGGTAGCCTAGGGTTAGGGTTAGGCTTAGGGTTAGGCTTAGGGTACGGGTTCGGGGAGGGCTTCGGGTACGGCGTAGTTTATGGGTTAGGGTTAGGGTTAGGGTTAGTGTTAGGGTTAGGGCTCGGTTTAGGGTACGGGTTAGGATTAGGGTACGTGATAGGTTTAGGGTAGTGGTTAGGGTTATTGTACGTGTTAGGGTTAGGGTAGTTATTAAACCTATCCCAGTCTCTAGATACCCCTTAGCACGTAAAGGAATATTATTTGGGGGTCCAGCCATGGAGAAGAGTTTAGACGCTAGGATAAGAAAAGAAACACACCCATTATAAAGAAATCACATTAGGATTCTCTTTTTAAGCTGTTCCTTAAAACACTAGTGCTTTGGAAATCTATTGGAGGCAGAAGCAGTCAAGGGTAGCCTAGGGTTAGGGTTAGGCTTAGGGTTAGGCTTAGGGTACGGCTTAGGGTACGGGTTCGGGGAGGGCTTCGGGTACGGCGTAGGGTATGGGTTAGGGTTAGGGTTAGGGTTAGTGTTAGGGTTAGGGCTCGGTTTAGTTTACGGGTTAGGATTAGGGTACGTGTTAGGGTTAGGGTAGGGGTCAGGTTTAGGGTATGTGTTAGGGTTAGGGTAGTTATTAAACCTATCCCAGTCTCTAGATACCCCTTAGCACGGAAAGGAATATTATTTGGGGGTCCAGCCATGGAGAAGCGTTTAGACACTAGGATAAGATAAGGAACACACCCATTATTAATAAATCACATTAGGATTCTCTTTTTAAGCTGTGCCTTAAAACACTAGTGCTTAGGAAATCTATTGGAGGCAGAAGCAGTCAAGGGTAGCCTAGGGTTAGGGTTAGGCTTAGGGTTAGGCTTAGGGTACGTCTTCGGGTACGGCGTAGGGTAAGGGTTAGGGTTAGGGTTAGGGTTAGTGTTAGGGTTAGGGCTCGGTTTAGTTTACGGTTTAGGATTAGGGTACGTGTTAGGGTTAGGGTAGGGGTTAGGGTTAGGGTACGTGTTAGAGTTAGGGTAGTTATTAAACCTATCCCACTCTCTAGATACCCCTTAGCACGTAAAGAATATTATTTGGGGGTCCAGCCATGGAGAAGACTTTAGACACTAGGATAAGATAAGGAACACACCCATTATAAAAAAATCACATTAGGATTCTATTTTTAAGCTGTTCCTTAAAACACTAGTGCTTAGGAAATCTATTGGAGGCAGAAGCACTCAAGGGTAGCCTAGGGTTAGGGTTAGGCTTAGGGTACGGCTTAGGGTACGGGTTCGGGGAGGGCTTCGGGTACGGCGTAGTTTATGGGTTAGGGTTAGGGTTAGGGTTAGTGTTAGGGTTAGCGCTAGGTTTAGGGTACGGGTTAGGATTAGGGTACGTGATAGGTTTAGGGTACTGCTTAGGGTTATTGTACGTGTTAGGGTTAGGGTAGTTATTAAACCTATCCCAGTCTCTAGATACCCCTTAGCACGTAAAGTAATATTATTTGGGGGTCCAGCCATGGAGAAGAGTTTAGACGCTAGGATAAGATAAGGAACACACCCATTATAAAGAAATCACATTAGGATTCTCTTTTTAAGCTGTTCCTTAAAACACTAGTGCTTTGGAAATCTATTGGAGGCAGAAGCAGTCAAGGGTAGCCTAGGGTTAGGGTTAGGCTTAGGGTTAGGCTTAGGGTACGGCTTAGGGTACGGGTTCGGGGAGGGCTTCGGGTACGGTGTAGGGTATGGGTTAGGGTTAGGGTTAGGGTTAGTGTTAGGGTTAGGGATCGGTTTAGTTTACGGGTTAGGATTAGGGTACGTGTTAGGGTTAGGGTAGGGGTTAGGTTTAGGGTATGTGTTAGGGTTAGGGTAGTTATTAAACCTATCCCACTCTCTAGATACCCCTTAGCACGGAAAGGAATATTATTTGGGGGTCCAGCCATGGAGAAGCGTTTAGACACTAGGATAAGATAAGGAACACACCCATTATTAATAAATCACATTAGGATTCTCTTTTTAAGCTGTTCCTTAAAACACTAGTGCTTAGGAAATCTATTGGAGGCAGAAGCAGTCAAGGGTAGCCTAGGGTTAGGGTTAGGCTTAGGGTTAGGCTTAGGGTACGGCTTAGGGTACGGGTCCGGGGAGGGCTTCGTGTACGGCGTAGGGTAAGGTTTAGGGTTAGGGTTAGGGTTAGTGTTAGGGTTAGGGCTCGGTTTAGTTTACGGGTTAGGATTAGGGTACGTGTTAGGGTTAGGGTAGGGGTTAGGGTTAGGGTACGTGTTAGAGTTAGGGTAGTTATTAAACCTATCCCAATCTCTAGATACCCCTTAGCACGTAAAGAATATTATTTGGGGGTCCAGCCATGGAGAAGACTTTAGACACTAGGATAAGATAAGGAACACACCCATTATAAAAAAATCACATTAGGATTCTATTTTTAAGCTGTTCCTTAAAACACTAGTGCTTAGGAAATCTATTGGAGGCAGAAGCACTCAAGGGTAGCCTAGGGTTAGGGTTAGGCTTAGGGTACGGCTTAGGGTACGGGTTCGGGGAGGGCTTCGGGTACGGCGTAGTTTATGGGTTAGGGTTAGGGTTAGGGTTAGTGTTAGGGTTAGCGCTAGGTTTAGGGTACGGGTTAGGATTAGGGTACGTGATAGGTTTAGGGTACTGCTTAGGGTTATTGTACGTGTTAGGGTTAGGGTAGTTATTAAACCTATCCCAGTCTCTAGATACCCCTTAGCACGTAAAGGAATATTATTTGGGGGTCCAGCCATGGAGAAGAGTTTAGACGCTAGGATAAGATAAGGAACACACCCATTATAAAGAAATCACATTAGGATTCTCTTTTTAAGCTGTTCCTTAAAACACTAGTGCTTTGGAAATCTATTGGAGGCAGAAGCAGTCAAGGGTAGCCTAGCGTTAGGGTTAGGCTTAGGGTTAGGCTTAGGGTACGGCTTAGGGTACGGGTTCGGGGAGGGCTTCGGGTACGGTGTAGGGTATGGGTTAGGGTTAGGGTTAGGGTTAGTGTTAGGGTTAGGGATCGGTTTAGTTTACGGGTTAGGATTAGGGTACGTGTTAGGGTTAGGGTAGGGGTTAGGTTTAGGGTATGTGTTAGGGTTAGGGTAGTTATTAAACCTATCCCACTCTCTAGATACCCCTTAGCACGGAAAGGAATATTATTTGGGGGTCCAGCCATGGAGAAGCGTTTAGACACTAGGATAAGATAAGGAACACACCCATTATTAATAAATCACATTAGGATTCTCTTTTTAAGCTGTTCCTTAAAACACTAGTGCTTAGGAAATCTATTGGAGGCAGAAGCAGTCAAGGGTAGCCTAGGGTTAGGGTTAGGCTTAGGGTTAGGCTTAGGGTACGGCTTAGGGTACGGGTCCGGGGAGGGCTTCGTGTACGGCGTAGGGTAAGGTTTAGGGTTAGGGTTAGGGTTAGTGTTAGGGTTAGGGCTCGGTTTAGTTTACGGGTTAGGATTAGGGTACGTGTTAGGGTTAGGGTAGGGGTTAGGGTTAGGGTACGTGTTAGAGTTAGGGTAGTTATTAAACCTATCCCAATCTCTAGATACCCCTTAGCACGTAAAGAATATTATTTGGGGGTCCAGCCATGGAGAAGACTTTAGACACTAGGATAAGATAAGGAACACACCCATTATAAAAAAATCACATTAGGATTCTATTTTTAAGCTGTTCCTTAAAACACTAGTGCTTAGGAAATCTATTGGAGGCAGAAGCACTCAAGGGTAGCCTAGGGTTAGGGTTAGGCTTAGGGTACGGCTTAGGGTACGGGTTCGGGGAGGGCTTCGGGTACGGCGTAGTTTATGGGTTAGGGTTAGGGTTAGGGTTAGTGTTAGGGTTAGGGCTGGGTTTAGGGTACGGGTTAGGATTAGGGTACGTGATAGGTTTAGGGTACTGCTTAGGGTTATTGTACGTGTTAGGGTTAGGGTAGTTATTAAACCTATCCCAGTCTCTAGATACCCCTTAGCACGTAAAGGAATATTATTTGGGGGTCCAGCCATGGAGAAGAGTTTAGACGCTAGGATAAGATAAGGAACACACCCATTATAAAGAAATCACATTAGGATTCTCTTTTTAAGCTGTTCCTTAAAACACTAGTGCTTTGGAAATCTATTGGAGGCAGAAGCAGTCAAGGGTAGCCTAGGGTTAGGGTTAGGCTTAGGGTTAGGCTTAGGGTACGGCTTAGGGTACGGGTTCGGGGAGGGCTTCGGGTACAGCGTAGGGTATGGGTTAGGGTTAGGGTTAGGGTTAGTGTTAGGGTTAGGGCTCGGTTTAGTTTACGGGTTAGGATTAGGGTACGTGTTAGGGTTAGGGTAGGGGTTAGGTTTAGGGTATGTGTTAGGGTTAGGGTAGTTATTAAACCTATCCCACTCTCTAGATACCCCTTAGCACGGAAAGGAATATTATTTGGGGGTCCAGCCATGGAGAAGCGTTTAGACACTAGGATAAGATAAGGAACACACCCATTATTAATAAATCACATTAGGATTCTCTTTTTAAGCTGTTCCTTAAAACACTAGTGCTTAGGAAATCTATTGGAGGCAGAAGCAGTCAAGGGTAGCCTAGGGTTAGGGTTAGGCTTAGGGTTAGGCTTAGGGTACGGGTTCGGGGAGGGCTTCGTGTACGGCGTAGGGTAAGGGTTAGGGTTAGGGTTAGGGTTAGTGTTAGGGTTAGGGCTCGGTTTAGTTTACGGGTTAGGATTAGGGTACGTGTTAGGGTTAGGGTAGCGGTTAGGGTTAGGCTACGTGTTAGGGTTAGGGTAGTTATTAAACCTATCCCAGTCTCTAGATACCCCTTAGCACGTAAAGAATATTATTTGGGGGTCCAGCCATGGAGAAGAGTTTAGACGCTAGGATAAGATAAGGAACACACCCATTATAAAGAAATCACATTAGGATTCTCTTTTTAAGCTGTTCCTTAAAACACTAGTGCTTTGGAAATCTATTGGAGGCAGAAGCAGTCAAGGGTAGCCTAGGCTTAGGGTTAGGCTTAGGGTTAGGCTTAGGGTACGGCTTAGGGTACGGGTTCGGGGAGGGCTTCGGGTACGGCGTAGGGTATGGGTTAGGGTTAGGGTTAGGGTTAGTGTTAGGGTTAGGGCTCGGTTTAGTTTACGGGTTAGGATTAGGGTACGTGTTAGGGTTAGGGTAGGGGTTAGGTTTAGGGTATGTGTTAGGGTTAGGGTAGTTATTAAACCTATCCCACTCTCTAGATACCCCTTAGCACGGAAAGGAATATTATTTGGGGGTCCAGCCATGGAGAAGCGTTTAGACACTAGGATAAGATAAGGAACACACCCATTATTAATAAATCACATTAGGATTCTCTTTTTAAGCTGTTCCTTAAAACACTAGTGCTTAGGAAATCTATTGGAGGCAGAAGCAGTCAAGGGTAGCCTAGGGTTAGGGTTAGGCTTAGGGTTAGGCTTAGGGTACGGCTTAGGGTACGGGTTCGGGGAGGGCTTCGTGTATGGCGTAGGGTAAGTGTTAGGGTTAGGGTTAGGGTTAGTGTTAGGGTTAGGGCTCGGTTTAGTTTACGGGTTAGGATTAGGGTACGTGTTAGGGTTAGGGTAGCGGTTAGGGTTAGGCTACGTGTTAGGGTTAGGGTAGTTATTAAACCTATCCCACTCTCTAGATACCCCTTAGCACGTAAAGAATATTATTTGGGGGTCCAGCCATGGAGAAAAGTTTAGACACTAGGATAAGATAAGGAACACACCCATTATAAAGAAATCACATTAGGATTCTATTTTTAAGCTGTTCCTTAAAACACTAGTGCTTAGGAAATCTATTGGAGGCAGAAGCAGTCAAGGGTAGCCTAGGGTTAGGGTTAGGCTTAGGGTACGGGTTCGGGGAGGGCTTCGGGTACGGCGTAGTTTATGGGTTAGGGTTAGGGTTAGGGTTAGTGTTAGGGTTAGGGCTCGGTTTAGGGTACGGGTTAGGATTAGGGTACGTGATAGGTTTAGGGTAGTGGTTAGGGTTATTGTACGTGTTAGGGTTAGGGTAGTTATTAAACCTATCCCAGTCTCTAGATACCCATTAGCACGTAAAGGAATATTATTTGGGGGTCCAGCCATGGAGAAGAGTTTAGACGCTAGGATAAGAAAAGAAACACACCCATTATAAAGAAATCACATTAGGATTCTCTTTTTAAGCTGTTCCTTAAAACACTAGTGCTTTGGAAATCTATTGGAGGCAGAAGCAGTCAAGGGTAGCCTAGGGTTAGGGTTAGGCTTAGGGTTAGGCTTAGGGTACGGCTTAGGGTACGGGTTCGGGGAGGGCTTCGGGTACGGCGTAGGGTATGTGTTAGGGTTAGGGTTAGGGTTAGTGTTAGGGTTAGGGCTCGGTTTAGTTTACGGGTTAGGATTAGGGTACATGTTAGGGTTAGGGTAGGGGTCAGGTTTAGGGTATGTGTTAGGGTTAGGGTAGTTATTAAACCTATCCCACTCTCTAGATACCCCTTAGCACGGAAAGGAATATTATTTGGGGGTCCAGCCATGGAGAAGCGTTTAGACACTAGGATAAGATAAGGAACACACCCATTATTAATAAATCACATTAGGATTCTCTTTTTAAGCTGTGCCTTAAAACACTAGTGCTTAGGAAATCTATTGGAGGCAGAAGCAGTCAAGGGTAGCCTAGGGTTAGGTTTAGGCTTAGGGTTAGGCTTAGGGTACGTCTTCGGGTACGGCGTAGGGTAAGGGTTAGGGTTAGGGTTAGGGTTAGTGTTAGGGTTAGGGCTCGGTTCATTTTACGGGTTAGGATTAGGGTACGTGTTAGGGTTAGGGTAGGGGTTAGGGTTAGGGTACTTGTTAGAGTTAGGGTAATTATTAAACCTATCCCACTCTCTAGATACCCCTTAGCACGTAAAGAATATTATTTGGGGGTCCAGCCATGGAGAAGACTTTAGACACTAGGATAAGATAAGGAACACACCCATTATAAAAAAATCACATTAGGATTCTATTTTTAAGCTGTTCCTTAAAACACTAGTGCTTAGGAAATCTATTGGAGGCAGAAGCACTCAAGGGTAGCCTAGGGTTAGGGTTAGGCTTAGGGTACGGCTTAGGGTACGGGTTCGGGGAGGTCTTCGGGTATGGCGTAGTTTATGGGTTAGGGTTAGGGTTAGGGTTAGTGTTAGGGTTAGGGCTGGGTTTAGGGTACGGGTTAGGATTAGGGTACGTGATAGGTTTAGGGTACTGCTTAGGGTTATTGTACGTGTTAGGGTTAGGGTAGTTATTAAACCTATCCCAGTCTCTAGATACCCCTTAGCACGTAAAGGAATATTATTTGGGGGTCCAGCCATGGAGAAGAGTTTAGACGCTAGGATAAGATAAGGAACACACCCATTATAAAGAAATCACATTAGGATTCTCTTTTTAAGCTGTTCCTTAAAACACTAGTGCTTTGGAAATCTATTGGAGGCAGAAGCAGTCAAGGGTAGCCTAGGGTTAGGGTTAGGCTTAGGGTTAGGCTTAGGGTACGGCTTAGGGTACGGGTTCGGGGAGGGCTTCGGGTACGGCGTAGGGTATGGGTTAGGGTTAGGGTTAGGGTTAGTGTTAGGGTTAGGGCTCGGTTTAGTTTACGGGTTAGGATTAGGGTACGTGTTAGGGTTAGGGTAGGGGTTAGGTTTAGGGTATGTGTTAGGGTTAGGGTAGTTATTAAACCTATCCCACTCTCTAGATACCCCTTAGCACGGAAAGGAATATTATTTGGGGGTCCAGCCATGGAGAAGCGTTTAGACACTAGGATAAGATAAGGAACACACCCATTATTAATAAATCACATTAGGATTCTCTTTTTAAGCTGTTCCTTAAAACACTAGTGCTTAGGAAATCTATTGGAGGCAGAAGCAGTCAAGGGTAGCCTAGGGTTAGGGTTAGGCTTAGGGTTAGGCTTAGGGTACGGCTTAGGGTACGGGTTCGGGGAGGGCTTCGTGTACGGCGTAGGGTAAGGGTTAGGGTTAGGGTTAGGGTTAGTGTTAGGGTTAGGGCTCGGTTTAGTTTACGGGTTAGGATTAGGGTACGTGTTAGGGTTAGGGTAGCGGTTAGGGTTAGGCTACGTGTTAGGGTTAGGGTAGTTATTAAACCTATCCCAGTCTCTAGATACCCCTTAGCACGTAAAGAATATTATTTGGGGGTCCAGCCATGGAGAAGAGTTTAGACGCTAGGATAAGATAAGGAACACACCCATTATAAAGAAATCACATTAGGATTCTCTTTTTAAGCTGTTCCTTAAAACACTAGTGCTTTGGAAATCTATTGGAGGCAGAAGCAGTCAAGGGTAGCCTAGGGTTAGGGTTAGGCTTAGGGTTAGGCTTAGGGTACGGCTTAGGGTACGGGTTCGGGAAGGGCTTCGGGTACGGCGTAGTTTATGGGTTAGGGTTAAGGTTAGGGTTAGTGTTAGGGTTAGGGCTCGGTTTAGGGTACGGGTTAGGATTAGGGTACGTGATAGGTTTAGGGTAGTGGTTAGGGTTATTGTACGTGTTAGGGTTAGGGTAGTTATTAAACCTATCCCAGTCTCTAGATACCCCTTAGCACGTAAAGGAATATTATTTGGGGGTCCAGCCATGGAGAAGCGTTTAGACGCTAGGATAAGATAAGGAACACACCCATTATAAAGAAATCACATTAGGATTCTCTTTTTCAGCTGTTCCTTAAAACACTAGTGCTTAGGAAATCTATTGGAGGCAGAAGCAGTCAAGGGTAGCCTAGGGTTAGGGTTAGGCTTAGGGTTAGGCTTAGGGTACGGCTTAGGGTACGGGTTCGGGGAGGGCTTCGTGTACGGCGTAGGGTAAGGGTTAGGGTTAGGGTTAGGGTTAGTGTTAGGGTTAGGGCTCGGTTTAGTTTACGGGTTAGGATTAGGGTACGTGTTAGGGTTAGGGTAGCGGTTAGGGTTAGGCTACGTGTTAGGGTTAGGGTAGTTATTAAACCTATCCCACTCTCTAGATACCCCTTAGCACGTAAAGAATATTATTTGGGGGTCCAGCCATGGAGAAGTCTTTAGACACTAGGATAAGATAAGGAACACACCCATTATAAAAAAATCACATTAGGATTCTATTTTTAAGCTGTTCCTTAAAACACTAGTGCTTAGGAAATCTATTGGAGGCAGAAGCAGTCAAGGGTAGCCTAGGGTTAGGGTTAGGCTTAGGGTTAGGCTTAGGGTACGGGTTCGGGGAGGGCTTCGGGTACGGCGTAGTTTATGGGTTAGGGTTAGGGTTAGGGTTAGTGTTAGGGTTAGGGCTCGGTTTAGGGTACGGGTTAGGATTAGGGTACGTGATAGGTTTAGGGTAGTGGTTAGGTTTATTTACGTGTTAGGGTTAGGGTAGTTATTAAACCTATCCCAGTCTCTAGATACCCCTTAGCACGTAAAGAATATTATTTGGGGGTCCAGCCATGGAGAAGAGTTTAGACGCTAGGATAAGAAAAGAAACACACCCATTATTAATAAATCACATTAGGATTCTCTTTTTAAGCTGTTCCTTAAAACACTAGTGCTTAGGAAATCTATTGGAGGCAGAAGCAGTCAAGGGTAGCCTAGGGTTAGGGTTAGGCTTAGGGTTAGGCTTAGGGTACGGCTTAGGGTACGGGTTCGGGGAGGGCTTCGTGTACGGCGTAGGGTAAGGGTTAGGGTTAGGGTTAGGGTTAGTGTTAGGGTTAGGGCTCGGTTTAGTTTACGGGTTAGGATTAGGGTACGTGTTAGGGTTAGGGTAGCGGTTAGGGTTAGGCTACGTGTTAGGGTTAGGGTAGTTATTAAACCTATCCCACTCTCTAGATACCCCTTAGCACGGAAAGGAATATTATTTGGGGGTCCAGCCATGGAGAAGCGTTTAGACACTAGGATAAGATAAGGAACACACCCATTATTAATAAATCACATTAGGATTCTCTTTTTAAGCTGTGCCTTAAAACACTAGTGCTTAGGAAATCTATTGGAGGCAGAAGCAGTCAAGGGTAGCCTAGGGTTAGGTTTAGGCTTAGGGTTAGGCTTAGGGTACGTCTTCGGGTACGGCGTAGGGTAAGGGTTAGGGTTAGGGTTAGGGTTAGTGTTAGGGTTAGGGCTCGGTTCATTTTACGGGTTAGGATTAGGGTACGTGTTAGGGTTAGGGTAGGGGTTAGGGTTAGGGTACTTGTTAGAGTTAGGGTAGTTATTAAACCTATCCCACTCTCTAGATACCCCTTAGCACGTAAAGAATATTATTTGGGGGTCCAGCCATGGAGAAGACTTTAGACACTAGGATAAGATAAGGAACACACCCATTATAAAAAAATCACATTAGGATTCTATTTTTAAGCTGTTCCTTAAAACACTAGTGCTTAGGAAATCTATTGGAGGCAGAAGCACTCAAGGGTAGCCTAGGGTTAGGGTTAGGCTTAGGGTACGGCTTAGGGTACGGGTTCGGGGAGGGCTTCGGGTATGGCGTAGTTTATGGGTTAGGGTTAGGGTTAGGGTTAGAGTTAGGGTTAGGGCTGGGTTTAGGGTACGGGTTAGGATTAGGGTACGTGATAGGTTTAGGGTACTGCTTAGGGTTATTGTACGTGTTAGGGTTAGGGTAGTTATTAAACCTATCCCAGTCTCTAGATACCCCTTAGCACGTAAAGGAATATTATTTGGGGGTCCAGCCATGGAGAAGCGTTTAGACACTAGGATAAGATAAGGAACACACCCATTATTAATAAATCACATTAGGATTCTCTTTTTAAGCTGTTCCTTAAAACACTAGTGCTTAGGAAATCTATTGGAGGCAGAAGCAGTCAAGGGTAGCCTAGGGTTAGGGTTAGGCTTAGGGTTAGGCTTAGGGTACGGCTTAGGGTACGGGTTCGGGAAGGGCTTCGGGTACGGCGTAGTTTATGGGTTAGGGTTAGGGTTAGGGTTAGTGTTAGGGTTAGGGCTCGGTTTAGGGTACGGGTTAGGATTAGGGTACGTGATAGGTTTAGGGTAGTGGTTAGGGTTATTGTACGTGTTAGGGTTAGGGTAGTTATTAAACCTATCCCAGTCTCTAGATACCCCTTAGCACGTAAAGGAATATTATTTGGGGGTCCAGCCATGGAGAAGCGTTTAGACGCTAGGATAAGATAAGGAACACACCCATTATAAAGAAATCACATTAGGATTCTCTTTTTCAGCTGTTCCTTAAAACACTAGTGCGTAGGAAATCTATTGGAGGCAGAAGCAGTCAAGGGTAGCCTAGGGTTAGGGTTAGGCTTAGGGTTAGGCTTAGGGTACGGCTTAGGGTACGGGTTCGGGGAGGGCTTCGTGTACGGCGTAGGGTAAGGGTTAGGGTTAGGGTTAGGGTTAGTGTTAGGGTTAGGGCTCGGTTTAGTTTACGGGTTAGGATTAGGGTACGTGTTAGGGTTAGGGTAGCGGTTAGGGTTAGGCTACGTGTTAGGGTTAGGGTAGTTATTAAACCTATCCCACTCTCTAGATACCCCTTAGCACGTAAAGAATATTATTTGGGGGTCCAGCCATGGAGAAAAGTTTAGACACTAGGATAAGATAAGGAACACACCCATTATAAAGAAATCACATTAGGATTCTATTTTTAAGCTGTTCCTTAAAACACTAGTGCTTAGGAAATCTATTGGAGGCAGAAGCAGTCAAGGGTAGCCTAGGGTTAGGGTTAGGCTTAGGGTTAGGCTTAGGGTACGGGTTCGGGGAGGGCTTCGGGTACGGCGTAGTTTATGGGTTAGGGTTAGGGTTAGGGTTAGTGTTAGGGTTAGGGCTCGGTTTAGGGTACGGGTTAGGATTAGGGTACGTGATAGGTTTAGGGTAGTGGTTAGGTTTATTTACGTGTTAGGGTTAGTGTAGTTATTAAACCTATCCCAGTCTCTAGATACCCCTTAGCACGTAAAGGAATATTATTTGGGGGTCCAGCCATGGAGAAGAGTTTAGACGCTAGGATAAGAAAATAAACACACCCATTATAAAGAAATCACATTAGGATTCTCTTTTTAAGCTGTTCCTTAAAACACTAGTGCTTTGGAAATCTATTGGAGGCAGAAGCAGTCAAGGGTAGCCTAGGGTTAGGGTTAGGCTTAGGGTTAGGCTTAGGGTACGGCTTAGGGTACGGGTTCGGGGAGGGCTTCGGGTACGGCGTAGGGTATGTGTTAGGGTTAGGGTTAGGGTTAGTGTTAGGGTTAGGGCTCGGTTTAGTTTACGGGTTAGGATTAGGGTACATGTTAGGGTTAGGGTAGGGGTCAGGTTTAGGGTATGTGTTAGGGTTAGGGTAGTTATTAAACCTATCCCACTCTCTAGATACCCCTTAGCACGGAAAGGAATATTATTTGGGGGTCCAGCCATGGAGAAGCGTTTAGACACTAGGATAAGATAAGGAACACACCCATTATTAATAAATCACATTAGGATTCTCTTTTTAAGCTGTGCCTTAAAACACTAGTGCTTAGGAAATCTATTGGAGGCAGAAGCAGTCAAGGGTAGCCTAGGGTTAGGTTTAGGCTTAGGGTTAGGCTTAGGGTACGTCTTCGGGTACGGCGTAGGGTAAGGGTTAGGGTTAGGGTTAGGGTTAGTGTTAGGGTTAGGGCTCGGTTCATTTTACGGGTTAGGATTAGGGTACGTGTTAGGGTTAGGGTAGGGGTTAGGGTTAGGGTACTTGTTAGAGTTAGGGTAATTATTAAACCTATCCCACTCTCTAGATACCCCTTAGCACGTAAAGAATATTATTTGGGGGTCCAGCCATGGAGAAGACTTTAGACACTAGGATAAGATAAGGAACACACCCATTATAAAAAAATCACATTAGGATTCTATTTTTAAGCTGTTCCTTAAAACACTAGTGCTTAGGAAATCTATTGGAGGCAGAAGCACTCAAGGGTAGCCTAGGGTTAGGGTTAGGCTTAGGGTACGGCTTAGGGTACGGGTTCGGGGAGGTCTTCGGGTATGGCGTAGTTTATGGGTTAGGGTTAGGGTTAGGGTTAGTGTTAGGGTTAGGGCTGGGTTTAGGGTACGGGTTAGGATTAGGGTACGTGATAGGTTTAGGGTACTGCTTAGGGTTATTGTACGTGTTAGGGTTAGGGTAGTTATTAAACCTATCCCAGTCTCTAGATACCCCTTAGCACGTAAAGGAATATTATTTGGGGGTCCAGCCATGGAGAAGAGTTTAGACGCTAGGATAAGATAAGGAACACACCCATTATAAAGAAATCACATTAGGATTCTCTTTTTAAGCTGTTCCTTAAAACACTAGTGCTTTGGAAATCTATTGGAGGCAGAAGCAGTCAAGGGTAGCCTAGGGTTAGGGTTAGGCTTAGGGTTAGGCTTAGGGTACGGCTTAGGGTACGGGTTCGGGGAGGGCTTCGGGTACGGCGTAGGGTATGGGTTAGGGTTAGGGTTAGGGTTAGTGTTAGGGTTAGGGCTCGGTTTAGTTTACGGGTTAGGATTAGGGTACGTGTTAGGGTTAGGGTAGGGGTTAGGTTTAGGGTATGTGTTAGGGTTAGGGTAGTTATTAAACCTATCCCACTCTCTAGATACCCCTTAGCACGGAAAGGAATATTATTTGGGGGTCCAGCCATGGAGAAGCGTTTAGACACTAGGATAAGATAAGGAACACACCCATTATTAATAAATCACATTAGGATTCTCTTTTTAAGCTGTTCCTTAAAACACTAGTGCTTAGGAAATCTATTGGAGGCAGAAGCAGTCAAGGGTAGCCTAGGGTTAGGGTTAGGCTTAGGGTTAGGCTTAGGGTACGGCTTAGGGTACGGGTTCGGGGAGGGCTTCGTGTACGGCGTAGGGTAAGGGTTAGGGTTAGGGTTAGGGTTAGTGTTAGGGTTAGGGCTCGGTTTAGTTTACGGGTTAGGATTAGGGTACGTGTTAGGGTTAGGGTAGCGGTTAGGGTTAGGCTACGTGTTAGGGTTAGGGTAGTTATTAAACCTATCCCAGTCTCTAGATACCCCTTAGCACGTAAAGAATATTATTTGGGGGTCCAGCCATGGAGAAGAGTTTAGACGCTAGGATAAGATAAGGAACACACCCATTATAAAGAAATCACATTAGGATTCTCTTTTTAAGCTGTTCCTTAAAACACTAGTGCTTTGGAAATCTATTGGAGGCAGAAGCAGTCAAGGGTAGCCTAGGGTTAGGGTTAGGCTTAGGGTTAGGCTTAGGGTACGGCTTAGGGTACGGGTTCGGGAAGGGCTTCGGGTACGGCGTAGTTTATGGGTTAGGGTTAAGGTTAGGGTTAGTGTTAGGGTTAGGGCTCGGTTTAGGGTACGGGTTAGGATTAGGGTACGTGATAGGTTTAGGGTAGTGGTTAGGGTTATTGTACGTGTTAGGGTTAGGGTAGTTATTAAACCTATCCCAGTCTCTAGATACCCCTTAGCACGTAAAGGAATATTATTTGGGGGTCCAGCCATGGAGAAGCGTTTAGACGCTAGGATAAGATAAGGAACACACCCATTATAAAGAAATCACATTAGGATTCTCTTTTTCAGCTGTTCCTTAAAACACTAGTGCTTAGGAAATCTATTGGAGGCAGAAGCAGTCAAGGGTAGCCTAGGGTTAGGGTTAGGCTTAGGGTTAGGCTTAGGGTACGGCTTAGGGTACGGGTTCGGGGAGGGCTTCGTGTACGGCGTAGGGTAAGGGTTAGGGTTAGGGTTAGGGTTAGTGTTAGGGTTAGGGCTCGGTTTAGTTTACGGGTTAGGATTAGGGTACGTGTTAGGGTTAGGGTAGCGGTTAGGGTTAGGCTACGTGTTAGGGTTAGGGTAGTTATTAAACCTATCCCACTCTCTAGATACCCCTTAGCACGTAAAGAATATTATTTGGGGGTCCAGCCATGGAGAAGTCTTTAGACACTAGGATAAGATAAGGAACACACCCATTATAAAAAAATCACATTAGGATTCTATTTTTAAGCTGTTCCTTAAAACACTAGTGCTTAGGAAATCTATTGGAGGCAGAAGCAGTCAAGGGTAGCCTAGGGTTAGGGTTAGGCTTAGGGTTAGGCTTAGGGTACGGGTTCGGGGAGGGCTTCGGGTACGGCGTAGTTTATGGGTTAGGGTTAGGGTTAGGGTTAGTGTTAGGGTTAGGGCTCGGTTTAGGGTACGGGTTAGGATTAGGGTACGTGATAGGTTTAGGGTAGTGGTTAGGTTTATTTACGTGTTAGGGTTAGGGTAGTTATTAAACCTATCCCAGTCTCTAGATACCCCTTAGCACGTAAAGAATATTATTTGGGGGTCCAGCCATGGAGAAGAGTTTAGACGCTAGGATAAGAAAAGAAACACACCCATTATTAATAAATCACATTAGGATTCTCTTTTTAAGCTGTTCCTTAAAACACTAGTGCTTAGGAAATCTATTGGAGGCAGAAGCAGTCAAGGGTAGCCTAGGGTTAGGGTTAGGCTTAGGGTTAGGCTTAGGGTACGGCTTAGGGTACGGGTTCGGGGAGGGCTTCGTGTACGGCGTAGGGTAAGGGTTAGGGTTAGGGTTAGGGTTAGTGTTAGGGTTAGGGCTCGGTTTAGTTTACGGGTTAGGATTAGGGTACGTGTTAGGGTTAGGGTAGCGGTTAGGGTTAGGCTACGTGTTAGGGTTAGGGTAGTTATTAAACCTATCCCACTCTCTAGATACCCCTTAGCACGGAAAGGAATATTATTTGGGGGTCCAGCCATGGAGAAGCGTTTAGACACTAGGATAAGATAAGGAACACACCCATTATTAATAAATCACATTAGGATTCTCTTTTTAAGCTGTGCCTTAAAACACTAGTGCTTAGGAAATCTATTGGAGGCAGAAGCAGTCAAGGGTAGCCTAGGGTTAGGTTTAGGCTTAGGGTTAGGCTTAGGGTACGTCTTCGGGTACGGCGTAGGGTAAGGGTTAGGGTTAGGGTTAGGGTTAGTGTTAGGGTTAGGGCTCGGTTCATTTTACGGGTTAGGATTAGGGTACGTGTTAGGGTTAGGGTAGGGGTTAGGGTTAGGGTACTTGTTAGAGTTAGGGTAGTTATTAAACCTATCCCACTCTCTAGATACCCCTTAGCACGTAAAGAATATTATTTGGGGGTCCAGCCATGGAGAAGACTTTAGACACTAGGATAAGATAAGGAACACACCCATTATAAAAAAATCACATTAGGATTCTATTTTTAAGCTGTTCCTTAAAACACTAGTGCTTAGGAAATCTATTGGAGGCAGAAGCACTCAAGGGTAGCCTAGGGTTAGGGTTAGGCTTAGGGTACGGCTTAGGGTACGGGTTCGGGGAGGGCTTCGGGTATGGCGTAGTTTATGGGTTAGGGTTAGGGTTAGGGTTAGAGTTAGGGTTAGGGCTGGGTTTAGGGTACGGGTTAGGATTAGGGTACGTGATAGGTTTAGGGTACTGCTTAGGGTTATTGTACGTGTTAGGGTTAGGGTAGTTATTAAACCTATCCCAGTCTCTAGATACCCCTTAGCACGTAAAGGAATATTATTTGGGGGTCCAGCCATGGAGAAGCGTTTAGACACTAGGATAAGATAAGGAACACACCCATTATTAATAAATCACATTAGGATTCTCTTTTTAAGCTGTTCCTTAAAACACTAGTGCTTAGGAAATCTATTGGAGGCAGAAGCAGTCAAGGGTAGCCTAGGGTTAGGGTTAGGCTTAGGGTTAGGCTTAGGGTACGGCTTAGGGTACGGGTTCGGGAAGGGCTTCGGGTACGGCGTAGTTTATGGGTTAGGGTTAGGGTTAGGGTTAGTGTTAGGGTTAGGGCTCGGTTTAGGGTACGGGTTAGGATTAGGGTACGTGATAGGTTTAGGGTAGTGGTTAGGGTTATTGTACGTGTTAGGGTTAGGGTAGTTATTAAACCTATCCCAGTCTCTAGATACCCCTTAGCACGTAAAGGAATATTATTTGGGGGTCCAGCCATGGAGAAGCGTTTAGACGCTAGGATAAGATAAGGAACACACCCATTATAAAGAAATCACATTAGGATTCTCTTTTTCAGCTGTTCCTTAAAACACTAGTGCGTAGGAAATCTATTGGAGGCAGAAGCAGTCAAGGGTAGCCTAGGGTTAGGGTTAGGCTTAGGGTTAGGCTTAGGGTACGGCTTAGGGTACGGGTTCGGGGAGGGCTTCGTGTACGGCGTAGGGTAAGGGTTAGGGTTAGGGTTAGGGTTAGTGTTAGGGTTAGGGCTCGGTTTAGTTTACGGGTTAGGATTAGGGTACGTGTTAGGGTTAGGGTAGCGGTTAGGGTTAGGCTACGTGTTAGGGTTAGGGTAGTTATTAAACCTATCCCACTCTCTAGATACCCCTTAGCACGTAAAGAATATTATTTGGGGGTCCAGCCATGGAGAAAAGTTTAGACACTAGGATAAGATAAGGAACACACCCATTATAAAGAAATCACATTAGGATTCTATTTTTAAGCTGTTCCTTAAAACACTAGTGCTTAGGAAATCTATTGGAGGCAGAAGCAGTCAAGGGTAGCCTAGGGTTAGGGTTAGGCTTAGGGTTAGGCTTAGGGTACGGGTTCGGGGAGGGCTTCGGGTACGGCGTAGTTTATGGGTTAGGGTTAGGGTTAGGGTTAGTGTTAGGGTTAGGGCTCGGTTTAGGGTACGGGTTAGGATTAGGGTACGTGATAGGTTTAGGGTAGTGGTTAGGTTTATTTACGTGTTAGGGTTAGTGTAGTTATTAAACCTATCCCAGTCTCTAGATACCCCTTAGCACGTAAAGGAATATTATTTGGGGGTCCAGCCATGGAGAAGAGTTTAGACGCTAGGATAAGAAAATAAACACACCCATTATAAAGAAATCACATTAGGATTCTCTTTTTAAGCTGTTCCTTAAAACACTAGTGCTTTGGAAATCTATTGGAGGCAGAAGCAGTCAAGGGTAGCCTAGGGTTAGGGTTAGGCTTAGGGTTAGGCTTAGGGTACGGCTTAGGGTACGGGTTCGGGGAGGGCTTCGGGTACGGCGTAGGGTATGTGTTAGGGTTAGGGTTAGGGTTAGTGTTAGGGTTAGGGCTCGGTTTAGTTTACGGGTTAGGATTAGGGTACATGTTAGGGTTAGGGTAGGGGTCAGGTTTAGGGTATGTGTTAGGGTTAGGGTAGTTATTAAACCTATCCCACTCTCTAGATACCCCTTAGCACGGAAAGGAATATTATTTGGGGGTCCAGCCATGGAGAAGCGTTTAGACACTAGGATAAGATAAGGAACACACCCATTATTAATAAATCACATTAGGATTCTCTTTTTAAGCTGTGCCTTAAAACACTAGTGCTTAGGAAATCTATTGGAGGCAGAAGCAGTCAAGGGTAGCCTAGGGTTAGGTTTAGGCTTAGGGTTAGGCTTAGGGTACGTCTTCGGGTACGGCGTAGGGTAAGGGTTAGGGTTAGGGTTAGGGTTAGTGTTAGGGTTAGGGCTCGGTTCATTTTACGGGTTAGGATTAGGGTACGTGTTAGGGTTAGGGTAGGGGTTAGGGTTAGGGTACTTGTTAGAGTTAGGGTAATTATTAAACCTATCCCACTCTCTAGATACCCCTTAGCACGTAAAGAATATTATTTGGGGGTCCAGCCATGGAGAAGACTTTAGACACTAGGATAAGATAAGGAACACACCCATTATAAAAAAATCACATTAGGATTCTATTTTTAAGCTGTTCCTTAAAACACTAGTGCTTAGGAAATCTATTGGAGGCAGAAGCACTCAAGGGTAGCCTAGGGTTAGGGTTAGGCTTAGGGTACGGCTTAGGGTACGGGTTCGGGGAGGTCTTCGGGTATGGCGTAGTTTATGGGTTAGGGTTAGGGTTAGGGTTAGTGTTAGGGTTAGGGCTGGGTTTAGGGTACGGGTTAGGATTAGGGTACGTGATAGGTTTAGGGTACTGCTTAGGGTTATTGTACGTGTTAGGGTTAGGGTAGTTATTAAACCTATCCCAGTCTCTAGATACCCCTTAGCACGTAAAGGAATATTATTTGGGGGTCCAGCCATGGAGAAGAGTTTAGACGCTAGGATAAGATAAGGAACACACCCATTATAAAGAAATCACATTAGGATTCTCTTTTTAAGCTGTTCCTTAAAACACTAGTGCTTTGGAAATCTATTGGAGGCAGAAGCAGTCAAGGGTAGCCTAGGGTTAGGGTTAGGCTTAGGGTTAGGCTTAGGGTACGGCTTAGGGTACGGGTTCGGGGAGGGCTTCGGGTACGGCGTAGGGTATGGGTTAGGGTTAGGGTTAGGGTTAGTGTTAGGGTTAGGGCTCGGTTTAGTTTACGGGTTAGGATTAGGGTACGTGTTAGGGTTAGGGTAGGGGTTAGGTTTAGGGTATGTGTTAGGGTTAGGGTAGTTATTAAACCTATCCCACTCTCTAGATACCCCTTAGCACGGAAAGGAATATTATTTGGGGGTCCAGCCATGGAGAAGCGTTTAGACACTAGGATAAGATAAGGAACACACCCATTATTAATAAATCACATTAGGATTCTCTTTTTAAGCTGTTCCTTAAAACACTAGTGCTTAGGAAATCTATTGGAGGCAGAAGCAGTCAAGGGTAGCCTAGGGTTAGGGTTAGGCTTAGGGTTAGGCTTAGGGTACGGCTTAGGGTACGGGTTCGGGGAGGGCTTCGTGTACGGCGTAGGGTAAGGGTTAGGGTTAGGGTTAGGGTTAGTGTTAGGGTTAGGGCTCGGTTTAGTTTACGGGTTAGGATTAGGGTACGTGTTAGGGTTAGGGTAGCGGTTAGGGTTAGGCTACGTGTTAGGGTTAGGGTAGTTATTAAACCTATCCCAGTCTCTAGATACCCCTTAGCACGTAAAGAATATTATTTGGGGGTCCAGCCATGGAGAAGAGTTTAGACGCTAGGATAAGATAAGGAACACACCCATTATAAAGAAATCACATTAGGATTCTCTTTTTAAGCTGTTCCTTAAAACACTAGTGCTTTGGAAATCTATTGGAGGCAGAAGCAGTCAAGGGTAGCCTAGGGTTAGGGTTAGGCTTAGGGTTAGGCTTAGGGTACGGCTTAGGGTACGGGTTCGGGAAGGGCTTCGGGTACGGCGTAGTTTATGGGTTAGGGTTAAGGTTAGGGTTAGTGTTAGGGTTAGGGCTCGGTTTAGGGTACGGGTTAGGATTAGGGTACGTGATAGGTTTAGGGTAGTGGTTAGGGTTATTGTACGTGTTAGGGTTAGGGTAGTTATTAAACCTATCCCAGTCTCTAGATACCCCTTAGCACGTAAAGGAATATTATTTGGGGGTCCAGCCATGGAGAAGCGTTTAGACGCTAGGATAAGATAAGGAACACACCCATTATAAAGAAATCACATTAGGATTCTCTTTTTCAGCTGTTCCTTAAAACACTAGTGCTTAGGAAATCTATTGGAGGCAGAAGCAGTCAAGGGTAGCCTAGGGTTAGGGTTAGGCTTAGGGTTAGGCTTAGGGTACGGCTTAGGGTACGGGTTCGGGGAGGGCTTCGTGTACGGCGTAGGGTAAGGGTTAGGGTTAGGGTTAGGGTTAGTGTTAGGGTTAGGGCTCGGTTTAGTTTACGGGTTAGGATTAGGGTACGTGTTAGGGTTAGGGTAGCGGTTAGGGTTAGGCTACGTGTTAGGGTTAGGGTAGTTATTAAACCTATCCCACTCTCTAGATACCCCTTAGCACGTAAAGAATATTATTTGGGGGTCCAGCCATGGAGAAGTCTTTAGACACTAGGATAAGATAAGGAACACACCCATTATAAAAAAATCACATTAGGATTCTATTTTTAAGCTGTTCCTTAAAACACTAGTGCTTAGGAAATCTATTGGAGGCAGAAGCAGTCAAGGGTAGCCTAGGGTTAGGGTTAGGCTTAGGGTTAGGCTTAGGGTACGGGTTCGGGGAGGGCTTCGGGTACGGCGTAGTTTATGGGTTAGGGTTAGGGTTAGGGTTAGTGTTAGGGTTAGGGCTCGGTTTAGGGTACGGGTTAGGATTAGGGTACGTGATAGGTTTAGGGTAGTGGTTAGGTTTATTTACGTGTTAGGGTTAGGGTAGTTATTAAACCTATCCCAGTCTCTAGATACCCCTTAGCACGTAAAGAATATTATTTGGGGGTCCAGCCATGGAGAAGAGTTTAGACGCTAGGATAAGAAAAGAAACACACCCATTATTAATAAATCACATTAGGATTCTCTTTTTAAGCTGTTCCTTAAAACACTAGTGCTTAGGAAATCTATTGGAGGCAGAAGCAGTCAAGGGTAGCCTAGGGTTAGGGTTAGGCTTAGGGTTAGGCTTAGGGTACGGCTTAGGGTACGGGTTCGGGGAGGGCTTCGTGTACGGCGTAGGGTAAGGGTTAGGGTTAGGGTTAGGGTTAGTGTTAGGGTTAGGGCTCGGTTTAGTTTACGGGTTAGGATTAGGGTACGTGTTAGGGTTAGGGTAGCGGTTAGGGTTAGGCTACGTGTTAGGGTTAGGGTAGTTATTAAACCTATCCCACTCTCTAGATACCCCTTAGCACGGAAAGGAATATTATTTGGGGGTCCAGCCATGGAGAAGCGTTTAGACACTAGGATAAGATAAGGAACACACCCATTATTAATAAATCACATTAGGATTCTCTTTTTAAGCTGTGCCTTAAAACACTAGTGCTTAGGAAATCTATTGGAGGCAGAAGCAGTCAAGGGTAGCCTAGGGTTAGGTTTAGGCTTAGGGTTAGGCTTAGGGTACGTCTTCGGGTACGGCGTAGGGTAAGGGTTAGGGTTAGGGTTAGGGTTAGTGTTAGGGTTAGGGCTCGGTTCATTTTACGGGTTAGGATTAGGGTACGTGTTAGGGTTAGGGTAGGGGTTAGGGTTAGGGTACTTGTTAGAGTTAGGGTAGTTATTAAACCTATCCCACTCTCTAGATACCCCTTAGCACGTAAAGAATATTATTTGGGGGTCCAGCCATGGAGAAGACTTTAGACACTAGGATAAGATAAGGAACACACCCATTATAAAAAAATCACATTAGGATTCTATTTTTAAGCTGTTCCTTAAAACACTAGTGCTTAGGAAATCTATTGGAGGCAGAAGCACTCAAGGGTAGCCTAGGGTTAGGGTTAGGCTTAGGGTACGGCTTAGGGTACGGGTTCGGGGAGGGCTTCGGGTATGGCGTAGTTTATGGGTTAGGGTTAGGGTTAGGGTTAGAGTTAGGGTTAGGGCTGGGTTTAGGGTACGGGTTAGGATTAGGGTACGTGATAGGTTTAGGGTACTGCTTAGGGTTATTGTACGTGTTAGGGTTAGGGTAGTTATTAAACCTATCCCAGTCTCTAGATACCCCTTAGCACGTAAAGGAATATTATTTGGGGGTCCAGCCATGGAGAAGCGTTTAGACACTAGGATAAGATAAGGAACACACCCATTATTAATAAATCACATTAGGATTCTCTTTTTAAGCTGTTCCTTAAAACACTAGTGCTTAGGAAATCTATTGGAGGCAGAAGCAGTCAAGGGTAGCCTAGGGTTAGGGTTAGGCTTAGGGTTAGGCTTAGGGTACGGCTTAGGGTACGGGTTCGGGAAGGGCTTCGGGTACGGCGTAGTTTATGGGTTAGGGTTAGGGTTAGGGTTAGTGTTAGGGTTAGGGCTCGGTTTAGGGTACGGGTTAGGATTAGGGTACGTGATAGGTTTAGGGTAGTGGTTAGGGTTATTGTACGTGTTAGGGTTAGGGTAGTTATTAAACCTATCCCAGTCTCTAGATACCCCTTAGCACGTAAAGGAATATTATTTGGGGGTCCAGCCATGGAGAAGCGTTTAGACGCTAGGATAAGATAAGGAACACACCCATTATAAAGAAATCACATTAGGATTCTCTTTTTCAGCTGTTCCTTAAAACACTAGTGCGTAGGAAATCTATTGGAGGCAGAAGCAGTCAAGGGTAGCCTAGGGTTAGGGTTAGGCTTAGGGTTAGGCTTAGGGTACGGCTTAGGGTACGGGTTCGGGGAGGGCTTCGTGTACGGCGTAGGGTAAGGGTTAGGGTTAGGGTTAGGGTTAGTGTTAGGGTTAGGGCTCGGTTTAGTTTACGGGTTAGGATTAGGGTACGTGTTAGGGTTAGGGTAGCGGTTAGGGTTAGGCTACGTGTTAGGGTTAGGGTAGTTATTAAACCTATCCCACTCTCTAGATACCCCTTAGCACGTAAAGAATATTATTTGGGGGTCCAGCCATGGAGAAAAGTTTAGACACTAGGATAAGATAAGGAACACACCCATTATAAAGAAATCACATTAGGATTCTATTTTTAAGCTGTTCCTTAAAACACTAGTGCTTAGGAAATCTATTGGAGGCAGAAGCAGTCAAGGGTAGCCTAGGGTTAGGGTTAGGCTTAGGGTTAGGCTTAGGGTACGGGTTCGGGGAGGGCTTCGGGTACGGCGTAGTTTATGGGTTAGGGTTAGGGTTAGGGTTAGTGTTAGGGTTAGGGCTCGGTTTAGGGTACGGGTTAGGATTAGGGTACGTGATAGGTTTAGGGTAGTGGTTAGGTTTATTTACGTGTTAGGGTTAGTGTAGTTATTAAACCTATCCCAGTCTCTAGATACCCCTTAGCACGTAAAGGAATATTATTTGGGGGTCCAGCCATGGAGAAGAGTTTAGACGCTAGGATAAGAAAATAAACACACCCATTATAAAGAAATCACATTAGGATTCTCTTTTTAAGCTGTTCCTTAAAACACTAGTGCTTTGGAAATCTATTGGAGGCAGAAGCAGTCAAGGGTAGCCTAGGGTTAGGGTTAGGCTTAGGGTTAGGCTTAGGGTACGGCTTAGGGTACGGGTTCGGGGAGGGCTTCGGGTACGGCGTAGGGTATGTGTTAGGGTTAGGGTTAGGGTTAGTGTTAGGGTTAGGGCTCGGTTTAGTTTACGGGTTAGGATTAGGGTACATGTTAGGGTTAGGGTAGGGGTCAGGTTTAGGGTATGTGTTAGGGTTAGGGTAGTTATTAAACCTATCCCACTCTCTAGATACCCCTTAGCACGGAAAGGAATATTATTTGGGGGTCCAGCCATGGAGAAGCGTTTAGACACTAGGATAAGATAAGGAACACACCCATTATTAATAAATCACATTAGGATTCTCTTTTTAAGCTGTGCCTTAAAACACTAGTGCTTAGGAAATCTATTGGAGGCAGAAGCAGTCAAGGGTAGCCTAGGGTTAGGTTTAGGCTTAGGGTTAGGCTTAGGGTACGTCTTCGGGTACGGCGTAGGGTAAGGGTTAGGGTTAGGGTTAGGGTTATTGTTAGGGTTAGGGCTCGGTTCATTTTACGGGTTAGGATTAGGGTACGTGTTAGGGTTAGGGTAGGGGTTAGGGTTAGGGTACTTGTTAGAGGTAGGGTAGTTATTAAACCTATCCCACTCTCTAGATACCCCTTAGCACGTAAAGAATATTATTTGGGGGTCCAGCCATGGAGAAGACTTTAGACACTAGGATAAGATAAGGAACACACCCATTATAAAAAAATCACATTAGGATTCTATTTTTAAGCTGTTCCTTAAAACACTAGTGCTTAGGAAATCTATTGGAGGCAGAAGCACTCAAGGGTAGCCTAGGGTTAGGTTTAGGCTTAGGGTACGGCTTAGGGTACGGGTTCGGGGAGGGCTTCGGGTATGGCGTAGTTTATGGGTTAGGGTTAGGGTTAGGGTTAGTGTTAGGGTTAGGGCTGGGTTTAGGGTACGGGTTAGGATTAGGGTACGTGATAGGTTTAGGGTACTGCTTAGGGTTATTGTACGTGTTAGGGTTAGGGTAGTTATTAAACCTATCCCAGTCTCTAGATACCCCTTAGCACGTAAAGGAATATTATTTGGGGGTCCAGCCATGGAGAAGAGTTTAGACGCTAGGATAAGATAAGGAACACACCCATTATAAAGAAATCACATTAGGATTCTCTTTTTAAGCTGTTCCTTAAAACACTAGTGCTTTGGAAATCTATTGGAGGCAGAAGCAGTCAAGGGTAGCCTAGGGTTAGGGTTAGGCTTAGGGTTAGGCTTAGGGTACGGCTTAGGGTACGGGTTCGGGGAGGGCTTCGGGTACGGCGTAGGGTATGGGTTAGGGTTAGGGTTAGGGTTAGTGTTAGGGTTAGGGCTCGGTTTAGTTTACGGGTTAGGATTAGGGTACGTGTTAGGGTTAGGGTAGGGGTTAGGTTTAGGGTATGTGTTAGGGTTAGGGTAGTTATTAAACCTATCCCACTCTCTAGATACCCCTTAGCACGGAAAGGAATATTATTTGGGGGTCCAGCCATGGAGAAGCGTTTAGACACTAGGATAAGATAAGGAACACACCCATTATTAATAAATCACATTAGGATTCTCTTTTTAAGCTGTTCCTTAAAACACTAGTGCTTAAGAAATCTATTGGAGGCAGAAGCAGTCAAGGGTAGCCTAGGGTTAGGGTTAGGCTTAGGGTTAGGCTTAGGGTACGGCTTAGGGTACGGGTTCGGGGAGGGCTTCGTGTACGGCGTAGGGTAAGGGTTAGGGTTAGGGTTAGGGTTAGTGTTAGGGTTAGGGCTCGGTTTAGTTTACGGGTTAAGATTAGGGTACGTGTTAGGGTTAGGGTAGCGGTTAGGGTTAGGCTACGTGTTAGGGTTAGGGTAGTTATTAAACCTATCCCAGTCTCTAGATACCCCTTAGCACGTAAAGAATATTATTTGGGGGTCCAGCCATGGAGAAGAGTTTAGACGCTAGGATAAGATAAGGAACACACCCATTATAAAGAAATCACATTAGGATTCTCTTTTTAAGCTGTTCCTTAAAACACTAGTGCTTTGGAAATCTATTGGAGGCAGAAGCAGTCAAGGGTAGCCTAGGGTTAGGGTTAGGCTTAGGGTTAGGCTTAGGGTACGGCTTAGGGTACGGGTTCGGGAAGGGCTTCGGGTACGGCGTAGTTTACGGGTTAGGGTTAGGGTTAGGGTTAGTGTTAGCGTTAGGGCTCGGTTTAGGGTACGGGTTAGGATTAGGGTACGTGATAGGTTTAGGGTAGTGGTTAGGGTTATTGTACGTGTTAGGGTTAGGGTAGTTATTAAACCTATCCCAGTCTCTAGATACCCCTTAGCACGTAAAGGAATATTATTTGGGGGTCCAGCCATGGAGAAGAGTTTAGACGCTAGGATAAGAAAAGAAACACACCCATTATAAAGAAATCACATTAGGATTCTCTTTTTAAGCTGTTCCTTAAAACACTAGTGCTTTGGAAATCTATTGGAGGCAGAAGCAGTCAAGGGTAGCCTAGGGTTAGGGTTAGGCTTAGGGTTAGGCTTAGGGTACGGCTTAGGGTACGGGTTCGGGGAGGGCTTCGGGTACGGCGTAGGGTATGGTTTAGGGTTAGGGTTAGGGTTAGTGTTAGGGTTAGGGCTCGGTTTAGTTTACGGGTTAGGATTAGGGTACATGTTAGGGTTAGGGTAGGGGTCAGGTTTAGGGTATGTGTTAGGGTTAGGGTAGTTATTAAACCTATCCCACTCTCTAGATACCCCTTAGCACGGAAAGGAATATTATTTGGGGGTCCAGCCATGGAGAAGCGTTTAGACACTAGGATAAGATAAGGAACACACCCATTATTAATAAATCACATTAGGATTCTCTTTTTAAGCTGTGCCTTAAAACACTAGTGCTTAGGAAATCTATTGGAGGCAGAAGCAGTCAAGGGTAGCCTAGGGTTAGGTTTAGGCTTAGGGTTAGGCTTAGGGTACGTCTTCGGGTACGGCGTAGGGTAAGGGTTAGGGTTAGGGTTAGGGTTAGTGTTAGGGTTAGGGCTCGGTTCATTTTACGGGTTAGGATTAGGGTACGTGTTAGGGTTAGGGTAGGGGTTAGGGTTAGGGTACTTGTTAGAGTTAGGGTAGTTATTAAACCTATCCCACTCTCTAGATACCCCTTAGCACGTAAAGAATATTATTTGGGGGTCCAGCCATGGAGAAGACTTTAGACACTAGGATAAGATAAGGAACACACCCATTATAAAAAAATCACATTAGGATTCTATTTTTAAGCTGTTCCTTAAAACACTAGTGCTTAGGAAATCTATTGGAGGCAGAAGCACTCAAGGGTAGCCTAGGGTTAGGGTTAGGCTTAGGGTTAGGCTTAGGGTACGGCTTAGGGTACGGGTTCGGGAAGGGCTTCGGGTACGGCGTAGTTTATGGGTTAGGGTTAGGGTTAGGGTTAGTGTTAGGGTTAGGGCTCGGTTTAGGGTACGGGTTAGGATTAGGGTACGTGATAGGTTTAGGGTAGTGGTTAGGGTTATTGTACGTGTTAGGGTTAGGGTAGTTATTAAACCTATCCCAGTCTCTAGATACCCCTTAGCACGTAAAGGAATATTATTTGGGGGTCCAGCCATGGAGAAGCGTTTAGACGCTAGGATAAGATAAGGAACACACCCATTATAAAGAAATCACATTAGGATTCTCTTTTTCAGCTGTTCCTTAAAACACTAGTGCTTAGGAAATCTATTGGAGGCAGAAGCAGTCAAGGGTAGCCTAGGGTTAGGGTTAGGCTTAGGGTTAGGCTTAGGGTACGGCTTAGGGTACGGGTTCGGGGAGGGCTTCGTGTACGGCGTAGGGTAAGGGTTAGGGTTAGGGTTAGGGTTAGTGTTAGGGTTAGGGCTCGGTTTAGTTTACGGGTTAGGATTAGGGTACGTGTTAGGGTTAGGGTAGCGGTTAGGGTTAGGCTACGTGTTAGGGTTAGGGTAGTTATTAAACCTATCCCACTCTCTAGATACCCCTTAGCACGTAAAGAATATTATTTGGGGGTCCAGCCATGGAGAAAAGTTTAGACACTAGGATAAGATAAGGAACACACCCATTATAAAGAAATCACATTAGGATTCTATTTTTAAGCTGTTCCTTAAAACACTAGTGCTTAGGAAATCTATTGGAGGCAGAAGCAGTCAAGGGTAGCCTAGGGTTAGGGTTAGGCTTAGGGTTAGGCTTAGGGTACGGGTTCGGGGAGGGCTTCGGGTACGGCGTAGTTTATGGGTTAGGGTTAGGGTTAGGGTTAGTGTTAGGGTTAGGGCTCGGTTTAGGGTACGGGTTAGGATTAGGGTACGTGATAGGTTTAGGGTAGTGGTTAGGTTTATTTACGTGTTAGGGTTAGTGTAGTTATTAAACCTATCCCAGTCTCTAGATACCCCTTAGCACGTAAAGGAATATTATTTGGGGGTCCAGCCATGGAGAAGAGTTTAGACGCTAGGATAAGAAAAGAAACACACCCATTATAAAGAAATCACATTAGGATTCTCTTTTTAAGCTGTTCCTTAAAACACTAGTGCTTTGGAAATCTATTGGAGGCAGAAGCAGTCAAGGGTAGCCTAGGGTTAGGGTTAGGCTTAGGGTTAGGCATAGGGTACGGCTTAGGGTACGGGTTCGGGGAGGGCTTCGGGTACGGCGTAGGGTATGTGTTAGGGTTAGGGTTAGGGTTAGTGTTAGGGTTAGGGCTCGGTTTAGTTTACGGGTTAGGATTAGGGTACATGTTAGGGTTAGGGTAGGGGTCAGGTTTAGGGTATGTGTTAGGGTTAGGGTAGTTATTAAACCTATCCCACTCTCTAGATACCCCTTAGCACGGAAAGGAATATTATTTGGGGGTCCAGCCATGGAGAAGCGTTTAGACACTAGGATAAGATAAGGAACACACCCATTATTAATAAATCACATTAGGATTCTCTTTTTAAGCTGTGCCTTAAAACACTAGTGCTTAGGAAATCTATTGGAGGCAGAAGCAGTCAAGGGTAGCCTAGGGTTAGGTTTAGGCTTAGGGTTAGGCTTAGGGTACGTCTTCGGGTACGGCGTAGGGTAAGGGTTAAGGTTAGGGTTAGGGTTAGTGTTAGGGTTAGGGCTCGGTTCATTTTACGGGTTAGGATTAGGGTACGTGTTAGGGTTAGGGTAGGGGTTGGGGTTAGGGTACTTGTTAGAGTTAGGGTAGTTATTAAACCTATCCCACTCTCTAGATAACCCTTAGCACGTAAAGAATATTATTTGGGGGTCCAGCCATGGAGAAGACTTTAGACACTAGGATAAGATAAGGAACACACCCATTATAAAAAAATCACATTAGGATTCTATTTTTAAGCTGTTCCTTAAAACACTAGTGCTTAGGAAATCTATTGGAGGCAGAAGCACTCAAGGGTAGCCTAGGGTTAGGGTTAGGCTTAGGGTACGGCTTAGGGTACGGGTTCGGGGAGGGCTTCGGGTATGGCGTAGTTTATGGGTTAGGGTTAGGGTTAGGGTTAGTGTTAGGGTTAGGGCTGGGTTTAGGGTACGGGTTAGGATTAGGGTACATGATAGGTTTAGGGTACTGCTTAGGGTTATTGTACGTGTTAGGGTTAGGGTAGTTATTAAACCTATCCCAGTCTCTAGATACCCCTTAGCACGTAAAGGAATATTATTTGGGGGTCCAGCCATGGAGAAGAGTTTAGACGCTAGGATAAGATAAGGAACACACCCATTATAAAGAAATCACATTAGGATTCTCTTTTTAAGCTGTTCCTTAAAACACTAGTGCTTTGGAAATCTATTGGAGGCAGAAGCAGTCAAGGGTAGCCTAGGGTTAGGGTTAGGCTTAGGGTACGGCTTAGGGTACGGGTTCGGGGAGGGCTTCGGGTACGGCGTAGGGTATGGGTTAGGGTTAGGGTTAGGGTTAGTGTTAGGGTTAGGGCTCGGTTTAGTTTACGGGTTAGGATTAGGGTACGTGTTAGGGTTAGGGTAGGGGTTAGGTTTAGGGTATGTGTTAGGGTTAGGGTAGTTATTAAACCTATCCCACTCTCTAGATACCCCTTAGCACGGAAAGGAATATTATTTGGGGGTCCAGCCATGGAGAAGCGTTTAGACACTAGGATAAGATAAGGAACACACCCATTATTAATAAATCACATTAGGATTCTCTTTTTAAGCTGTTCCTTAAAACACTAGTGCTTAGGAAATCTATTGGAGGCAGAAGCAGTCAAGGGTAGCCTAGGGTTAGGGTTAGGCTTAGGGTTAGGCTTAGGGTACGGCTTAGGGTACGGGTTCGGGGAGGGCTTCGTGTACGGCGTAGGGTAAGGGTTAGGGTTAGGGTTAGGGTTAGTGTTAGGGTTAGGGCTCGGTTTAGTTTACCGGTTAAGATTAGGGTACGTGTTAGGGTTAGGGTAGCGGTTAGGGTTAGGCTACGTGTTAGGGTTAGGGTAGTTATTAAACCTATCCCAGTCTCTAGATACCCCTTAGCACGTAAAGAATATTATTTGGGGGTCCAGCCATGGAGAAGAGTTTAGACGCTAGGATAAGATAAGGAACACACCCATTATAAAGAAATCACATTAGGATTCTCTTTTTAAGCTGTTCCTTAAAACACTAGTGCTTTGGAAATCTATTGGAGGCAGAAGCAGTCAAGGGTAGCCTAGGGTTAGGGTTAGGCTTAGGGTTAGGCTTAGGGTACGGCTTAGGGTACGGGTTCGGGAAGGGCTTCGGGTACGGCGTAGTTTACGGGTTAGGGTTAGGGTTAGGGTTAGTGTTAGGGTTAGGGCTCGGTTTAGGGTACGGGTTAGGATTAGGGTACGTGATAGGTTTAGGGTAGTGGTTAGGGTTATTGTACGTGTTAGGGTTAGGGTAGTTATTAAACCTATCCCAGTCTCTAGATACCCCTTAGCACGTAAAGGAATATTATTTGGGGGTCCAGCCATGGAGAAGAGTTTAGACGCTAGGATAAGAAAAAACACACCCATTATAAAGAAATCACATTAGGATTCTCTTTTTAAGCTGTTCCTTAAAACACTAGTGCTTTGGAAATCTATTGGAGGCAGAAGCAGTCAAGGGTAGCCTAGGGTTAGGGTTAGGCTTAGGGTTAGGCTTAGGGTACGGCTTAGGGTACGGGTTCTGGGAGGGCTTCGGGTACGGCGTAGGGTATGGGTTAGGGTTAGGGTTAGGGTTAGTGTTAGGGTTAGGGCTCGGTTTAGTTTACGGGTTAGGATTAGGGTACATGTTAGGGTTAGGGTAGGGGACAGGTTTAGGGTATGTGTTAGGGTTAGGGTAGTTATTAAACCTATCCCACTCTCTAGATACCCCTTAGCACGGAAAGGAATATTATTTGGGGGTCCAGCCATGGAGAAGCGTTTAGACACTAGGATAAGATAAGGAACACACCCATTATTAATAAATCACATTAGGATTCACTTTTTAAGCTGTGCCTTAAAACACTAGTGCTTAGGAAATCTATTGGAGGCAGAAGCAGTCAAGGGTAGCCTAGGGTTAGGTTTAGGCTTAGGGTTAGGCTTAGGGTACGTCTTCGGGTACGGCGTAGGGTAAGGGTTAGGGTTAGGGTTAGGGTTAGTGTTAGGGTTAGGGCTCGGTTCATTTTACGGGTTAGGATTAGGGTACGTGTTAGGGTTAGGGTAGGGGTTAGGGTTAGGGTACTTGTTAGAGTTAGGGTAGTTATTAAACCTATCCCACTCTCTAGATACCCCTTAGCACGTAAAGAATATTATTTGGGGGTCCAGCCATGGAGAAGACTTTAGACACTAGGATAAGATAAGGAACACACCCATTATAAAAAAATCACATTAGGATTCTATTTTTAAGCTGTTCCTTAAAACACTAGTGCTTAGGAAATCTATTGGAGGCAGAAGCACTCAAGGGTAGCCTAGGGTTAGGGTTAGGCTTAGGGTACGGCTTAGGGTACGGGTTCGGGGAGGGCTTCGGGTATGGCATAGTTTATGGGTTAGGGTTAGGGTTAGGGTTAGTGTTAGGGTTAGGGCTGGGTTTAGGGTACGGGTTAGGATTAGGGTACGTGATAGGTTTAGGGTACTGCTTAGGGTTATTGTACGTGTTAGGGTTAGGGTAGTTATTAAACCTATCCCAGTCTCTAGATACCCCTTAGCACGTAAAGGAATATTATTTGGGGGTCCAGCCATGGAGAAGAGTTTAGACGCTAGTATAAGATAAGGAACACACCCATTATAAAGAAATCACATTAGGATTCTCTTTTTAAGCTGTTCCTTAAAACACTAGTGCTTTGGAAATCTATTGGAGGCAGAAGCAGTCAAGGGTAGCCTAGGGTTAGGGTTAGGCTTAGGGTTAGGCTTAGGGTACGGCTTAGGGTACGGGTTCGGGGAGGGCTTCGTGTACGGCGTAGGGTATGGGTTAGGGTTAGGGTTAGTGTTAGGGTTAGGGCTCGGTTTAGTTTACGGGTTAGGATTAGGGTACGTGTTAGGGTTAGGGTAGGGGTTAGGTTTAGGGTATGTGTTAGGGTTAGGGTAGTTATTAAACCTATCCCACTCTCTAGATACCCCTTAGCACGGAAAGGAATATTATTTGGGGGTCCAGCCATGGAGAAGAGTTTAGACGCTAGGATAAGAAAAGAAACACACCCATTATTAATAAATCACATTAGGATTCTCTTTTTAAGCTGTGCCTTAAAACACTAGTGCTTAGGAAATCTATTGGAGGCAGAAGCAGTCAAGGGTAGCCTAGGGTTAGGGTTAGGCTTAGGGTTAGGCTTAGGGTACGTCTTCGGGTACGGCGTAGGGTAAGGGTTAGGGTTAGGGTTAGGGTTAGTGTTAGGGTTAGGGCTCGGTTTAGTTTACGGGTTAGGATTAGGGTACGTGTTAGGGTTAGGGTAGGGGTTAGGGTTAGGGTACGTGTTAGAGTTAGGGTAGTTATTAAACCTATCCCACTCTCTACATACCCCTTAGCACGTAAAGAATATTATTTGGGGGTCCAGCCATGGAGAAGACTTTAGACACTAGGATAAGATAAGGAACACACCCATTATAAAAAAATCACATTAGGATTCTATTTTTAAGCTGTTCCTTAAAACACTAGTGCTTAGGAAATCTATTGGAGGCAGAAGCACTCAAGGGTAGCCTAGGGTTAGGGTTAGGCTTAGGGTACGGCTTAGGGTACGGGTTCGGGGAGGGCTTCGGGTACGGCGTAGTTTATGGGTTAGGGTTAGGGTTAGGGTTAGTGTTAGGGTTAGGGCTGGGTTTAGGGTACGGGTTAGGATTAGGGTACGTGATAGGTTTAGGGTACTGCTTAGGGTTATTGTACGTGTTAGGGTTAGGGTAGTTATTAAACCTATCCCAGTCTCTAGATACCCCTTAGCACGTAAAGGAATATTATTTGGGGGTCCAGCCATGGAGAAGAGTTTAGACGCTAGGATAAGATAAGGAACACACCCATTATAAAGAAATCACATTAGGATTCTCTTTTTAAGCTGTTCCTTAAAACACTAGTGCTTTGGAAATCTATTGGAGGCAGAAGCAGTCAAGGGTAGCCTAGGGTTAGGGTTAGGCTTAGGGTTAGGCTTAGGGTACGGCTTAGGGTACGGGTTCGGGGAGGGCTTCGGGTACGGCGTAGGGTATGGGTTAGGGTTAGGGTTAGGGTTAGTGTTAGGGTTAGGGCTCGGTTTAGTTTACGGGTTAGGATTAGGGTACGTGTTAGGGTTAGGGTAGGGGTTAGGTTTAGGGTATGTGTTAGGGTTAGGGTAGTTATTGAACCTATCCCATTCTCTAGATACCCCTTAGCACGGAAAGGAATATTATTTGGGGGTCCAGCCATGGAGAAGCGTTTAGACACTAGGATAAGATAAGGAACACACCCATTATTAATAAATCACATTAGGATTCTCTTTTTAAGCTGTTCCTTAAAACACTAGTGCTTAGGAAATCTATTGGAGGCAGAAGCAGTCAAGGGTAGCCTAGGGTTAGGGTTAGGCTTAGGGTTAGGCTTAGGGTACGGGTTTGGGGAGGGCTTCGTGTACGGCGTAGGGTAAGGGTTAGGGTTAGGGTTAGGGTTAGTGTTAGGGTTAGGGCTCGGTTTAGTTTACGGGTTAGGATTAGGGTACGTGTTAGGGTTAGGGTAGCGGTTAGGGTTAGGCTACGTGTTAGGGTTAGGGTAGTTATTAAACCTATCCCAGTCTCTAGATACCCCTTAGCACGTAAAGAATATTATTTGGGGGTCCAGCCATGGAGAAGAGTTTAGACGCTAGGATAAGATAAGGAACACACCCATTATAAAGAAATCACATTAGGATTCTCTTTTTAAGCTGTTCCTTAAAACACTAGTGCTTTGGAAATCTATTGGAGGCAGAAGCAGTCAAGGGTAGCCTAGGGTTAGGGTTAGGCTTAGGGTTAGGCTTAGGGTACGGCTTAGGGTACGGGTTCGGGGAGGGCTTCGGGTACGGCGTAGGGTATGGGTTAGGGTTAGGGTTAGGGTTAGTGTTAGGGTTAGGGCTCGGTTTAGTTTACGGGTTAGGATTAGGGTACGTGTTAGTGTTAGGGTAGGGGTTAGGTTTAGGGTATGTGTTAGGGTTAGGGTAGTTATTAAACCTATCCCACTCTCTAGATACCCCTTAGCACGGAAAGGAATATTATTTGGGGGTCCAGCCATGGAGAAGCGTTTAGACACTAGAATAAGATAAGGAACACACCCATTATTAATAAATCACATTAGGATTCTCTTTTTAAGCTGTTCCTTAAAACACTAGTGCTTAGGAAATCTATTGGAGGCAGAAGCAGTCAAGGGTAGCCTAGGGTTAGGGTTAGGCTTAGGGTTAGGCTTAGGGTACGGCTTAGGGTACGGGTTCGGGGAGGGCTTCGTGTACGGCGTAGGGTAAGTGTTAGGGTTAGGGTTAGGGTTAGTGTTAGGGTTAGGGCTCGGTTTAGTTTACGGGTTAGGATTAGGGTACGTGTTAGGGTTAGGGTAGCGGTTAGGGTTAGGCTACGTGTTAGGGTTAGGGTAGTTATTAAACCTATCCCACTCTCTAGATACCCCTTAGCACGTAAAGAATATTATTTGGGGGTCCAGCCATGGAGAAAAGTTTAGACACTAGGATAAGATAAGGAACACACCCATTATAAAGAAATCACATTAGGATTCTATTTTTAAGCTGTTCCTTAAAACACTAGTGCTTAGGAAATCTATTGGAGGCAGAAGCAGTCAAGGGTAGCCTAGGGTTAGGGTTAGGCTTAGGGTTAGGCTTAGGGTACGGGTTCGGGGAGGGCTTCGGGTACGGCGTAGTTTATGGGTTAGGGTTAGGGTTAGGGTTAGTGTTAGGGTTAGGGCTCGGTTTAGGGTACGGGTTAGGATTAGGGTACCTGATAGGTTTAGGGTAGTGGTTAGGGTTATTGTACGTGTTAGGGTTAGGGTAGTTATTAAACCTATCCCAGTCTCTAGATACCCCTTAGCACGTAAAGGAATATTATTTGGGGGTCCAGCCATGGAGAAGAGTTTAGACGCTAGGATAAGAAAAGAAACACACCCATTATAAAGAAATCACATTAGGATTCTCTTTTTAAGCTGTTCCTTAAAACACTAGTGCTTTGGAAATCTATTGGAGGCAGAAGCAGTCAAGGGTAGCCTAGGGTTAGGGTTAGGCTTAGGGTTAGGCTTAGGGTACGGCTTAGGGTACGGATTCGGGGAGGGCTTCGGGTACGGCGTAGGGTATGGGTTAGGTTTAGGGTTAGGGTTAGTGTTAGGGTTAGGGCTCGGTTTAGTTTACGGGTTAGGATTAGGGTACATGTTAGGGTTAGGGTAGGGGTCAGGTTTAGGGTATGTGTTAGGGTTAGGGTAGTTATTAAACCTATCCCACTCTCTAGATACCCCTTAGCACGGAAAGGAATATTATTTGGGGGTCCAGCCATGGAGAAGCGTTTAGACACTAGGATAAGATAAGGAACACACCCATTATTAATAAATCACATTAGGATTCTCTTTTTAAGCTGTGCCTTAAAACACTAGTGCTTAGGAAATCTATTGGAGGCAGAAGCAGTCAAGGGTAGCCTAGGGTTAGGTTTAGGCTTAGGGTTAGGCTTAGGGTACGTCTTCGGGTACGGCGTAGAGTAAGGGTTAGGGTTAGGGTTAGGGTTAGTGTTAGGGTTAGGGCTCGGTTCATTTTACGGGTTAGGATTAGGGTACGTGTTAGGGTTAGGGTAGGGGTTAGGGTTAGGGTACTTGTTAGAGTTAGGGTAATTATTAAACCTATCCCACTCTCTAGATACCCCTTAGCACGTAAAGAATATTATTTGGGGGTCCAGCCATGGAGAAGACTTTAGACACTAGGATAAGATAAGGAACACACCCATTATAAAAAAATCACATTAGGATTCTATTTTTAAGCTGTTCCTTAAAACACTAGTGCTTAGGAAATCTATTGGAGGCAGAAGCACTCAAGGGTAGCCTAGGGTTAGGGTTAGGCTTAGGGTATGGCTTAGGGTACGGGTTCGGGGAGGGCTTCGGGTATGGCGTAGTTTATGGGTTAGGGTTAGGGTTAGGGTTAGTGTTAGGGTTAGGGCTGGGTTTAGGGTACGGGTTAGGATTAGGGTACGTGATAGGTTTAGGGTACTGCTTAGGGTTATTGTACGTGTTAGGGTTAGGGTAGTTATTAAACCTATCCCAGTCTCTAGATACCCCTTAGCACGTAAAGGAATATTATTTGGGGGTCCAGCCATGGAGAAGAGTTTAGACGCTAGGATAAGATAAGGAACACACCCATTATAAAGAAATCACATTAGGATTCTCTTTTTAAGCTGTTCCTTAAAACACTAGTGCTTTGGAAATCTATTGGAGGCAGAAGCAGTCAAGGGTAGCCTAGGGTTAGGGTTAGGCTTAGGGTTAGGCTTAGGGTACGGCTTAGGGTACGGGTTCGGGGAGGGCTTCGGGTACGGCGTAGGGTATGGGTTAGGGTTAGGGTTAGGGTTAGTGTTAGGGTTAGGGCTCGGTTTAGTTTACGGGTTAGGATTAGGGTACGTGTTAGGGTTAGGGTAGGGGTTAGGTTTAGGGTATGTGTTAGGGTTAGGGTAGTTATTAAACCTATCCCACTCTCTAGATACCCCTTAGCACGGAAAGGAATATTATTTGGGGGTCCAGCCATGGAGAAGCGTTTAGACACTAGGATAAGATAAGGAACACACCCATTATTAATAAATCACATTAGGATTCTCTTTTTAAGCTGTTCCTTAAAACACTAGTGCTTAGGAAATCTATTGGAGGCAGAAGCAGTCAAGGGTAGCCTAGGGTTAGGGTTAGGCTTAGGGTTAGGCTTAGGGTACGGCTTAGGGTACGGGTTCGGGGAGGGCTTCGTGTACGGCGTAGGGTAAGGGTTAGGGTTAGGGTTAGGGTTAGTGTTAGGGTTAGGGCTCGGTTTAGTTTACGGGTTAGGATTAGGGTACGTGTTAGGGTTAGTGTAGCGGTTAGGGTTAGGCTACGTGTTAGGGTTAGGGTAGTTATTAAACCTATCCCAGTCTCTAGATACCCCTTAGCACGTAAAGAATATTATTTGGGGGTCCAGCCATGGAGAAGAGTTTAGACGCTAGGATAAGATAAGGAACACACCCATTATAAAGAAATCACATTAGGATTCTCTTTTTAAGCTGTTCCTTAAAACACTAGTGCTTTGGAAATCTATTGGAGGCAGAAGCAGTCAAGGGTAGCCTAGGGTTAGGGTTAGGCTTAGGGTTAGGCTTAGGGTACGGCTTAGGGTACGGGTTCGGGAAGGGCTTCGGGTACGGCGTAGTTTATGGGTTAGGGTTAGGGTTAGGGTTAGTGTTAGGGTTAGGGCTCGGTTTAGGGTACGGGTTAGGATTAGGGTATGTGATAGGTTTAGGGTAGTGGTTAGGGTTATTGTACGTGTTAGGGTTAGGGTAGTTATTAAACCTATCCCAGTCTCTAGATACCCCTTAGCACGTAAAGGAATATTATTTGGGGGTCCAGCCATGGAGAAGCGTTTAGACGCTAGGATAAGATAAGGAACACACCCATTATAAAGAAATCACATTAGGATTCTCTTTTTCAGCTGTTCCTTAAAACACTAGTGCTTAGGAAATCTATTGGAGGCAGAAGCAGTCAAGGGTAGCCTAGGGTTAGGGTTAGGCTTAGGGTTAGGCTTAGGGTACGGCTTAGGGTACGGGTTCGGGGAGGGCTTCGTGTACGGCGTAGGGTAAGGGTTAGGGTTAGGGTTAGGGTTAGTGTTAGGGTTAGGGCTCGGTTTAGTTTACGGGTTAGGATTAGGGTACGTGTTAGGGTTAGGGTAGCGGTTAGGGTTAGGCTACGTGTTAGGGTTAGGGTAGTTATTAAACCTATCCCACTCTCTAGATACCCCTTAGCACGTAAAGAATATTATTTGGGGGTCCAGCCATGGAGAAAAGTTTAGACACTAGGATAAGATAAGGAACACACCCATTATAAAGAAATCACATTAGGATTCTATTTTTAAGCTGTTCCTTAAAACACTAGTGCTTAGGAAATCTATTGGAGGCAGAAGCAGTCAAGGGTAGCCTAGGGTTAGGGTTAGGCTTAGGGTTAGGCTTAGGGTACGGGTTCGGGGAGGGCTTCGGGTACGGCGTAGTTTATGGGTTAGGGTTAGGGTTAGGGTTAGTGTTAGGGTTAGGGCTCGGTTTAGGGTACGGGTTAGGATTAGGGTACGTGATAGGTTTAGGGTAGTGGTTAGGTTTATTTACGTGTTAGGGTTAGTGTAGTTATTAAACCTATCCCAGTCTCTAGATACCCCTTAGCACGTAAAGGAATATTATTTGGGGGTCCAGCCATGGAGAAGAGTTTAGACGCTAGGATAAGAAAAGAAACACACCCATTATAAAGAAATCACATTAGGATTCTCTTTTTAAGCTGTTCCTTAAAACACTAGTGCTTTGGAAATCTATTGGAGGCAGAAGCAGTCAAGGGTAGCCTAGGGTTCGGGTTAGGCTTAGGGTTAGGCTTAGGGTACGGCTTAGGGTACGGGTTCGGGGAGGGCTTCGGGTACGGCGTAGGGTATGGGTTAGGGTTAGGGTTAGGGTTAGTGTTAGGGTTAGGGCTCGGTTTAGTTTACGGGTTAGGATTAGGGTACATGTTAGGGTTAGGGTAGGGGTCAGGTTTAGGGTATGTGTTAGGGTTAGGGTAGTTATTAAACCTATCCCACTCTCTAGATACCCCTTAGCACGGAAAGGAATATTATTTGGGGGTCCAGCCATGGAGAAGCGTTTAGACACTAGGATAAGATAAGGAACACACCCATTATTAATAAATCACATTAGGATTCTCTTTTTAAGCTGTGCCTTAAAACACTAGTGCTTAGGAAATCTATTGGAGGCAGAAGCAGTCAAGGGTAGCCTAGGGTTAGGTTTAGGCTTAAGGTTAGGCTTAGGGTACGTCTTCGGGTACGGCGTAGGGTAAGGGTTAGGGTTAGGGTTAGGGTTAGTGTTAGGGTTAGGGCTCGGTTCATTTTACGGGTTAGGATTAGGGTACGTGTTAGGGTTAGGGTAGGGGTTAGGGTTAGGGTACTTGTTAGAGTTAGGGTAGTTATTAAACCTATCCCACTCTCTAGATACCCCTTAGCACGTAAAGAATATTATTTGGGGGTCCAGCCATGGAGAAGACTTTAGACACTAGGATAAGATAAGGAACACACCCATTATAAAAAAATCACATTAGGATTCTATTTTTAAGCTGTTCCTTAAAACACTAGTGCTTAGGAAATCTATTGGAGGCAGAAGCACTCAAGGGTAGCCTAGGGTTAGGGTTAGGCTTAGGGTACGGCTTAGGTTACGGGTTCGGGGAGGGCTTCGGGTATGGCGTAGTTTATGGGTTAGGGTTAGGGTTAGGGTTAGTGTTAGGGTTAGGGCTGGGTTTAGGGTACGGGTTAGGATTAGGGTACGTGATAGGTTTAGGGTACTGCTTAGGGTTATTGTACGTGTTAGGGTTAGGGTAGTTATTAAACCTATCCCAGTCTCTAGATACCCCTTAGCACGTAAAGGAATATTATTTGGGGGTCCAGCCATGGAGAAGCGTTTAGACACTAGGATAAGATAAGGAACACACCCATTATTAATAAATCACATTAGGATTCTCTTTTTAAGCTGTTCCTTAAAACACTAGTGCTTAGGAAATCTATTGGAGGCAGAAGCAGTCAAGGGTAGCCTAGGGTTAGGGTTAGGCTTAGGGTTAGGCTTAGGGTACGGCTTAGGGTACGGGTTCGGGGAGGGCTTCGTGTACGGCGTAGGGTAAGGGTTAGGGTTAGGGTTAAGGTTAGTGTAAGGGTTAGGGCTCGGTTTAGTTTACGGGTTAGGATTAGGGTACGTGTTAGGGTTAGGGTAGCGGTTAGGGTTAGGCTACGTGTTAGGGTTAGGGTAGTTATTAAACCTATCCCAGTCTCTAGATACCCCTTAGCACGTAAAGAATATTATTTGGGGGTCCAGCCATGGAGAAGAGTTTAGACGCTAGGATAAGATAAGGAACACACCCATTATAAAGAAATCACATTAGGATTCTCTTTTTAAGCTGTTCCTTAAAACACTAGTGCTTTGGAAATCTATTGGAGGCAGAAGCAGTCAAGGGTAGCCTAGGGTTAGGGTTAGGCTTAGGGTTAGGCTTAGGGTAAGGCTTAGGGTACGGGTTCGGGAAGGGCTTCGGGTACGGCGTAGTTTATGGGTTAGGGTTAGGGTTAGGGTTAGTGTTAGGGTTAGGGCTCGGTTTAGGGTACGGGTTAGGATTAGGGTACGTGATAGGTTTAGGGTAGTGGTTAGGGTTATTGTACGTGTTAGGGTTAGGGTAGTTATTAAACCTATCCCAGTCTCTAGATACCCCTTAGCACGTAAAGGAATATTATTTGGGGGTCCAGCCATGGAGAAGAGTTTAGACGCTAGGATAAGAAAAGAAACACACCCATTATAAAGAAATCACATTAGGATTCTCTTTTTAAGCTGTTCCTTAAAACACTAGTGCTTTGGAAATCTATTGGAGGCAGAAGCAGTCAAGGGTAGCCTAGGGTTAGGGTTAGGCTTAGGGTTAGGCTTAGGGTACGGCTTAGGGTACGGGTTCGGGGAGGGCTTCGGGTACGGCGTAGGGTATGGGTTAGGGTTAGGGTTAGGGTTAGTGTTAGGGTTAGGGCTCGGTTTAGTTTACGGGTTAGGATTAGGGTACATGTTAGGGTTAGGGTAGGGGTCAGGTTTAGGGTATGTGTTAGGGTTAGGGTAGTTATTAAACCTATCCCACTCTCTAGATACCCCTTAGCACGGAAAGGAATATTATTTGGGGGGTCCAGCCATGGAGAAGCGTTTAGACACTAGGATAAGATAAGGAACACACCCATTATTAATAAATCACATTAGGATTCTCTTTTTAAGCTGTGCCTTAAAACACTAGTGCTTAGGAAATCTATTGGAGGCAGAAGCAGTCAAGGGTAGCCTAGGGTTAGGTTTAGGCTTAGGGTTAGGCTTAGGGTACGTCTTCGGGTACGGCGTAGGGTAAGGGTTAGGGTTAGGGTTAGGGTTAGTGTTAGGGTTAGGGCTCGGTTCATTTTACGGGTTAGGATTAGGGTACGTGTTAGGGTTAGGGTAGGGGTTAGGGTTAGGGTACTTGTTAGAGTTAGGGTAGTTATTAAACCTATCCCACTCTCTAGATACCCCTTAGCACGTAAAGAATATTATTTGGGGGTCCAGCCATGGAGAAGACTTCAGACACTAGGATAAGATAAGGAACACACCCATTATAAAAAAATCACATTAGGATTCTATTTTTAAGCTGTTCCTTAAAACACTAGTGCTTAGGAAATCTATTGGAGGCAGAAGCACTCAAGGGTAGCCTAGGGTTAGGGTTAGGCTTAGGGTACGGCTTAGGGTACGGGTTCGGGGAGGGCTTCGGTTATGGCGTAGTTTATGGGTTAGGGTTAGGGTTAGGGTTAGTGTTAGGGTTAGGGCTGGGTTTAGGGTACGGGTTAGGATTAGGGTACGTGATAGGTTTAGGGTACTGCTTAGGGTTATTGTACGTGTTAGGGTTAGGGTAGTTATTAAACCTATCCCAGTCTCTAGATACCCCTTAGCACGGAAAGGAATATTATTTGGGGGTCCAGCCATGGAGAAGCGTTTAGACACTAGGATAAGATAAGGAACACACCCATTATTAATAAATCACATTAGGATTCTCTTTTTAAGCTGTTCCTTAAAACACTAGTGCTTAGGAAATCTATTGGAGGCAGAAGCAGTCAAGGGTAGCCTAGGGTTAGGGTTAGGCTTAGGGTTAAGCTTAGGGTACGGCTTAGGGTACGGGTTCGGGGAGGGCTTCGTGTACGGCGTAGGGTAAGGGTTAGGGTTAGGGTTAGGGTTAGTGTTAGGGTTAGGGCTCGGTTTAGTTTACGGGTTAGGATTAGGGTACGTGTTAGGGTTAGGGTAGCGGTTAGGGTTAGGCTACGTGTTAGGGTTAGGGTAGTTATTAAACCTATCCCAGTCTCTAGATACCCCTTAGCACGTAAAGAATATTATTTGGGGGTCCAGCCATGGAGAAGAGTTTAGACGCTAGGATAAGATAAGGAACACACCCATTATAAAGAAATCACATTAGGATTCTCTTTTTAAGCTGTTCCTTAAAACACTAGTGCTTTGGAAATCTATTGGAGGCAGAAGCAGTCAAGGGTAGCCTAGGGTTAGGGTTAGGCTTAGGGTTAGGCTTAGGGTACGGCTTAGGGTACGGGTTCGGGGAGGGCTTCGGGTACGGCGTAGGGTATGGGTTAGGGTTAGGGTTAGGGTTAGTGTTAGGGTTAGGGCTCGGTTTAGTTTACGGGTTAGGATTAGGGTACGTGTTAGGGTTAGGGTAGGGGTTAGGTTTAGGGTATGTGTTAGGGTTAGGGTAGTTATTAAACCTATCCCACTCTCTAGATACCCCTTAGCACGGAAAGGAATATTATTTGGGGGTCCAGCCATGGAGAAGCGTTTAGACACTAGGATAAGATAAGGAACACACCCATTATTAATAAATCACATTAGGATTCTCTTTTTAAGCTGTTCCTTAAAACACTAGTGCTTAGGAAATCTATTGGAGACAGAAGCAGTCAAGGGTAGCCTAGGGTTAGGGTTAGGCTTAGGGTTAGGCTTAGGGTACGGCTTAGGGTACGGGTTCGGGGAGGGCTTCGTGTACGGCGTAGGGTAAGGGTTAGGGTTAGGGTTAGGGTTAGTGTTAGGGTTAGGGCTCGGTTTAGTTTACGGGTTAGGATTAGGGTACGTGTTAGGGTTAGGGTAGCGGTTAGGGTTAGGCTACGTGTTAGGGTTAGGGTAGTTATTAAACCTATCCCACTCTCTAGATACCCCTTAGCACGTAAAGAATATTATTTGGGGGTCCAGCCATGGAGAAAAGTTTAGACACTAGGATAAGATAAGGAACACACCCATTATAAAGAAATCACATTAGGATTCTATTTTTAAGCTGTTCCTTAAAACACTAGTGCTTAGGAAATCTATTGGAGGCAGAAGCAGTCAAGGGTAGCCTAGGGTTAGGGTTAGGCTTAGGGTTAGGCTTAGGGTACGGGTTCGGGGAGGGCTTCGGGTACGGCGTAGTTTATGGGTTAGGGTTAGGGTTAGGGTTAGTGTTAGGGTTAGGGCTCGGTTTAGGGTACGGGTTAGGATTAGGGTACGTGATAGGTTTAGGGTAGTGGTTAGGGTTATTGTACGTGTTAGGGTTAGGGTAGTTATTAAACCTATCCCAGTCTCTAGATACCCCTTAGCACGTAAAGGAATATTATTTGGGGGTCCAGCCATGGAGAAGAGTTTAGACGCTAGGATAAGAAAAGAAACACACCCATTATAAAGAAATCACATTAGGATTCTCTTTTTAAGCTGTTCCTTAAAACACTAGTGCTTTGGAAATCTATTGGAGGCAGAAGCAGTCAAGGGTAGCCTAGGGTTAGGGTTAGGCTTAGGGTTAGGCTTAGGGTACGGCTTAGGGTACGGGTTCGGGGAGGGCTTCGGGTACGGCGTAGGGTATGGGTTAGGGTTAGGGTTAGGGTTAGTGTTAGGGTTAGGGCTCGGTTTAGTTTACGGGTTAGGATTAGGGTACGTGTTAGGGTTAGGGTAGGGGTCAGGTTTAGGGTATGTGTTAGGGTTAGGGTAGTTATTAAATCTATCCCAGTCTCTAGATACCCCTTAGCACGGAAAGGAATATTATTTGGGGGTCCAGCCTTGGAGAAGCGTTTAGACACTAGGATAAGATAAGGAACACACCCATTATTAATAAATCACATTAGGATTCTCTTTTTAAGCTGTGCCTTAAAACACTAGTGCTTAGGAAATCTATTGGAGGCAGAAGCAGTCAAGGGTAGCCTAGGGTTAGGGTTAGGCTTAGGGTTAGGCTTAGGGTACGTCTTCGGGTACGGCGTAGGGTAAGGGTTAGGGTTAGGGTTAGGGTTAGTGTTAGGGTTAGGGCTCGGTTTAGTTTACGGTTTAGGATTAGGGTACGTGTTAGGGTTAGGGTAGGGGTTAGGGTTAGGGTACGTGTTAGAGTTAGGGTAGTTATTAAACCTATCCCACTCTCTAGATACCCCTTAGCACGTAAAGAATATTATTTGGGGGTCCAGCCATGGAGAAGACTTTAGACACTAGGATAAGATAAGGAACACACCCATTATAAAAAAATCACATTAGGATTCTATTTTTAAGCTGTTCCTTAAAACACTAGTGCTTAGGAAATCTATTGGAGGCAGAAGCACTCAAGGGTAGCCTAGGGTTAGGGTTAGGCTTAGGGTACGGCATAGGGTACGGGTTCGGGGAGGGCTTCGGGTATGGCGTAGTTTATGGGTTAGGGTTAGGGTTAGGGTTAGTGTTAGGGTTAGGGCTGGGTTTAGGGTACGGGTTAGGATTAGGGTACGTGATAGGTTTAGGGTACTGCTTAGGGTTATTGTACGTGTTAGGGTTAGGGTAGTTATTAAACCTATCCCAGTCTCTATATACCCCTTAGCACGTAAAGGAATATTATTTGGGGGTCCAGCCATGGAGAAGAGTTTAGACGCTAGGATAAGATAAGGAACACACCCATTATAAAGAAATCACATTAGGATTCTCTTTTTAAGCTGTTCCTTAAAACACTAGTGCTTTGGAAATCTATTGGAGGCAGAAGCAGTCAAGGGTAGCCTAGGGTTAGGGTTAGGCTTAGGGTTAGGCTTAGGGTACGGCTTAGGGTACGGGTTCGGGGAGGGCTTCGGGTACGGCGTAGGGTATGGGTTAGGGTTAGGGTTAGGGTTAGTGTTAGGGTTAGGGCTCGGTTTAGTTTACGGGTTAGGATTAGGGTACGTGTTAGGGTTAGGGTAGGGGTTAGGTTTAGGGTATGTGTTAGGGTTAGGGTAGTTATTAAACCCATCCCACTCTCTAGATACCCCTTAGCACGGAAAGGAATATTATTTGGGGGTCCAGCCATGGAGAAGCGTTTAGACACTAGGATAAGATAAGGAACACACCCATTATTAATAAATCACATTAGGATTCTCTTTTTAAGCTGTTCCTTAAAACACTAGTGCTTAGGAAATCTATTGGAGGCAGAAGCAGTCAAGGGTAGCCTAGGGTTAGGGTTAGGCTTAGGGTTAGGCTTAGGGTACGGCTTAGGGTACGGGTTCGGGGAGGGCTTCGTGTACGGCGTAGGGTAAGGGTTAGGGTTAGGGTTAGGGTTAGTGTTAGGGTTAGGGCTCGGTTTAGTTTACGGGTTAAGATTAGGGTACGTGTTAGGGTTAGGGTAGCGGTTAGGGTTAGGCTACGTGTTAGGGATAGAGTAGTTATTAAACCTATCCCAGTCTCTAGATACCCCTTAGCACGTAAAGAATATTATTTGGGGGTCCAGCCATGGAGAAGAGTTTAGACGCTAGGATAAGATAAGGAACACACCCATTATAAAGAAATCACATTAGGATTCTCTTTTTAAGCTGTTCTTTAAAACACTAGTGCTTTGGAAATCTATTGGAGGCAGAAGCAGTCAAGGGTAGCCTAGGGTTAGGGTTAGGCTTAGGGTTAGGCTTAGGGTACGGCTAGGGTACGGGTTCGGGAAGGGCTTCGGGTACGGCGTAGTTTACGGGTTAGGGTTAGGGTTAGGGTTAGTGTTAGGGTTAGGGCTCGGTTTAGGGTACGGGTTAGGATTAGGGTACGTGATAGGTTTAGGGTAGTGGTTAGGGTTATTGTAGGTGTTAGGGTTAGGGTAGTTATTAAACCTATCCCAGTCTCTAGATACCCCTTAGCACGTAAAGGAATATTATTTGGGGGTCCAGCCATGGAGAAGAGTTTAGACGCTAGGATAAGAAAAGAAACACACCCATTATAAAGAAATCACATTAGGATTCTCTTTTTAAGCTGTTCCTTAAAACACTAGTGCTTTGGAAATCTATTGAGGGCAGAAGCAGTCAAGGGTAGCCTAGGGTTAGGGTTAGGCTTAGGGTTAGGCTTAGGGTACGGCTTAGGGTACGGTTTCGGGGAGGGCTTCGGGTACGGCGTAGGGTATGGGTTAGGGTTAGGGTTAGGGTTAGTGTTAGGGTTAGGGCTCGGTTTAGTTTACGGGTTAGGATTAGGGTACATGTTATGGTTAGGGTAGGGGTCAGGTTTAGGATATGTGTTAGGGTTAGGGTAGTTATTAAACCTATCCCACTCTCTAGATACCCCTTAGCACGGAAAGGAATATTATTTGGGGGTCCAGCCATGGAGAAGCGTTTAGACACTAGGATAAGATAAGGAACACACCCATTATTAATAAATCACATTAGGATTCTCTTTTTAAGCTGTGCCTTAAAACACTAGTGCTTAGGAAATCTATTGGAGGCAGAAGCAGTCAAGTGTAGCCTAGGGTTAGGTTTAGGCTTAGGGTTAGGCTTAGGGTACGTCTTCGGGTACGGCGTAGGGTAAGGGTTAGGGTTAGGGTTAGGGTTAGTGTTAGGGTTAGGGCTCGGTTCATTTTACGGGTTAGGATTAGGGTACGTGTTAGGGTTAGGGTAGGGGTTAGGGTTAGGGTACTTGTTAGAGTTAGGGTAGTTATTAAACCTATCCCACTCTCTAGATACCCCTTAGCACGTAAAGAATATTATTTGGGGGTCCAGCCATGGAGAAGACTTTAGACACTAGGATAAGATAAGGAACACACCCATTATAAAAAAATCACATTAGGATTCTATTTTTAAGCTGTTCCTTAAAACACTAGTGCTTAGGAAATCTATTGGAGGCAGAAGCACTCAAGGGTAGCCTAGGGTTAGGGTTAGGCTTAGGGTACGGCTTAGGGTACGGGTTCGGGGAGGGCTTCGGGTATGGCGTAGTTTATGGGTTAGGGTTAGGGTTAGGGTTAGTGTTAGGGTTAGGGCTGGGTTTAGGGTACGGGTTAGGATTAGGGTACGTGATAGGTTTAGGGTACTGCTTAGGGTTATTGTACGTGTTAGGGTTAGGGTAGTTATTAAACCTATCCCAGTCTCTAGATACCCCTTAGCACGTAAAGGAATATTATTTGGGGGTCCAGCCATGGAGAAGAGTTTAGACGCTAGGATAAGATAAGGAACACACCCATTATAAAGAAATCACATTAGGATTCTCTTTTTAAGCTGTTCCTTAAAACACTAGTGCTTTGGAAATCTATTGGAGGCAGAAGCAGTCAAGGGTAGCCTAGGGTTAGGGTTAGGCTTAGGGTTAGGCTTAGGGTACGGCTTAGGGTACGGGTTCGGGGAGGGCTTCGGGTACGGCGTAGGGTATGGGTTAGGGTTAGGGTTAGTGTTAGGGTTAGGGCTCGGTTTAGTTTATGGGTTAGGATTAGGGTACGTGTTAGGGTTAGGGTAGGGGTTAGGTTTAGGGTATGTGTTAGGGTTAGGGTAGTTATTAAACCTATCCCACTCTCTAGATACCCCTTAGCACGGAAAGGAATATTATTTGGGGGTCCAGCCATGGAGAAGAGTTTAGACGCTAGGATAAGAAAAGAAACACACCCATTATTAATAAATCACATTAGGATTCTCTTTTTAAGCTGTGCCTTAAAACACTAGTGCTTAGGAAATCTATTGGAGGCAGAAGCAGTCAAGGGTAGCCTAGGGTTAGGGTTAGGCTTAGGGTTAGGCTTAGGGTACGTCTTCGGGTACGGCGTAGGGTAAGGGTTAGGGTTAGGGTTAGGGTTAGTGTTAGGGTTAGGGCTCGGTTTAGTTTACGGGTTAGGATTAGGGTACGTGTTAGGGTTAGGGTAGGGGTTAGGGTTAGGGTACGTGTTAGAGTTAGGGTAGTTATTAAACCTATCCCACTCTCTACATACCCCTTAGCACGTAAAGAATATTATTTGGGGGTCCAGCCATGGAGAAGACTTTAGACACTAGGATAAGATAAGGAACACACCCATTATAAAAAAATCACATTAGGATTCTATTTTTAAGCTGTTCCTTAAAACACTAGTGCTTAGGAAATCTATTGGAGGCAGAAGCACTCAAGGGTAGCCTAGGGTTAGGGTTAGGCTTAGGGTACGGCTTAGGGTACGGGTTCGGGGAGGGCTTCGGGTACGGCGTAGTTTATGGGTTAGGGTTAGGGTTAGGGTTAGTGTTAGGGTTAGGGCTGGGTTTAGGGTACGGGTTAGGATTAGGGTACGTGATAGGTTTAGGGTACTGCTTAGGGTTATTGTACGTGTTAGGGTTAGGGTAGTTATTAAACCTATCCCAGTCTCTAGATACCCCTTAGCACGGAAAGGAATATTATTTGGGGGTCCAGCCATGGAGAAGCGTTTAGACACTAGGATAAGATAAGGAACACACCCATTATTAATAAATCACATTAGGATTCTCTTTTTAAGCTGTTCCTTAAAACACTAGTGCTTAGGAAATCCATTGGAGGCAGAAGCAGTCAAGGGTAGCCTAGGGTTAGGGTTAGGCTTAGGGTTAGGCTTAGGGTACGGCTTAGGGTACGGGTTCGGGGAGGGCTTCGTGTACGGCGTAGGGTAAGGGTTAGGGTTAGGGTTAGGGTTAGTGTTAGGGTTAGGGCTCGGTTTAGTTTACGGGTTAGGATTAGGGTACGTGTTAGGGTTAGGGTAGCGGTTAGGGTTAGGCTACGTGTTAGGGTTAGGGTAGTTATTAAACCTATCCCACTCTCTAGATACCCCTTAGCACGGAAAGGAATATTATTTGGGGGTCCAGCCATGGAGAAGCGTTTAGACACTAGGATAAGATAAGGAACACACCCATTATTAATAAATCACATTAGGATTCTCTTTTTAAGCTGTTCCTTAAAACACTAGTGCTTAGGAAATCTATTGGAGGCAGAAGCAGTCAAGGGTAGCCTAGGGTTAGGGTTAGGCTTAGGGTTAGGCTTGGGGTACGGCTTAGGGTACGGGTTCGGGGAGGGCTTCGTGTACGGCGTAGGGTAAGGGTTAGGGTTAGGGTTAGGGTTAGTGTTAGGGTTAGGGCTCGGTTTAGTTTACGGGTTAGGATTAGGGTACGTGTTAGGGTTAGGGTAGCGGTTAGGGTTAGGCTACGTGTTAGGGTTAGGGTAGTTATTAAACCTATCCCACTCTCTAGATACCCCTTAGCACGTAAAGAATATTACTTGGGGGTCCAGCCATGGAGAAAAGTTTAGACACTAGGATAAGATAAGGAACACACCCATTATAAAGAAATCACATTAGGATTCTATTTTTAAGCTGTTCCTTAAAACACTAGTGCTTAGGAAATCTATTGGAGGCAGAAGCAGTCAAGGGTAGCCTAGGGTTAGGGTTAGGCTTAGGGTTAGGCTTAGGGTACGTCTTCGGGTACGGCGTAGGGTAAGGGTTAGGGTTAGTGTTAGGGTTAGGGCTCGGTTTAGTTTACGGGTTAGGATTAGGGTACGTGTTAGGGTTAGGGTAGGGGTTAGGGTTAGGGTACGTGTTAGAGTTAGGGTAGTTATTAAACCTATCCCACTCTCTAGATACCCCTTAGCACGTAAAGAATATTATTTGGGGGTCCAGCCATGGAGAAGACTTTAGACACTAGGATAAGATAAGGAACACACCCATTATAAAAAAATCACATTAGGATTCTATTTTTAAGCTGTTCCTTAAAACACTAGTGCTTAGGAAATCTATTGGAGGCAGAAGCACTCAAGGGTAGCCTAGGGTTAGGGTTAGGCTTAGGGTACGGCTTAGGGTACGGGTTCGGGGAGGGCTTCGGGTACGGCGTAGTTTATGGGTTAGGGTTAGGGTTAGGGTTAGTGTTAGGGTTAGGGCTGGGTTTAGGGTACGGGTTAGGATTAGGGTACGTGATAGGTTTAGGGTACTGCTTAGGGTTATTGTACGTGTTAGGGTTAGGGTAGTTATTAAACCTATCCCAGTCTCTAGATACCCCTTAGCACGTAAAGGAATATTATTTGGGGGTCCAGCCATGGAGAAGAGTTTAGACGCTAGGATAAGATAAGGAACACACCCATTAGAAAGAAATCACATTAGGATTCTCTTTTTAAGCTGTTCCTTAAAACACTAGTGCTTTGGAAATCTATTGGAGGCAGAAGCAGTCAAGGGTAGCCTAGGGTTAGGGTTAGGCTTAGGGTTAGGCTTAGGGTACGGCTTAGGGTACGGGTTCGGGGAGGGCTTCGGGTACGGCGTAGGGTATGGGTTAGGGTTAGGGTTAGGGTTAGTGTTAGGGTTAGGGCTCTGTTTAGTTTACGGGTTAGGATTAGGGTACGTGTTAGGGTTAGGGTAGGGGTTAGGTTTAGGGTATGTGTTAGGGTTAGGGTAGTTATTAAACCTATCCCACTCTCTAGATACCCCTTAGCACGGAAAGGAATATTATTTGGGTGTCCAGCCATGGAGAAGCGTTTAGACACTAGGATAAGATAAGGAACACACCCATTATTAATAAATCACATTAGGATTCTCTTTTTAAGCTGTTCCTTAAAACACTAGTGCTTAGGAAATCTATTGGAGGCAGAAGCAGTCAAGGGTAGCCTAGGGTTAGGGTTAGGCTTAGGGTTAGGCTTAGGGTACGGCTTAGGGTACGGGTTCGGGGAGGGCTTCGTGTACGGCGTAGGGTAAGGGTTAGGGTTAGGGTTAGGGTTAGTGTTAGGGTTAGGGCTCGGTTTAGTTTACGGGTTAGGATTAGGATACGTGTTAGGGTTAGGGTAGCGGTTAGGGTTAGGCTACGTGTTAGGGTTAGGGTAGTTATTAAACCTATCCCAGTCTCTAGATACCCCTTAGCACGTAAAGAATATTATTTGGGGGTCCAGCCATGGAGAAGAGTTTAGACGCTAGGATAAGATAAGGAACACACCCATTATAAAGAAATCACATTAGGATTCTCTTTTTAAGCTGTTCCTTAAAACACTAGTGCTTTGGAAATCTATTGGAGGCAGAAGCAGTCAAGGGTAGCCTAGGGTTAGGGTTAGGCTTAGGGTTAGGCTTAGGATACGGCTTAGGGTACGGGTTCGGGGAGGGCTTCGGGTACGGCGTAGGGTATGGGTTAGGGTTAGGGTTAGGGTTAGTGTTAGGGTTAGGGCTCGGTTTAGTTTACGGGTTAGGATTAGGGTACGTGTTAGGGTTAGGGTAGGGGTTAGGTTTAGGGTATGTGTTAGGGTTAGGGTAGTTATTAAACCTATCCCACTCTCTAGATACCCCTTAGCACGGAAAGGAATATTATTTGGGGGTCCAGCCATGGAGAAGCGTTTAGACACTAGGATAAGATAAGGAACACACCCATTATTAATAAATCACATTAGGATTCTCTTTTTAAGCTGTTCCTTAAAACACTAGTGCTTAGGAAATCTATTGGAGACAGAAGCAGTCAAGGGTAGCCTAGGGTTAGGGTTAGGCTTAGGGTTAGGCTTAGGGTACGGCTTAGGGTACGGGTTCGGGGAGGGCTTCGTGTACGGCGTAGGGTAAGGGTTAGGGTTAGGGTTAGGGTTAGTGTTAGGGTTAGGGCTCGGTTTAGTTTACGGGTTAGGATTAGGGTACGTGTTAGGGTTAGGGTAGCGGTTAGGGTTAGGCTACGTGTTAGGGTTAGGGTAGTTATTAAACCTATCCCACTCTCTAGATACCCCTTAGCACGTAAAGAATATTATTTGGGGGTCCAGCCATGGAGAAAAGTTTAGACACTAGGATAAGATAAGGAACACACCCATTATAAAGAAATCACATTAGGATTCTATTTTTAAGCTGTTCCTTAAAACACTAGTGCTTAGGAAATCTATTGGAGGCAGAAGCAGTCAAGGGTAGCCTAGGGTTAGGGTTAGGCTTAGGGTTAGGCTTAGGGTACGGGTTCGGGGAGGGCTTCGGGTACGGCGTAGTTTATGGGTTAGGGTTAGGGTTAGGGTTAGTGTTAGGGTTAGGGCTCGGTTTAGGGTACGGGTTAGGATTAGGGTACGTGATAGGTTTAGGGTAGTGGTTAGGGTTATTGTACGTGTTAGGGTTAGGGTAGTTATTAAACCTATCCCAGTCTCTAGATACCCCTTAGCACGTAAAGGAATATTATTTGGGGGTCCAGCCATGGAGAAGAGTTTAGACGCTAGGATAAGAAAAGAAACACACCCATTATAAAGAAATCACATTAGGATTCTCTTTTTAAGCTGTTCCTTAAAACACTAGTGCTTTGGAAATCTATTGGAGGCAGAAGCAGTCAAGGGTAGCCTAGGGTTAGGGTTAGGCTTAGGGTTAGGCTTAGGGTACGGCTTAGGGTACGGGTTCGGGGAGGGCTTCGGGTACGGCGTAGGGTATGGGTTAGGGTTAGGGTTAGGGTTAGTGTTAGGGTTAGGGCTCGGTTTAGTTTACGGGTTAGGATTAGGGTACGTGTTAGGGTTAGGGTAGGGGTCAGGTTTAGGGTATGTGTTAGGGTTAGGGTAGTTATTAAACCTATCCCAGTCTCTAGATACCCCTTAGCACGGAAAGGAATATTATTTGGGGGTCCAGCCATGGAGAAGCGTTTAGACACTAGGATAAGATAAGGAACACACCCATTATTAATAAATCACATTAGGATTCTCTTTTTAAGCTGTGCCTTAAAACACTAGTGCTTAGGAAATCTATTGGAGGCAGAAGCAGTCAAGGGTAGCCTAGGGTTAGGGTTAGGCTTAGGGTTAGGCTTAGGGTACGTCTTCGGGTACGGCGTAGGGTAAGGGTTAGGGTTAGGGTTAGGGTTAGTGTTAGGGTTAGGGCTCGGTTTAGTTTACGGTTTAGGATTAGGGTACGTGTTAGGGTTAGGGTAGGGGTTAGGGTTAGGGTACGTGTTAGAGTTAGGGTAGTTATTAAACCTATCCCACTCTCTAGATACCCCTTAGCACGTAAAGAATATTATTTGGGGGTCCAGCCATGGAGAAGACTTTAGACACTAGGATAAGATAAGGAACACACCCATTATAAAAAAATCACATTAGGATTCTATTTTTAAGCTGTTCCTTAAAACACTAGTGCTTAGGAAATCTATTGGAGGCAGAAGCACTCAAGGGTAGCCTAGGGTTAGGGTTAGGCTTAGGGTACGGCATAGGGTACGGGTTCGGGGAGGGCTTCGGGTATGGCGTAGTTTATGGGTTAGGGTTAGGGTTAGGGTTAGTGTTAGGGTTAGGGCTGGGTTTAGGGTACGGGTTAGGATTAGGGTACGTGATAGGTTTAGGGTACTGCTTAGGGTTATTGTACGTGTTAGGGTTAGGGTAGTTATTAAACCTATCCCAGTCTCTATATACCCCTTAGCACGTAAAGGAATATTATTTGGGGGTCCAGCCATGGAGAAGAGTTTAGACGCTAGGATAAGATAAGGAACACACCCATTATAAAGAAATCACATTAGGATTCTCTTTTTAAGCTGTTCCTTAAAACACTAGTGCTTTGGAAATCTATTGGAGGCAGAAGCAGTCAAGGGTAGCCTAGGGTTAGGGTTAGGCTTAGGGTTAGGCTTAGGGTACGGCTTAGGGTACGGGTTCGGGGAGGGCTTCGGGTACGGCGTAGGGTATGGGTTAGGGTTAGGGTTAGGGTTAGTGTTAGGGTTAGGGCTCGGTTTAGTTTACGGGTTAGGATTAGGGTACGTGTTAGGGTTAGGGTAGGGGTTAGGTTTAGGGTATGTGTTAGGGTTAGGGTAGTTATTAAACCCATCCCACTCTCTAGATACCCCTTAGCACGGTAAGGAATATTATTTGGGGGTCCAGCCATGGAGAAGCGTTTAGACACTAGGATAAGATAAGGAACTCACCCATTATTAATAAATCACATTAGGATTCTCTTTTTAAGCTGTTCCTTAAAACACTAGTGCTTAGGAAATCTATTGGAGGCAGAAGCAGTCAAGGGTAGCCTAGGGTTAGGGTTAGGCTTAGGGTTAGGCTTAGGGTACGTCTTCGGGTACGGCGTAGGGTAAGGGTTAGGGTTAGGGTTAGGGTTAGTGTTAGGGTTAGGGCTCGGTTTAGTTTACGGGTTAGGATTAGGGTACGTGTTAGGGTTAGGGTAGGGGTTAGGGTTAGGGTACGTGTTAGAGTTAGGTTAGTTATTAAACCTATCCCACTCTCTACATACCCCTTAGCACGTAAAGAATATTATTTGGGGGTCCAGCCATGGGGAAGACTTTAGACACTAGGATAAGATAAGGAACACACCCATTATAAAAAAATCACATTAGGATTCTATTTTTAAGCTGTTCCTTAAAACACTAGTGCTTAGGAAATCTATTGGAGGCAGAAGCACTCAAGGGTAGCCTAGGGTTAGGGTTAGGCTTAGGGTACGGCTTAGGGTACGGGTTCGGGGAGGGCTTCGGGTACGGCGTAGTTTATGGGTTAGGGTTAGGGTTAGGGTTAGTGTTAGGGTTAGGGCTGGGTTTAGGGTACGGGTTAGGATTAGGGTACGTGATAGGTTTAGGGTACTGCTTAGGGTTATTGTACGTGTTAGGGTTAGGGTAGTTATTAAACCTATCCCAGTCTCTAGATACCCCTTAGCACGGAAAGGAATATTATTTGGGGGTCCAGCCATGGAGAAGCATTTAGACACTAGGATAAGATAAGGAACACACCCATTATTAATAAATCACATTAGGATTCTCTTTTTAAGCTGTTCCTTAAAACACTAGTGCTTAGGAAATCCATTGGAGGCAGAAGCAGTCAAGGGTAGCCTAGGGTTAGGGTTAGGCTTAGGGTTAGGCTTAGGGTACGGCTTAGGGTACGGGTTCGGGGAGGGCTTCGTGTACGGCGTAGGGTAAGGGTTAGGGTTAGGGTTAGGGTTAGTGTTAGGGTTAGGGCTCGGTTTAGTTTACGGGTTAGGATTAGGGTACGTGTTAGGGTTAGGGTAGCGGTTAGGGTTAGGCTACGTGTTAGGGTTAGGGTAGTTATTAAACCTATCCCAGTCTCTAGATACCCCTTAGCACGTAAAGAATATTATTTGGGGGTCCAGCCATGGAGAAGAGTTTAGACGCTAGGATAAGATAAGGAACACACCCATTATAAAGAAATCACATTAGGATTCTCTTTTTAAGCTGTTCCTTAAAACACTAGTGCTTTGGAAATCTATTGGAGGCAGAAGCAGTCAAGGGTAGCCTAGGGTTAGGGTTAGGCTTAGGGTTAGGCTTAGGGTACGGCTTAGGGTACGGGTTCGGGGAGGGCTTCGGGTACGGCGTAGGGTATGGGTTAGGGTTAGGGTTAGGGTTAGTGTTAGGGTTAGGGCTCGGTTTAGTTTACGGGTTAGGATTAGGGTACGTGTTAGGGTTAGGGTAGGGGTTAGGTTTAGGGTATGTGTTAGGGTTAGGGTAGTTATTAAACCTATCCCACTCTCTAGATACCCCTTAGCACGGAAAGGAATATTATTTGGGGGTCCAGCCATGGAGAAGCGTTTAGACACTAGGATAAGATAAGGAACACACCCATTATTAATAAATCACATTAGGATTCTCTTTTTAAGCTGTTCCTTAAAACACTAGTGCTTAGGAAATCTATTGGAGGCAGAAGCAGTCAAGGGTAGCCTAGGGTTAGGGTTAGGCTTAGGGTTAGGCTTAGGGTACGGCTTAGGGTACGGGTTCGGGGAGGGCTTCGTGTACGGCGTAGGGTAAGGGTTAGGGTTAGGGTTAGGGTTAGTGTTAGGGTTAGGGCTCGGTTTAGTTTACGGGTTAGGATTAGGGTACGTGTTAGGGTTAGGGTAGCGGTTAGGGTTAGGCTACGTGTTAGGGTTAGGGTAGTTATTAAACCTATCCCACTCTCTAGATACCCCTTAGCACGTAAAGAATATTACTTGGGGGTCCAGCCATGGAGAAAAGTTTAGACACTAGGATAAGATAAGGAACACACCCATTATAAAGAAATCACATTAGGATTCTATTTTTAAGCTGTTCCTTAAAACACTAGTGCTTAGGAAATCTATTGGAGGCAGAAGCAGTCAAGGGTAGCCTAGGGTTAGGGTTAGGCTTAGGGTTAGGCTTAGGGTACGTCTTCGGGTACGGCGTAGGGTAAGGGTTAGGGTTAGTGTTAGGGTTAGGGCTCGGTTTAGTTTACGGGTTAGGATTAGGGTACGTGTTAGGGTTAGGGTAGGGGTTAGGGTTAGGGTACGTGTTAGAGTTAGGGTAGTTATTAAACCTATCCCACTCTCTAGATACCCCTTAGCACGTAAAGAATATTATTTGGGGGTCCAGCCATGGAGAAGACTTTAGACACTAGGATAAGATAAGGAACACACCCATTATAAAAAAATCACATTAGGATTCTATTTTTAAGCTGTTCCTTAAAACACTAGTGCTTAGGAAATCTATTGGAGGCAGAAGCACTCAAGGGTAGCCTAGGGTTAGGGTTAGGCTTAGGGTACGGCTTAGGGTACGGGTTCGGGGAGGGCTTCGGGTACGGCGTAGTTTATGGGTTAGGGTTAGGGTTAGGGTTAGTGTTAGGGTTAGGGCTGGGTTTAGGGTACGGGTTAGGATTAGGGTACGTGATAGGTTTAGGGTACTGCTTAGGGTTATTGTACGTGTTAGGGTTAGGGTAGTTATTAAACCTATCCCAGTCTCTAGATACCCCTTAGCACGTAAAGGAATATTATTTGGGGGTCCAGCCATGGAGAAGAGTTTAGACGCTAGGATAAGATAAGGAACACACCCATTAGAAAGAAATCACATTAGGATTCTCTTTTTAAGCTGTTCCTTAAAACACTAGTGCTTTGGAAATCTATTGGAGGCAGAAGCAGTCAAGGGTAGCCTAGGGTTAGGGTTAGGCTTAGGGTTAGGCTTAGGGTACGGCTTAGGGTACGGGTTCGGGGAGGGCTTCGGGTACGGCGTAGGGTATGGGTTAGGGTTAGGGTTAGGGTTAGTGTTAGGGTTAGGGCTCGGTTTAGTTTACGGGTTAGGATTAGGGTACGTGTTAGGGTTAGGGTAGGGGTTAGGTTTAGGGTATGTGTTAGGGTTAGGGTAGTTATTAAACCTATCCCACTCTCTAGATACCCCTTAGCACGGAAAGGAATATTATTTGGGTGTCCAGCCATGGAGAAGCGTTTAGACACTAGGATAAGATAAGGAACACACCCATTATTAATAAATCACATTAGGATTCTCTTTTTAAGCTGTTCCTTAAAACACTAGTGCTTAGGAAATCTATTGGAGGCAGAAGCAGTCAAGGGTAGCCTAGGGTTAGGGTTAGGCTTAGGGTTAGGCTTAGGGTACGGCTTAGGGTACGGGTTCGGGGAGGGCTTCGTGTACGGCGTAGGGTAAGGGTTAGGGTTAGGGTTAGGGTTAGTGTTAGGGTTAGGGCTCGGTTTAGTTTACGGGTTAGGATTAGGGTACGTGTTAGGGTTAGGGTAGCGGTTAGGGTTAGGCTACGTGTTAGGGTTAGGGTAGTTATTAAACCTATCCCAGTCTCTAGATACCCCTTAGCACGTAAAGAATATTATTTGGGGGTCCAGCCATGGAGAAGAGTTTAGACGCTAGGATAAGATAAGGAACACACCCATTATAAAGAAATCACATTAGGATTCTCTTTTTAAGCTGTTCCTTAAAACACTAGTGCTTTGGAAATCTATTGGAGGCAGAAGCAGTCAAGGGTAGCCTAGGGTTAGGGTTAGGCTTAGGGTTAGGCTTAGGGTACGGCTTAGGGTACGGGTTCGGGGAGGGCTTCGGGTACGGCGTAGGGTATGGGTTAGGGTTAGGGTTAGGGTTAGTGTTAGGGTTAGGGCTCGGTTTAGTTTACGGGTTAGGATTAGGGTACGTGTTAGGGTTAGGGTAGGGGTTAGGTTTAGGGTATGTGTTAGGGTTAGGGTAGTTATTAAACCTATCCCACTCTCTAGATACCCCTTAGCACGGAAAGGAATATTATTTGGGGGTCCAGCCATGGAGAAGCGTTTAGACACTAGGATAAGATAAGGAACACACCCATTATTAATAAATCACATTAGGATTCTCTTTTTAAGCTGTTCCTTAAAACACTAGTGCTTAGGAAATCTATTGGAGGCAGAAGCAGTCAAGGGTAGCCTAGGGTTAGGGTTAGGCTTAGGGTTAGGCTTAGGGTACGGCTTAGGGTACGGGTTCGGGGAGGGCTTCGTGTACGGCGTAGGGTAAGGGTTAGGGTTAGGGTTAGGGTTAGTGTTAGGGTTAGGGCTCGGTTTAGTTTACGGGTTAGGATTAGGGTACGTGTTAGGGTTAGGGTAGGGGTTAGGGTTAGGGTACGTGTTAGAGTTAGGGTAGTTATTAAACCTATCCCACTCTCTACATACCCCTTAGCACGTAAAGAATATTATTTGGGGGTCCAGCCATGGAGAAGACTTTAGACACTAGGATAAGATAAGGAACACACCCATTATAAAAAAATCACATTAGGATTCTATTTTTAAGCTGTTCCTTAAAACACTAGTGCTTAGGAAATCTATTGGAGGCAGAAGCACTCAAGGGTAGCCTAGGGTTAGGGTTAGGCTTAGGGTACGGCTTAGGGTACGGGTTCGGGGAGGGCTTCGGGTACGGCGTAGTTTATGGGTTAGGGTTAGGGTTAGGGTTAGTGTTAGGGTTAGGGCTGGGTTTAGGGTACGGGTTAGGATTAGGGTACGTGATAGGTTTAGGGTACTGCTTAGGGTTATTGTACGTGTTAGGGTTAGGGTAGTTATTAAACCTATCCCAGTCTCTAGATACCCCTTAGCACGGAAAGGAATATTATTTGGGGGTCCAGCCATGGAGAAGCGTTTAGACACTAGGATAAGATAAGGAACACACCCATTATTAATAAATCACATTAGGATTCTCTTTTTAAGCTGTTCCTTAAAACACTAGTGCTTAGGAAATCCATTGGAGGCAGAAGCAGTCAAGGGTAGCCTAGGGTTAGGGTTAGGCTTAGGGTTAGGCTTAGGGTACGGCTTAGGGTACGGGTTCGGGGAGGGCTTCGTGTACGGCGTAGGGTAAGGGTTAGGGTTAGGGTTAGGGTTAGTGTTAGGGTTAGGGCTCGGTTTAGTTTACGGGTTAGGATTAGGGTACGTGTTAGGGTTAGGGTAGCGGTTAGGGTTAGGCTACGTGTTAGGGTTAGGGTAGTTATTAAACCTATCCCAGTCTCTAGATACCCCTTAGCACGTAAAGAATATTATTTGGGGGTCCAGCCATGGAGAAGAGTTTAGACGCTAGGATAAGATAAGGAACACACCCATTATAAAGAAATCACATTAGGATTCTCTTTTTAAGCTGTTCCTTAAAACACTAGTGCTTTGGAAATCTATTGGAGGCAGAAGCAGTCAAGGGTAGCCTAGGGTTAGGGTTAGGCTTAGGGTTAGGCTTAGGGTACGGCTTAGGGTACGGGTTCGGGGAGGGCTTCGGGTACGGCGTAGGGTATGGGTTAGGGTTAGGGTTAGGGTTAGTGTTAGGGTTAGGGCTCGGTTTAGTTTACGGGTTAGGATTAGGGTACGTGTTAGGGTTAGGGTAGGGGTTAGGTTTAGGGTATGTGTTAGGGTTAGGGTAGTTATTAAACCTATCCCACTCTCTAGATACCCCTTAGCACGGAAAGGAATATTATTTGGGGGTCCAGCCATGGAGAAGCGTTTAGACACTAGGATAAGATAAGGAACACACCCATTATTAATAAATCACATTAGGATTCTCTTTTTAAGCTGTTCCTTAAAACACTAGTGCTTAGGAAATCTATTGGAGGCAGAAGCAGTCAAGGGTAGCCTAGGGTTAGGGTTAGGCTTAGGGTTAGGCTTAGGGTACGGCTTAGGGTACGGGTTCGGGGAGGGCTTCGTGTACGGCGTAGGGTAAGGGTTAGGGTTAGGGTTAGGGTTAGTGATAGGGTTAGGGCTCGGTTTAGTTTACGGGTTAGGATTAGGGTACGTGTTAGGGTTAGGGTAGCGGTTAGGGTTAGGCTACGTGTTAGGGTTAGGGTAGTTATTAAACCTATCCCACTCTCTAGATACCCCTTAGCACGTAAAGAATATTACTTGGGGGTCCAGCCATGGAGAAAAGTTTAGACACTAGGATAAGATAAGGAACACACCCATTATAAAGAAATCACATTAGGATTCTATTTTTAAGCTGTTCCTTAAAACACTAGTGCTTAGGAAATCTATTGGAGGCAGAAGCAGTCAAGGGTAGCCTAGGGTTAGGGTTAGGCTTAGGGTTAGGCTTAGGGTACGTCTTCGGGTACGGCGTAGGGTAAGGGTTAGGGTTAGTGTTAGGGTTAGGGCTCGGTTTAGTTTACGGGTTAGGATTAGGGTACGTGTTAGGGTTAGGGTAGGGGTTAGGGTTAGGGTACGTGTTAGAGTTAGGGTAGTTATTAAACCTATCCCACTCTCTAGATACCCCTTAGCACGTAAAGAATATTATTTGGGGGTCCAGCCATGGAGAAGACTTTAGACACTAGGATAAGATAAGGAACACACCCATTATAAAAAAATCACATTAGGATTCTATTTTTAAGCTGTTCCTTAAAACACTAGTGCTTAGGAAATCTATTGGAGGCAGAAGCACTCAAGGGTAGCCTAGGGTTAGGGTTAGGCTTAGGGTACGGCTTAGGGTACGGGTTCGGGGAGGGCTTCGGGTACGGCGTAGTTTATGGGTTAGGGTTAGGGTTAGGGTTAGTGTTAGGGTTAGGGCTGGGTTTAGGGTACGGGTTAGGATTAGGGTACGTGATAGGTTTAGGGTACTGCTTAGGGTTATTGTACGTGTTAGGGTTAGGGTAGTTATTAAACCTATCCCAGTCTCTAGATACCCCTTAGCACGTAAAGGAATATTATTTGGGGGTCCAGCCATGGAGAAGAGTTTAGACGCTAGGATAAGATAAGGAACACACCCATTAGAAAGAAATCACATTAGGATTCTCTTTTTAAGCTGTTCCTTAAAACACTAGTGCTTTGGAAATCTATTGGAGGCAGAAGCAGTCAAGGGTAGCCTAGGGTTAGGGTTAGGCTTAGGGTTAGGCTTAGGGTACGGCTTAGGGTACGGGTTCGGGGAGGGCTTCGGGTACGGCGTAGGGTATGGGTTAGTGTTAGGGTTAGGGTTAGTGTTAGGGTTAGGGCTCGGTTTAGTTTACGGGTTAGGATTAGGGTACGTGTTAGGGTTAGGGTAGGGGTTAGGTTTAGGGTATGTGTTAGGGTTAGGGTAGTTATTAAACCTATCCCACTCTCTAGATACCCCTTAGCACGGAAAGGAATATTATTTGGGTGTCCAGCCATGGAGAAGCGTTTAGACACTAGGATAAGATAAGGAACACACCCATTATTAATAAATCACATTAGGATTCTCTTTTTAAGCTGTTCCTTAAAACACTAGTGCTTAGGAAATCTATTGGAGGCAGAAGCAGTCAAGGGTAGCCTAGGGTTAGGGTTAGGCTTAGGGTTAGGCTTAGGGTACGGCTTAGGGTACGGGTTCGGGGAGGGCTTCGTGTACGGCGTAGGGTAAGGGTTAGGGTTAGGGTTAGGGTTAGTGTTAGGGTTAGGGCTCGGTTTAGTTTACGGGTTAGGATTAGGATACGTGTTAGGGTTAGGGTAGCGGTTAGGGTTAGGCTACGTGTTAGGGTTAGGGTAGTTATTAAACCTATCCCAGTCTCTAGATACCCCTTAGCACGTAAAGAATATTATTTGGGGGTCCAGCCATGGAGAAGAGTTTAGACGCTAGGATAAGATAAGGAACACACCCATTATAAAGAAATCACATTAGGATTCTCTTTTTAAGCTGTTCCTTAAAACACTAGTGCTTTGGAAATCTATTGGAGGCAGAAGCAGTCAAGGGTAGCCTAGGGTTAGGGTTAGGCTTAGGGTTAGGCTTAGGGTACGGCTTAGGGTACGGGTTCGGGGAGGGCTTCGGGTACGGCGTAGGGTATGGGTTAGGGTTAGGGTTAGGGTTAGTGTTAGGGTTAGGGCTCGGTTTAGTTTACGGGTTAGGATTAGGGTACGTGTTAGGGTTAGGGTAGGGGTTAGGTTTAGGGTATGTGTTAGGGTTAGGGTAGTTATTAAACCTATCCCACTCTCTAGATACCCCTTAGCACGGAAAGGAATATTATTTGGGGGTCCAGCCATGGAGAAGCGTTTAGACACTAGGATAAGATAAGGAACACACCCATTATTAATAAATCACATTAGGATTCTCTTTTTAAGCTGTTCCTTAAAACACTAGTGCTTAGGAAATCTATTGGAGGCAGAAGCAGTCAAGGGTAGCCTAGGGTTAGGGTTAGGCTTAGGGTTAGGCTTAGGGTACGGCTTAGGGTACGGGTTCGGGGAGGGCTTCGTGTACGGCGTAGGGTAAGGGTTAGGGTTAGGGTTAGGGTTAGTGTTAGGGTTAGGGCTCGGTTTAGTTTACGGGTTAGGATTAGGGTACGTGTTAGGGTTAGGGTAGCGGTTAGGGTTAGGCTACGTGTTAGGGTTAGGGTAGTTATTAAACCTATCCCAGTCTCTAGATACCCCTTAGCACGTAAAGAATATTATTTGGGGGTCCAGCCATGGAGAAGAGTTTAGACGCTAGGATAAGATAAGGAACACACCCATTATAAAGAAATCACATTAGGATTCTCTTTTTAAGCTGTTCCATAAAACACTAGTGCTTTGGAAATCTATTGGAGGCAGAAGCAGTCAAGGGTAGCCTAGGGTTAGGGTTAGGCTTAGGGTTAGGCTTAGGGTACGGCTTAGGGTACGGGTTCGGGGAGGGCTTCGGGTACGGCGTAGGGTATGGGTTAGGGTTAGGGTTAGGGTTAGTGTTAGGGTTAGGGCTCGGTTTAGTTTACGGGTTAGGATTAGGGTACGTGTTAGGGTTAGGGTAGGGGTTAGGTTTAGGGTATGTGTTAGGGTTAGGGTAGTTATTAAACCTATCCCACTCTCTAGATACCCCTTAGCACGGAAAGGAATATTATTTGGGGGTCCAGCCATGGAGAAGCGTTTAGACACTAGGATAAGATAAGGAACACACCCATTATTAATAAATCACATTAGGATTCTCTTTTTAAGCTGTTCCTTAAAACACTAGTGCTTAGGAAATCTATTGGAGGCAGAAGCAGTCAAGGGTAGCCTAGGGTTAGGGTTAGGCTTAGGGTTAGGCTTAGGGTACGGCTTAGGGTACGGGTTCGGGGAGGGCTTCGTGTACGGCGTAGGGTAAGGGTTAGGGTTAGGGTTAGGGTTAGTGTTAGGGTTAGGGCTCGGTTTAGTTTACGGGTTAGGATTAGGGTACGTGTTAGGGTTAGGGTAGGGGTTAGGGTTAGGGTACGTGTTAGAGTTAGGGTAGTTATTAAACCTATCCCACTCTCTACATACCCCTTAGCACGTAAAGAATATTATTTGGGGGTCCAGCCATGGAGAAGACTTTAGACACTAGGATAAGATAAGGAACACACCCATTATAAAAAAATCACATTAGGATTCTATTTTTAAGCTGTTCCTTAAAACACTAGTGCTTAGGAAATCTATTGGAGGCAGAAGCACTCAAGGGTAGCCTAGGGTTAGGGTTAGGCTTAGGGTACGGCTTAGGGTACGGGTTCGGGGAGGGCTTCGGGTACGGCGTAGTTTATGGGTTAGGGTTAGGGTTAGGGTTAGTGTTAGGGTTAGGGCTGGGTTTAGGGTACGGGTTAGGATTAGGGTACGTGATAGGTTTAGGGTACTGCTTAGGGTTATTGTACGTGTTAGGGTTAGGGTAGTTATTAAACCTATCCCAGTCTCTAGATACCCCTTAGCACGGAAAGGAATATTATTTGGGGGTCCAGCCATGGAGAAGCGTTTAGACACTAGGATAAGATAAGGAACACACCCATTATTAATAAATCACATTAGGATTCTCTTTTTAAGCTGTTCCTTAAAACACTAGTGCTTAGGAAATCCATTGGAGGCAGAAGCAGTCAAGGGTAGCCTAGGGTTAGGGTTAGGCTTAGGGTTAGGCTTAGGGTACGGCTTAGGGTACGGGTTCGGGGAGGGCTTCGTGTACGGCGTAGGGTAAGGGTTAGGGTTAGGGTTAGGGTTAGTGTTAGGGTTAGGGCTCGGTTTAGTTTACGGGTTAGGATTAGGGTACGTGTTAGGGTTAGGGTAGCGGTTAGGGTTAGGCTACGTGTTAGGGTTAGGGTAGTTATTAAACCTATCCCAGTCTCTAGATACCCCTTAGCACGTAAAGAATATTATTTGGGGGTCCAGCCATGGAGAAGAGTTTAGACGCTAGGATAAGATAAGGAACACACCCATTATAAAGAAATCACATTAGGATTCTCTTTTTAAGCTGTTCCTTAAAACACTAGTGCTTTGGAAATCTATTGGAGGCAGAAGCAGTCAAGGGTAGCCTAGGGTTAGGGTTAGGCTTAGGGTTAGGCTTAGGGTACGGCTTAGGGTACGGGTTCGGGGAGGGCTTCGGGTACGGCGTAGGGTATGGGTTAGGGTTAGGGTTAGGGTTAGTGTTAGGGTTAGGGCTCGGTTTAGTTTACGGGTTAGGATTAGGGTACGTGTTAGGGTTAGGGTAGGGGTTAGGTTTAGGGTATGTGTTAGGGTTAGGGTAGTTATTAAACCTATCCCACTCTCTAGATACCCCTTAGCACGGAAAGGAATATTATTTGGGGGTCCAGCCATGGAGAAGCGTTTAGACACTAGGATAAGATAAGGAACACACCCATTATTAATAAATCACATTAGGATTCTCTTTTTAAGCTGTTCCTTAAAACACTAGTGCTTAGGAAATCTATTGGAGGCAGAAGCAGTCAAGGGTAGCCTAGGGTTAGGGTTAGGCTTAGGGTTAGGCTTAGGGTACGGCTTAGGGTACGGGTTCGGGGAGGGCTTCGTGTACGGCGTAGGGTAAGGGTTAGGGTTAGGGTTAGGGTTAGTGATAGGGTTAGGGCTCGGTTTAGTTTACGGGTTAGGATTAGGGTACGTGTTAGGGTTAGGGTAGCGGTTAGGGTTAGGCTACGTGTTAGGGTTAGGGTAGTTATTAAACCTATCCCACTCTCTAGATACCCCTTAGCACGTAAAGAATATTACTTGGGGGTCCAGCCATGGAGAAAAGTTTAGACACTAGGATAAGATAAGGAACACACCCATTATAAAGAAATCACATTAGGATTCTATTTTTAAGCTGTTCCTTAAAACACTAGTGCTTAGGAAATCTATTGGAGGCAGAAGCAGTCAAGGGTAGCCTAGGGTTAGGGTTAGGCTTAGGGTTAGGCTTAGGGTACGTCTTCGGGTACGGCGTAGGGTAAGGGTTAGGGTTAGTGTTAGGGTTAGGGCTCGGTTTAGTTTACGGGTTAGGATTAGGGTACGTGTTAGGGTTAGGGTAGGGGTTAGGGTTAGGGTACGTGTTAGAGTTAGGGTAGTTATTAAACCTATCCCACTCTCTAGATACCCCTTAGCACGTAAAGAATATTATTTGGGGGTCCAGCCATGGAGAAGACTTTAGACACTAGGATAAGATAAGGAACACACCCATTATAAAAAAATCACATTAGGATTCTATTTTTAAGCTGTTCCTTAAAACACTAGTGCTTAGGAAATCTATTGGAGGCAGAAGCACTCAAGGGTAGCCTAGGGTTAGGGTTAGGCTTAGGGTACGGCTTAGGGTACGGGTTCGGGGAGGGCTTCGGGTACGGCGTAGTTTATGGGTTAGGGTTAGGGTTAGGGTTAGTGTTAGGGTTAGGGCTGGGTTTAGGGTACGGGTTAGGATTAGGGTACGTGATAGGTTTAGGGTACTGCTTAGGGTTATTGTACGTGTTAGGGTTAGGGTAGTTATTAAACCTATCCCAGTCTCTAGATACCCCTTAGCACGTAAAGGAATATTATTTGGGGGTCCAGCCATGGAGAAGAGTTTAGACGCTAGGATAAGATAAGGAACACACCCATTAGAAAGAAATCACATTAGGATTCTCTTTTTAAGCTGTTCCTTAAAACACTAGTGCTTTGGAAATCTATTGGAGGCAGAAGCAGTCAAGGGTAGCCTAGGGTTAGGGTTAGGCTTAGGGTTAGGCTTAGGGTACGGCTTAGGGTACGGGTTCGGGGAGGGCTTCGGGTACGGCGTAGGGTATGGGTTAGTGTTAGGGTTAGGGTTAGTGTTAGGGTTAGGGCTCGGTTTAGTTTACGGGTTAGGATTAGGGTACGTGTTAGGGTTAGGGTAGGGGTTAGGTTTAGGGTATGTGTTAGGGTTAGGGTAGTTATTAAACCTATCCCACTCTCTAGATACCCCTTAGCACGGAAAGGAATATTATTTGGGTGTCCAGCCATGGAGAAGCGTTTAGACACTAGGATAAGATAAGGAACACACCCATTATTAATAAATCACATTAGGATTCTCTTTTTAAGCTGTTCCTTAAAACACTAGTGCTTAGGAAATCTATTGGAGGCAGAAGCAGTCAAGGGTAGCCTAGGGTTAGGGTTAGGCTTAGGGTTAGGCTTAGGGTACGGCTTAGGGTACGGGTTCGGGGAGGGCTTCGTGTACGGCGTAGGGTAAGGGTTAGGGTTAGGGTTAGGGTTAGTGTTAGGGTTAGGGCTCGGTTTAGTTTACGGGTTAGGATTAGGATACGTGTTAGGGTTAGGGTAGCGGTTAGGGTTAGGCTACGTGTTAGGGTTAGGGTAGTTATTAAACCTATCCCAGTCTCTAGATACCCCTTAGCACGTAAAGAATATTATTTGGGGGTCCAGCCATGGAGAAGAGTTTAGACGCTAGGATAAGATAAGGAACACACCCATTATAAAGAAATCACATTAGGATTCTCTTTTTAAGCTGTTCCTTAAAACACTAGTGCTTTGGAAATCTATTGGAGGCAGAAGCAGTCAAGGGTAGCCTAGGGTTAGGGTTAGGCTTAGGGTTAGGCTTAGGGTACGGCTTAGGGTACGGGTTCGGGGAGGGCTTCGGGTACGGCGTAGGGTATGGGTTAGGGTTAGGGTTAGGGTTAGTGTTAGGGTTAGGGCTCGGTTTAGTTTACGGGTTAGGATTAGGGTACGTGTTAGGGTTAGGGTAGGGGTTAGGTTTAGGGTATGTGTTAGGGTTAGGGTAGTTATTAAACCTATCCCACTCTCTAGATACCCCTTAGCACGGAAAGGAATATTATTTGGGGGTCCAGCCATGGAGAAGCGTTTAGACACTAGGATAAGATAAGGAACACACCCATTATTAATAAATCACATTAGGATTCTCTTTTTAAGCTGTTCCTTAAAACACTAGTGCTTAGGAAATCTATTGGAGGCAGAAGCAGTCAAGGGTAGCCTAGGGTTAGGGTTAGGCTTAGGGTTAGGCTTAGGGTACGGCTTAGGGTACGGGTTCGGGGAGGGCTTCGTGTACGGCGTAGGGTAAGGGTTAGGGTTAGGGTTAGGGTTAGTGTTAGGGTTAGGGCTCGGTTTAGTTTACGGGTTAGGATTAGGGTACGTGTTAGGGTTAGGGTAGCGGTTAGGGTTAGGCTACGTGTTAGGGTTAGGGTAGTTATTAAACCTATCCCACTCTCTAGATACCCCTTAGCACGTAAAGAATATTATTTGGGAGTCCAGCCATGGAGAAAAGTTTAGACACTAGGATAAGATAAGGAACACACCCATTATAAAGAAATCACATTAGGATTCTATTTTTAAGCTGTTCCTTAAAACACTAGTGCTTAGGAAATCTATTGGAGGCAGAAGCAGTCAAGGGTAGCCTAGGGATAGGGTTAGGCTTAGGGTTAGGCTTAGGGTACGGGTTCGGGGAGGGCTTCGGGTACGGCGTAGTTTATGGGTTAGGGTTAGGGTTAGGGTTAGTGTTAGGGATAGGGCTCGGTTTAGGGTACGGGTTAGGATTAGGGTACGTGATAGGTTTAGGGTAGTGGTTAGGGTTATTGTACGTGTTAGGGTTAGGGTAGTTATTAAACCTATCCCAGTCTCTAGATACCCCTTAGCACGTAAAGGAATATTATTTGGGGGTCCAGCCATGGAGAAGAGTTTAGACGCTAGGATAAGAAAAGAAACACACCCATTAAAAAGAAATCACATTAGGATTCTCTTTTTAAGCTGTTCCTTAAAACACTAGTGCTTTGGAAATTTATTGGAGGCAGAAGCAGTCAAGGGTAGCCTAGGGTTAGGGTTAGGCTTAGGGTTAGGCTTAGGGTACGGCTTAGGGTACGGGTTCGGGGAGGGCTTCGGGTACGGCATAGGGTATGGGTTAGGGTTAGGGTTAGGGTTAGTGTTAGGGTTAGGGCTCGGTTTAGTTTACGGGTTAGGATTAGGGTACGTGTTAGGGTTAGGGTAGGGGTCAGGTTTAGGGTATGTGTTAGGGTTAGGGTAGTTATTAAACCTATCCCACTCTCTAGATACCCCTTAGCACGGAAAGGAATATTATTTGGGGGTCCAGCCATGGAGAAGCGTTTAGACACTAGGATAAGATAAGGAACACACCCATTATTAATAAATCACATTAGGATTCTCTTTTTAAGCTGTGCCTTAAAACACTAGTGCTTAGGAAATCTATTGGAGGCAGAAGCAGTCAAGGGTAGCCTAGGGTTAGGGTTAGGCTTAGGGTTAGGCTTAGGGTACGTCTTCAGGTACGGCGTAGGGTAAGGGTTAGGGTTAGGGTTAGGGTTAGTGTTAGGGTTAGGGCTCGGTTTAGTTTACGGGTTAGGATTAGGGTACGTGTTAGGGTTAGGGTAAGGGTTAGGGTTAGGGCACGTGTTAGAGTTAGGGTAGTTATTAAACCTATCCCACTCTCTAGATACCCCTTAGCACGTAAAGAATATTATTTGGGGGTCCAGCCATGGAGAAGACTTTAGACACTAGGATAAGATAAGGAACACACCCATTATAAAAAAATCACATTAGGATTCTATTTTTAAGCTGTTCCTTAAAACACTAGTGCTTAGGAAATCTATTGGAGGCAGAAGCACTCAAGGGTAGCCTAGGGTTAGGGTTAGGCTTAGGGTACGGCTTAGGGTACGGGTTCGGGGAGGGCTTCGGGTACGGCGTAGTTTATGGGTTAGGGTTAGGGTTAGGGTTAGTGTTAGGGTTAGGGCTGGGTTTAGGGTACGGGTTAGGATTAGGGTACGTGATAGGTTTAGGGTACTGCTTAGGGTTATTGTACGTGTTAGGGTTAGGGTAGTTATTAAACCTATCCCAGTCTCTAGATACCCCTTAGCACGTAAAGGAATATTATTTGGGGGTCCAGCCATGGAGAAGAGTTTAGACGCTAGGATAAGATAAGGAACACACCCATTATAAAGAAATCACATTAGGATTCTCTTTTTAAGCTGTTCCTTAAAACACTAGTGCTTTGGAAATCTATTGGAGGCAGAAGCAGTCAAGGGTAGCCTAGGGTTAGGGATAGGCTTAGGGTTAGGCTTAGGGTACGGCTTAGGGTACAGGTTCGGGGAGGGCTTCGGGTACGGCGTAGGGTATGGGTTAGGGTTAGGGTTAGGGTTAGTGTTAGGGTTAGGGCTCGGTTTAGTTTACGGGTTAGGATTAGGGTACGTGTTAGGGTTAGGGTAGGGGTCAGGTTTAGGGTATGTGTTAGGGTTAGGGTAGTTATTAAACCTATCCCACTCTCTAGATACCCCTTAGCACGGAAAGGAATATTATTTGGGGGTCCAGCCATGGAGAAGCGTTTAGACACTAGGATAAGATAAGGAACACACCCATTATTAATAAATCACATTAGGATTCTCTTTTTAAGCTGTGCCTTAAAACACTAGTGCTTAGGAAATCTATTGGAGGCAGAAGCAGTCAAGGGTAGCCTAGGGTTAGGGTTAGGCGTAGGGTTAGGCTTAGGGTACGGCTTAGGGTACGGGTTCGGGGAGGGCTTCGTTTACGGCGTAGGGTAAGGGTTAGGGTTAGGGTTAGGGTTAGTGTTAGGGTTAGGGCTCGGTTTAGTTTACGGGTTAGGATTAGGGTACGTGTTAGGGTTAGGGTAGCGGTTTGGGTTAGGCTACGTGTTAGGGTTAGGGTAGTTATTAAACCTATCCCACTCTCTAGATACCCCTTAGCACGTAAAGAATATTATTTGGGGGTCCAGCCATGGAAAAAAGTTTAGACACTAGGATAAGATAAGGAACACACCCATTATAAAGAAATCACATTAGGATTCTATTTTTAAGCTGTTCCTTAAAACACTAGTGCTTAGGAAATCTATTGGAGGCAGAAGCAGTCAAGGGTAGCCTAGGGTTAGGGTTAGGCTTAGGGTTAGGCTTAGGGTACGGGTTCGGGGAGGGCTTCGGGTACGGCGTAGTTTATGGGTTAGGGTTAGGGTTAGGGTTAGTGTTAGGGTTAGGGCTCGGTTTAGGGTACGGGTTAGGATTAGGGTACGTGATAGGTTTAGGGTAGTGGTTAGGGTTATTGTACGTGTTAGGGTTAGGGTAGTTATTAAACCTATCCCAGTCTCTAGATACCCCTTAGCACGTAAAGGAATATTATTTGGGGGTCCAGCCATGGAGAAGAGTTTAGATGCTAGGATAAGAAAAGAAACACACCCATTATAAAGAAATCACATTAGGATTCTCTTTTTAAGCTGTTCCTTAAAACACTAGTGCTTTGGAAATCTATTGGAGGCAGAAGCAGTCAAGGGTAGCCTAGGGTTAGGGTTAGGCTTAGGGTTAGGCTTAGGGTACGGCTTAGGGTACGGGTTCGGGGAGGGCTTCGGGTACGGCGTAGGGTATGGGTTAGGGTTAGGGTTAGGGTTAGTGTTAGGGTTAGGGCTCGGTTTAGTTTACGGGTTAGGATTAGGGTACGTGTTAGGGTTAGGGTAGGGGTCAGGTTTAGGGTATGTGTTAGGGTTAGGGTAGTTATTAAACCTATCCCACTCTCTAGATACCCCTTAGCACGGAAAGGAATATTATTTGGGGGTCCAGCCATGGAGAAGCGTTTAGACACTAGGATAAGATAAGGAACACACCCATTATTAATAAATCACATAAGGATTCTCTTTTTAAGCTGTTCCTTAAAACACTAGTGCTTAGGAAATCTATTGGAGGCAGAAGCAGTCAAGGGTAGCCTAGGGTTAGGGTTAGGCTTAGGGTTAGGCTTAGGGTACGGCTTAGGGTACGGGTTCGGGGAGGGCTTCGTGTACGGCGTAGGGTAAGGGTTAGGGTTAGGGTTAGGGTTAGTGTTAGGGTTAGGGCTCGGTTTAGTTTACGGGTTAGGATTAGGGTACGTGTTAGGGTTAGGGTAGCGGTTAGGGTTAGGCTACGTGTTAGGGTTAGGGTAGTTATTAAACCTATCCCACTCTCTAGATACCCCTTAGCACGTAAAGAATATTATTTGGGCGTCCAGCCATGGAGAAAAGTTTAGACACTAGGATAAGATAAGGAACACACCCATTATAAAGAAATCACATTAGGATTCTATTTTTAAGCTGTTCCTTAAAACACTAGTGCTTAGGAAATCTATTGGAGGCAGAAGCACTCAAGGGTAGCCTAGGGTTAGGGTTAGGCTTAGGGTACGGCTTAGGGTACGGGTTCGGGGAGGGCTTCGGGTACGGCGTAGTTTATGGGTTAGGGTTAGGGTTAGGGTTAGTGTTAGGGTTAGGGCTGGGTTTAGGGTACGGGTTAGGATTAGGGTACGTGATAGGTTTAGGGTACTGCTTAGGGTTATTGTACGTGTTAGAGTTAGGGTAGTTATTAAACCTATCCCAGTCTCTAGATACCCCTTAGCACGTAAAGGAATATTATTTGGGGGTCCAGCCATGGAGAAGAGTTTAGACGCTAGGATAAGATAAGGAACACACCCATTATAAAGAAATCACATTAGGATTCTCTTTTTAAGCTGTTCCTTAAAACACTAGTGCTTTGGAAATCTATTGGAGGCAGAAGCAGTCAAGGGTAGCCTAGGGTTAGGGTTAGGCTTAGGGTTAGGCTTAGGGTACGGCTTAGGGTACAGGTTCGGGGAGGGCTTCGGGTACGGCGTAGGGTATGGGTTAGGGTTAGGGTTAGGGTTAGTGTTAGGGTTAGGGCTCGGTTTAGTTTACGGGTTAGGATTAGGGTACGTGTTAGGGTTAGGGTAGGGGTCAGGTTTAGGGTATGTGTTAGGGGTTAGGGGTAGTTATTAAACCTATCCCACTCTCTAGATACCCCTTAGCACGGAAAGGAATATTATTTGGGGTCCAGCCATGGAGAAGCGTTTAGACACTAGGATAAGATAAGGAACACACCCGTTATTAATAAATCACATTAGGATTCTCTTTTAAGCTGTGCCTTAAAACACTAGTGCTTAGGAATCTATTGGAGGCAGAAGCAGTCAAGGGTAGCCTAGGGTTAGGGTTAGGCGTAGGGTTAGGCTTAGGGTACGGCTTAGGGTACGGGTTCGGGGAGGGCTTCGTTTACGGCGTAGGGTAAGGGTTAGGGTTAGGGTTAGGGTTAGTGTTAGGGTTAGGGCTCGGTTTAGTTTACGGGTTAGGATTAGGGTACGTGTTAGGGTTAGGGTAGCGTTTGGGTTAGGCTACGTGTTAGGGTTAGGGTAGTTATTAAACCTATCCCACTCTCTAGATACCCCTTAGCACGTAAAGAATATTATTTGGGGGTCCAGCCATGGAAAAAAAGTTTAGACACTAGGATAAGATAAGGAACACACCCATTATAAAGAAATCACATTAGGATTCTATTTTTAAGCTGTTCCTTAAAACACTAGTGCTTAGGAAATCTATTGGAGGCAGAAGCAGTCAAGGGTAGCCTAGGGTTAGGGTTAGGCTTAGGGTTAGGCTTAGGGTACGGGTTCGGGGAGGGCTTCGGGTACGGCGTAGTTTATGGGTTAGGGTTAGGGTTAGGGTTAGTGTTAGGGTTAGGGCTCGGTTTAGGGTACGGGTTAGGATTAGGGTACGTGATAGGTTTAGGGTAGTGGTTAGGGTTATTGTACGTGTTAGGGTTAGGGTAGTTATTAAACCTATCCCAGTCTCTAGATACCCCTTAGCACGTAAAGGAATATTATTTGGGGGTCCAGCCATGGAGAAGAGTTTAGATGCTAGGATAAGAAAAGAAACACTCCCATTATAAAGAAATCACATTAGGATTCTCTTTTTAAGCTGTTCCTTAAAACACTAGTGCTTTGGAAATCTATTGGAGGCAGAAGCAGTCAAGGGTAGCCTAGGGTTAGGGTTAGGCTTAGGGTTAGGCTTAGGGTACGGCTTAGGGTACGGGTTCGGGGAGGGCTTCGGGTACGGCGTAGGGTATGGGTTAGGGTTAGGGTTAGGGTTAGTGTTAGGGTTAGGGCTCGGTTTAGTTTACGGGTTAGGATTAGGGTACGTGTTAGGGTTAGGGTAGGGGTCAGGTTTAGGGTATGTGTTAGGGTTAGGGTAGTTATTAAACCTATCCCACTCTCTAGATACCCCTTAGCACGGAAAGGAATATTATTTGGGGGTCCAGCCATGGAGAAGCGTTTAGACACTAGGATAAGATAAGGAACACACCCATTATTAATAAATCACATAAGGATTCTCTTTTTAAGCTGTTCCTTAAAACACTAGTGCTTAGGAAATCTATTGGAGGCAGAAGCAGTCAAGGGTAGCCTAGGGTTAGGGTTAGGCTTAGGGTTAGGCTTAGGGTACGGCTTAGGGTACGGGTTCGGGGAGGGCTTCGTGTACGGCGTAGGGTAAGGGTTAGGGTTAGGGTTAGGGTTAGTGTTAGGGTTAGGGCTCGGTTTAGTTTACGGGTTAGGATTAGGGTACGTGTTAGGGTTAGGGTAGCGGTTAGGGTTAGGCTACGTGTTAGGGTTAGGGTAGTTATTAAACCTATCCCACTCTCTAGATACCCCTTAGCACGTAAAGAATATTATTTGGGCGTCCAGCCATGGAGAAAAGTTTAGACACTAGGATAAGATAAGGAACACACCCATTATAAAGAAATCACATTAGGATTCTATTTTTAAGCTGTTCCTTAAAACACTAGTGCTTAGGAAATCTATTGGAGGCAGAAGCAGTCAAGGGTAGCCTAGGGTTAGGGTTAGGCTTAGGGTTAGGCTTAGGGTACGGCTTAGGGTACGGGTTCGGGGAGGGCTTCGGGTACGGCGTAGGGTATGGGTTAGGGTTAGGGTTAGGGTTAGTGTTAGGGTTAGGGCTCGGTTTAGTTTACGGGTTAGGATTAGGGTACGTGTTAGGGTTAGGGTAGGGGTCAGGTTTAGGGTATGTGTTAGGGTTAGGGTAGTTATTAAACCTATCCCACTCTCTAGATACCCCTTAGCACGGAAAGGAATATTATTTGGGGGTCCAGCCATGGAGAAGCGTTTAGACACTAGGATAAGATAAGGAACACACCCATTATTAATAAATCACATTAGGATTCTCTTGTTAAGCTGTGCCTTAAAACACTAGTGCTTAGGAAATCTATTGGAGGTAGAAGCAGTCAAGGGTAGCCTAGGGTTAGGGTTAGGCTTAGGGTTAGGCTTAGGGTACGTCTTCGGGTACGGCGTAGGGTAAGGGTTAGGGTTAGGGTAGCGGTTAGGGTTAGGCTACGTGTTAGGGTTAGGGTAGTTATTAAACCTATCCCAGTCTCTAGATACCCCTTAGCACGTAAAGAATATTATTTGGGGGTCCAGCCATGGAGAAGAGTTTAGACGCTAGGATAAGATAAGGAACACACCCATTATAAAAAAATCACATTAGGATTCTATTTTTAAGCTGTTCCTTAAAACACTAGTGCTTAGGAAATCTATTGGAGGCAGAAGCACTCAAGGGTAGCCTAGGGTTAGGGTTAGGCTTAGGGTACGGCTTAGGGTACGGGTTCGGGGAGGGCTTCGGGTACGGCGTAGTTTATGGGTTAGGGTTAGGGTTAGGGTTAGTGTTAGGGTTAGCGCTGGGTTTAGGGTACGGGTTAGGATTAGGGTACGTGATAGGTTTAGGGTACTGCTTAGGGTTATTGTACGTGTTAGGGTTAGGGTAGTTATTAAACCTATCCCAGTCTCTAGATACCCCTTAGCACGTAAAGGAATATTATTTGGGGGTCCAGCCATGGAGAAGAGTTTAGACGCTAGGATAAGATAAGGAACACACCCATTATAAAGAAATCACATTAGGATTCTCTTTTTAAGCTGTTCCTTAAAACACTAGTGCTTTGGAAATCTATTGGAGGCAGAAGCAGTCAAGGGTAGCCTAGCGTTAGGGTTAGGCTTAGGGTTAGGCTTAGGGTACGGCTTAGGGTACGGGTTCGGGGAGGGCTTCGGGTACGGCGTAGGGTATGGGTTAGGGTTAGGGTTAGGGTTAGTGTTAGGGTTAGGGCTCGGTTTAGTTTACGGGTTAGGATTAGGGTACGTGTTAGGGTTAGGGTAGGGGTTAGGTTTAGGGTATGTGTTAGGGTTAGGGTAGTTATTAAACCTATCCCACTCTCTAGATACCCCTTAGCACGGAAAGGAATATTATTTGGGGGTCCAGCCATGGAGAAGCGTTTAGACACTAGGATAAGATAAGGAACACACCCATTATTAATAAATCACATTAGGATTCTCTTTTTAAGCTGTTCCTTAAAACACTAGTGCTTAGGAAATCTATTGGAGGCAGAAGCAGTCAAGGGTAGCCTAGGGTTAGGGTTAGGCTTAGGGTTAGGCTTAGGGTACGGCTTAGGGTACGGGTTCGGGGAGGGCTTCGTGTACGGCGTAGGGTAAGGGTTAGGGTTAGGGTTAGGGTTAGTGTTAGGGTTAGGGCTCGGTTTAGTTTACGGGTTAGGATTAGGGTACGTGTTAGGGTTAGGGTAGCGGTTAGGGTTAGGCTACGTGTTAGGGTTAGGGTAGTTATTAAACCTATCCCAGTCTCTAGATACCCCTTAGCACGTAAAAAATATTATTTGGGGGTCCAGCCATGGAGAAGAGTTTAGACGCTAGGATAAGATAAGGAACACACCCATTATAAAGAAATCACATTAGGATTCTCTTTTTAAGCTGTTCCTTAAAACACTAGTGCTTTGGAAATCTATTGGAGGCAGAAGCAGTCAAGGGTAGCCTAGGGTTAGGGTTAGGCTTAGGGTTAGGCTTAGGGTACGGCTTAGGGTACGGGTTCGGGGAGGGCTTCGGGTACGGCGTAGGGCATGGGTTAGGGTTAGGGTTAGGGTTAGTGTTAGGGTTAGGGCTCGGTTTAGTTTACGGGTTAGGATTAGGGTACGTGTTAGGGTTAGGGTAGGGGTTAGGTTTAGGGTATGTGTTAGGGTTAGGGTAGTTATTAAACCTATCCCACTCTCTAGATACCCCTTAGCACGGAAAAGAATATTATTTCGGGGTCCAGCCATGGAGAAGCGTTTAGACACTAGGATAAGATAAGGAACACACCCATTATTAATAAATCACATTAGGATTCTCTTTTTAAGCTGTTCCTTAAAACACTAGTGCTTAGGAAATCTATTGGAGGCAGAAGCAGTCAAGGGTAGACTAGGGTTAGGGTTAGGCTTAGGGTTAGGCTTAGGGTACGGCTTAGGGTACGGGTTCGGGGAGGGCTTCGTGTACGGCGTAGGGTAAGGGTTAGGGTTAGGGTTAGGGTTAGTGTTAGGGTTAGGGCTCGGTTTAGTTTACGGGTTAGGATTAGGGTACGTGTTAGGGTTAGGGTAGCGGTTAGGGTTAGGCTACGTGTTAGGGTTAGGGTAGTTATTAAACCTATCCCACTCTCTAGATACCCCTTAGCACGTAAAGAATATTATTTGGGGGTCCAGCCATGGAGAAAAGTTTAGACACTAGGATAAGATAAGGAACACACCCATTATAAAGAAATCACATTAGGATTCTATTTTTAAGCTGTTCCTTAAAACACTAGTGCTTAGGAAATCTATTGGAGGCAGAAGCAGTCAAGGGTAGCCTAGGGTTAGGGTTAGGCTTAGGGTTAGGCTTAGGGTACGGGTTCGGGGAGGGCTTCGGGTACGGCGTAGTTTATGGGTTAGGGTTAGGGTTAGGGTTAGTGTTAGGGTTAGGGCTCGGTTTAGGGTACGGGTTAGGATTAGGGTACGTGATAGGTTTAGGGTAGTGGTTAGGGTTATTGTACGTGTTAGGGTTAGGGTAGTTATTAAACCTATCCCAGTCTCTAGATACCCCTTAGCACGTAAAGGAATATTATTTGGGGGTCCAGCCATGGAGAAGAGTTTAGACGCTAGGATAAGAAAAGAAACACACCCATTATAAAGAAATCACATTAGGATTCTCTTTTTAAGCTGTTCCTTAAAACACTAGTGCTTTGGAAATCTATTGGAGGCAGAAGCAGTCAAGGGTAGCCTAGGGTTAGGGTTAGGCTTAGGGTTAGCTTAGGGTACGGCTTAGGGTACGGGTTCGGGGAGGGCTTCGGGTACGGCGTAGGGTATGGGTTAGGGTTAGGGTTAGGGTTAGTGTTAGGGTTAGGGCTCGGTTTAGTTTACGGGTTAGGATTAGGGTACGTGTTAGGGTTAGGGTAGGGGTCAGGTTTAGGGTATGTGTTAGGGTTAGGGTAGTTATTAAACCTATCCCACTCTCTAGATACCCCTTAGCACGGAAAGGAATATTATTTGGGGGTCCAGCCATGGAGAAGCGTTTAGACACTAGGATAAGATAAGGAACACACCCATTATTAATAAATCACATTAGGATTCTCTTTTTAAGCTGTGCCTTAAAACACTAGTGCTTAGGAAATCTATTGGAGGCAGAAGCAGTCAAGGGTAGCCTAGGGTTAGGGTTAGGCTTAGGGTTAGGCTTAGGGTACGTCTTCGGGTACGGCGTAGGGTAAGGGTTAGGGTTAGGGTTAGGGTTAGTGTTAGGGTTAGGGCTCGGTTTAGTTTACGGGTTAGGATTAGGGTACGTGTTAGGGTTAGGGTAGGGGTTAGGGTTAGGGTACGTGTTAGAGTTAGGGTAGTTATTAAACCTATCCCACTCTCTAGATACCCCTTAGCACGTAAAGAATATTATTTGGGGGTCCAGGCATGGAGAAGACTTTAGACAGTAGGATAAGATAAGGAACACACCCATTATAAAAAAATCACAATAGGATTCTATTTTTAAGCTGTTCCTTAAAACACTAGTGCTTAGGAAATCTATTGGAGGCAGAAGCACTCAAGGGTAGCCTAGGGTTAGGGTTAGGCTTAGGGTACGGCTTAGGGTACGGGTTCGGGGAGGGCTTCGGTTACGGCGTAGTTTATGGGTTAGGGTTAGGGTTAGGGTTAGTGTTAGGGTTAGGGCTGGGTTTAGTGTACGGGTTAGGATTAGGGTACGTGATAGGTTTAGGGTACTGCTTAGGGTTATTGTACGTGTTAGGGTTAGGGTAGTTATTAAACCTATCCCAGTCTCTAGATACCCCTTAGCACGTAAAGGAATATTATTTGGGCGTCCAGGCATGGAGAAGAGTTTAGACGCTAGGATAAGATAAGGAACACACCCATTATAAAGAAATCACATTAGGATTCTCTTTTTAAGCTGTTCCTTAAAACACTAGTGCTTTGGAAATCTATTGGAGGCAGAAGCAGTCAAGGGTAGCCTAGGGTTAGGGTTAGGCTTAGGGTTAGGCTTAGGGTACGGCTTAGGGTACGGGTTCGGGGAGGGCTTCGGGTACGGCGTAGGGTATGGGTTAGGGTTAGGGTTAGGTTTAGTGTTAGGGTTAGGGCTCGGTTTAGTTTACGGGTTAGGATTAGGGTACGTGTTAGGGTTAGGGTAGGGGTTAGGTTTAGGGTATGTGTTAGGGTTAGGGTAGTTATTAAACCTATCCCACTCTCTAGATACCCCTTAGCACGGAAAGGAATATTATTTGGGGGTCCAGCCATGGAGAAGCGTTTAGACACTAGGATAAGATAAGGAACACACCCATTATTAATAAATCACATTAGGATTCTCTTTTTAAGCTGTTCCTTAAAACACTAGTGCTTAGGAAATCTATTGGAGGCAGAAGCAGTCAAGGGTAGCCTAGGGTTAGGGTTAGGCTTAGGGTTAGGCTTAGGGTACGGCTTAGGGTACGGGTTCGGGGAGGGCTTCGTGTACGGAGTAGGGTAAGGTTTAGGGTTAGGGTTAGGGTTAGTGTTAGGGTTAGGGCTCGGTTTAGTTTACGGGTTAGGATTAGGGTACGTGTTAGGGTTAGGGTAGCGGTTAGGGTTAGGCTACGTGTTAGGGTTAGGGTAGTTATTAAACCTATCCCAGTCTCTAGATACCCCTTAGCACGTAAAGAATATTATTTGGGGGCCCAGCCATGGAGAAGAGTTTAGACGCTAGGATAAGATAAGGAACACACCCATTATAAAGAAATCACATTAGGATTCTCTTTTTAAGCTGTTCCTTAAAACACTAGTGCTTTGCAAATCTATTGGAGGCAGAAGCAGTCAAGGGTAGCCTAGGGTTAGGGTTAGGCTTAGGGTTAGGCTTAGGGTACGGCTTAGGGTACGGGTTAGGGGAGGGCTTCGGGTACGGCGTAGGGTATGGGTTAGGGTTAGGGTTAGGGTTAGTGTTAGGGTTAGGGCTCGGTTTAGTTTACGGGTTAGGATTAGGGTACGTGTTAGGGTTAGGGTAGGGGTTAGGTTTAGGGTATGTGTTAGGGTTAGGGTATTTATTAAACCTATCCCACTCTCTAGATACCCCTTAGCACGGAAAGGAATATTATTTGGGGGTCCAGCCATGGAGAAGCGTTTAGACACTAGGATAAGATAAGGAACACACCCATTATTAATAAATCACATTAGGATTCTCTTTTTAAGCTGTTCCTTAAAACACTAGTGCTTAGGAAATCTATTGGAGGCAGAAGCAGTCAAGGGTAGCCTAGGGTTAGGGTTAGGCTTAGGGTTAGGCTTAGGGTACGGCTTAGGGTACGGGTTCGGGGAGGGCTTCGTGTACGGCGTAGGGTAAGGGTTAGGGTTAGGGTTAGGGTTAGTGTTAGGGTTAGGGCTCGGTTTAGTTTACGGGTTAGGATTAGGGTACGTGTTAGGGTTAGGGTAGCGGTTAGGGTTAGGCTACGTGTTAGGATTAGGGTAGTTATTAAACCTATCCCACTCTCTAGATACCCCTTAGCACGTAAAGAGTATTATTTGGGGGTCCAGCCATGGAGAAAAGTTTAGACACTAGGATAAGATAAGGAACACACCCATTATAAAGAAATCACATTAGGATTCTCTTTTTAAGCTGTTCCTTAAAACACTAGTGCTTAGGAAATCTATTGGAGGCAGAAGCAGTCAAGGGTAGCCTAGGGTTAGGGTTAGGCTTAGGGTTAGGCTTAGGGTACGGCTTAGGGTACGGGGTCGGGGAGGGCTTCGTGTACGGCGTAGGGTAAGGTTTAGGGTTAGGGTTAGGGTTAGTGTTAGGGTTAGGGCTCGGTTTAGTTTACGGGTTAGGATTAGGGTACGTGTTAGGGTTAGGGTAGCGGTTAGGGTTAGGCTACGTGTTAGGGTTAGGGTAGTTATTAAACCTATCCCAGTCTCTAGATACCCCTTAGCACGTAAAGAATATTATTTGGGGGTCCAGCCATGGAGAAGAGTTTAGACGCTAGGATAAGAAAAGGAACACACCCATTAGAAAGAAATCACATTAGGATTCTCTTTTTAAGCTGTTCCTTAAAACACTAGTGCTTTGGAAATCTATTGGAGGCAGAAGCAGTCAAGGGTAGCCTAGGGTTAGGGTTAGGCTTAGGGTTAGGCTTAGGGTACGGCTTAGGGTACGGGTTCGGGGAGGGCTTCGGGTACGGCGTAGGGTATGGGTTAGGGTTAGGGTTAGGGTTAGTGTTAGGGTTAGGGCTCGGTTTAGTTTACGGGTTAGGATTAGGGTACGTGTTAGGGTTAGGGTAGGGGTTAGGTTTAGGGTATGTGTTAGGGTTAGGGTAGTTATTAAACCTATCCCACTCTCTAGATACCCCTTAGCACGGAAAGGAATATTATTTGGGGGTCCAGCCATGGAGAAGCGTTTAGACACTAGGATAAGATAAGGAACACACCCATTATTAATAAATCACATTAGGATTCTCTTTTTAAGCTGTTCCTTAAAACACTAGTGCTTAGGAAATCTATTGGAGGCAGAAGCAGTCAAGGGTAGCCTAGGGTTAGGGTTAGGCTTAGGGTTAGGCTTAGGGTATGGCTTAGGGTACGGGTTCGGGGAGGGCTTCGTGTACGGCGTAGGGTAAGGGTTAGGGTTAGGGTTAGGGTTAGTGTTAGGGTTAGGGCTCGGTTTAGTTTACGGGTTAGGATTAGGGTACGTGTTAGGGTTAGGGTAGCGGTTAGGGTTAGGCTACGTGTTAGGGTTAGGGTAGTTATTAAACCTATCCCACTCTCTAGATACCCCTTAGCACGTAAAGAATATTATTTGGGGGTCCAGCCATGGAGAAAAGTTTAGACACTAGGATAAGATAAGGAACACACCCATTATAAAGAAATCACATTAGGATTCTATTTTTAAGCTGTTCCTTAAAACACTAGTGCTTAGGAAATCTATTGGAGGCAGAAGCAGTCAAGGGTAGCCTAGGGTTAGGATTAGGCTTAGGGTTAGGCTTAGGGTACGGGTTCGGGGAGGGCTTCGGGTACGGCGTAGTTTATGGGTTAGGGTTAGGGTTAGGGTTAGTGTTAGGGTTAGGGCTCGGTTTAGGTTACGGGTTAGGATTAGGGTACGTGATAGGTTTAGGGTAGTGGTTAGGGTTATTGTACGTGTTAGGGTTAGGGTAGTTATTAAACCTATCCCAGTCTCTAGATACCCCTTAGCACGTAAAGGAATATTATTTGGGGGTCCAGCCATGGAGAAGAGTTTAGACGCTAGGATAAGAAAAGAAACACACCCATTATAAAGAAATCACATTAGGATTCTCTTTTTAAGCTGTTCCTTAAAACACTAGTGCTTTGGAAATCTATTGGAGGCAGAAGCAGTCAAGGGTAGCCTAGGGTTAGGGTTAGGCTTAGGGTTAGGCTTAGGGTACGGCTTAGGGTACGGGTTCGGGGAGGGCTTCGGGTACGGCGTAGGGTATGGGTTAGGGTTAGGGTTAGGGTTAGTGTTAGGGTTAGGGCTCGGTTTAGTTTACGGGTTAGGATTAGGGTACGTGTTAGGGTTAGGGTAGGGGTTAGGTTTAGGGTATGTGTTAGGGTTAGGGTACTTATTAAACCTATCCCACTCTCTAGATACCCCTTAGCACGGAAAGGAATATTATTTGGGGGTCCAGCCATGGAGAAGCGTTTAGACACTAGGATAAGATAAGGAACACACCCATTATTAATAAATCACATTAGGATTCTCTTTTTAAGCTGTTCCTTAAAACACTAGTGCTTAGGAAATCTATTGGAGGCAGAAGCAGTCAAGGGTAGCCTAGGGTTAGGGTTAGGCTTAGGGTTAGGCTTAGGGTACGGCTTAGGGTACGGGTTCGGGGAGGGCTTCGTGTACGGCGTAGGGTAAGGTTTAGGGTTAGGGTTAGGGTTAGTGTTAGGGTTAGGGCTCGGTTTAGTTTACGGGTTAGGATTAGGGTACGTGTTAGGGTTAGGGTAGCGGTTAGGGTTAGGCTACGTGTTAGGGTTAGGGTAGTTATTAAACCTATCCCAGTCTCTAGATACCCCTTAGCACGTAAAGAATATTATTTGGGGGTCCAGCCATGGAGAAGAGTTTAGACGCTAGGATAAGATAAGGAACACACCCATTAGAAAGAAATCACATTAGGATTCTCTTTTTAAGCTGTTCCTTAAAACACTAGTGCTTTGGAAATCTATTGGAGGCAGAAGCAGTCAAGGGTAGCCTAGGGTTAGGGTTAGGCTTAGGGTTAGGCTTAGGGTACGGCTTAGGGTACGGGTTCGGGGAGGGCTTCGGGTACGGCGTAGGGTATGGGTTAGGGTTAGGGTTAGGGTTAGTGTTAGGGTTAGGGCTCGGTTTAGTTTACGGGTTAGGATTAGGGTACGTGTTAGGGTTAGGGTAGGGGTTAGGTTTAGGGTATGTGTTAGGGTTAGGGTAGTTATTAAACCTATCCCACTCTCTAGATACCCCTTAGCACGGAAAGGAATATTATTTGGGGGTCCAGCCATGGAGAAGCGTTTAGACACTAGGATAAGATAAGGAACACACCCATTAGAAAGAAATCACATTAGGATTCTCTTTTTAAGCTGTTCCTTAAAACACTAGTGCTTAGGAAATCTATTGGAGGCAGAAGCAGTCAAGGGTAGCCTAGGGTTAGGGTTAGGCTTAGGGTTAGGCTTAGGGTATGGCTTAGGGTACGGGTTCGGGGAGGGCTTCGTGTACGGCGTAGGGTAAGGGTTAGGGTTAGGGTTAGGGTTAGTGTTAGGGTTAGGGCTCGGTTTAGTTTACGGGTTAGGATTAGGGTACGTGTTAGGGTTAGGGTAGCGGTTAGGGTTAGGCTACGTGTTAGGGTTAGGGTAGTTATTAAACCTATCCCACTCTCTAGATACCCCTTAGCACGTAAAGAATATTATTTGGGGGTCCAGCCATGGAGAAAAGTTTAGACACTAGGATAAGATAAGGAACACACCCATTATAAAGAAATCACATTAGGATTCTATTTTTAAGCTGTTCCTTAAAACACTAGTGCTTAGGAAATCTATTGGAGGCAGAAGCAGTCAAGGGTAGCCTAGGGTTAGGATTAGGCTTAGGGTTAGGCTTAGGGTACGGGTTCGGGGAGGGCTTCGAGTACGGCGTAGTTTATGGGTTAGGGTTAGGGTTAGGGTTAGTGTTAGGGTTAGGGCTCGGTTTAGGTTACGGGTTAGGATTAGGGTACGTGATAGGTTTAGGGTAGTGGTTAGGGTTATTGTACGTGTTAGGGTTAGGGTAGTTATTAAACCTATCCCAGTCTCTAGATACCCCTTAGCACGTAAAGGAATATTATTTGGGGGTCCAGCCATGGAGAAGAGTTTAGACGCTAGGATAAGAAAAGAAACACACCCATTATAAAGAAATCACATTAGGATTCTCTTTTTAAGCTGTTCCTTAAAACACTAGTGCTTTGGAAATCTATTGGAGGCAGAAGCAGTCAAGGGTAGCCTAGGGTTAGGGTTAGGCTTAGGGTTAGGCTTAGGGTACGGCTTAGGGTACGGGTTCGGGGAGGGCTTCGGGTACGGCGTAGGGTATGGGTTAGGGTTAGGGTTAGGGTTAGTGTTAGGGTTAGGGCTCGGTTTAGTTTACGGGTTAGGATTAGGGTACGTGTTAGGGTTAGGGTAGGGGTTAGATTTAGGGTATGTGTTAGGGTTAGGGTAGTTATTAAACCTATCCCACTCTCTAGATACCCCTTAGCACGGAAAGGAATATTATTTGGGGGTCCAGCCATGGAGAAGCGTTTAGACACTAGGATAAGATAAGGAACACACCCATTATTAATAAATCACATTAGGATTCTCTTTTTAAGCTGTTCCTTAAAACACTAGTGCTTAGGAAATCTATTGGAGGCAGAAGCAGTCAAGGGTAGCCTAGGGTTAGGGTTAGGCTTAGGGTTAGGCTTAGGGTACGGCTTAGGGTACGGGTTCGGGGAGGGCTTCGTGTACGGCGTAGGGTAAGGTTTAGGGTTAGGGTTAGGGTTAGTGTTAGGGTTAGGGCTCGGTTTAGTTTACGGGTTAGGATTAGGGTACGTGTTAGGGTTAGGGTAGCGGTTAGGGTTAGGCTACGTGTTAGGGTTAGGGTAGTTATTAAACCTATCCCAGTCTCTAGATACCCCTTAGCACGTAAAGAATATTATTTGGGGGTCCAGCCATGGAGAAGAGTTTAGACGCTAGGATAAGATAAGGAACACACCCATTAGAAAGCAATCACATTAGGATTCTCTTTTTAAGCTGTTCCTTAAAACACTAGTGCTTTGGAAATCTATTGGAGGCAGAAGCAGTCAAGGGTAGCCTAGGGTTAGGGTTAGGCTTAGGGTTAGGCTTAGGGTACGGCTTAGGGTACGGGTTCGGGGAGGGCTTCGGGTACGGCGTAGGGTATGGGTTAGGGTTAGGGTTAGGGTTAGTGTTAGGGTTAGGGCTCGGTTTAGTTTACGGGTTAGGATTAGGGTACGTGTTAGGGTTAGGGTAGGGGTTAGGTTTAGGGTATGTGTTAGGGTTAGGGTAGTTATTAAACCTATCCCACTCTCTAGATACCCCTTAGCACGGAAAGGAATATTATTTGGGGGTCCAGCCATGGAGAAGCGTTTAGACACTAGGATAAGATAAGGAACACACCCATTATTAATAAATCACATTAGGATTCTCTTTTTAAGCTGTTCCTTAAAACACTAGTGCTTAGGAAATCTATTGGAGGCAGAAGCAGTCAAGGGTAGCCTAGGGTTAGGGTTAGGCTTAGGGTTAGGCTTAGGGTATGGCTTAGGGTATGGGTTCGGGGAGGGCTTCGTGTACGGCGTAGGGTAAGGGTTAGGGTTAGGGTTAGGGTTAGTGTTAGGGTTAGGGCTCGGTTTAGTTTACGGGTTAGGATTAGGGTACGTGTTAGGGTTAGGGTAGCGGTTAGGGTTAGGCTACGTGTTAGGGTTAGGGTAGTTATTAAACCTATCCCAGTCTCTAGATACCCCTTAGCACGTAAAAAATATTATTTGGGGGTCCAGCCATGGAGAAGAGTTTAGACGCTAGGATAAGATAAGGAACACACCCATTATAAAGAAATCACATTAGGATTCTCTTTTTAAGCTGTTCCTTAAAACACTAGTGCTTTGGAAATCTATTGGAGGCAGAAGCAGTCAAGGGTAGCCTAGGGTTAGGGTTAGGCTTAGGGTTAGGCTTAGGGTACGGCTTAGGGTACGGGTTCGGGGAGGGCTTCGGGTACGGCGTAGGGCATGGGTTAGGGTTAGGGTTAGGGTTAGTGTTAGGGTTAGGGCTCGGTTTAGTTTACGGGTTAGGATTAGGGTACGTGTTAGGGTTAGGGTAGGGGTTAGGTTTAGGGTATGTGTTAGGGTTAGGGTAGTTATTAAACCTATCCCACTCTCTAGATACCCCTTAGCACGGAAAAGAATATTATTTGGGGGTCCAGCCATGGAGAAGCGTTTAGACACTAGGATAAGATAAGGAACACACCCATTATTAATAAATCACATTAGGATTCTCTTTTTAAGCTGTTCCTTAAAACACTAGTGCTTAGGAAATCTATTGGAGGCAGAAGCAGTCAAGGGTAGCCTAGGGTTAGGGTTAGGCTTAGGGTTAGGCTTAGGGTACGGCTTAGGGTACGGGTTCGGGGAGGGCTTCGTGTACGGCGTAGGGTAAGGGTTAGGGTTAGGGTTAGGGTTAGTGTTAGGGTTAGGGCTCGGTTTAGTTTACGGGTTAGGATTAGGGTACGTGTTAGGGTTAGGGTAGCGGTTAGGGTTAGGCTACGTGTTAGGGTTAGGGTAGTTATTAAACCTATCCCACTCTCTAGATACCCCTTAGCACGTAAAGAATATTATTTGGGGGTCCAGCCATGGAGAAAAGTTTAGACACTAGGATAAGATAAGGAACACACCCATTATAAAGAAATCACATTAGGATTCTATTTTTAAGCTGTTCCTTAAAACACTAGTGCTTAGGAAATCTATTGGAGGCAGAAGCAGTCAAGGGTAGCCTAGGGTTAGGGTTAGGCTTAGGGTTAGGCTTAGGGTACGGGTTCGGGGAGGGCTTCGGGTACGGCGTAGTTTATGGGTTAGGGTTAGGGTTAGGGTTAGTGTTAGGGTTAGGGCTCGGTTTAGGGTACGGGTTAGGATTAGGGTACGTGATAGGTTTAGGGTAGTGGTTAGGGTTATTGTACGTGTTAGGGTTAGGGTAGTTATTAAACCTATCCCAGTCTCTAGATACCCCTTAGCACGTAAAGGAATATTATTTGGGGGTCCAGCCATGGAGAAGAGTTTAGACGCTAGGATAAGAAAAGAAACACACCCATTATAAAGAAATCACATTAGGATTCTCTTTTTAAGCTGTTCCTTAAAACACTAGTGCTTTGGAAATCTATTGGAGGCAGAAGCAGTCAAGGGTAGCCTAGGGTTAGGGTTAGGCTTAGGGTTAGCTTAGGGTACGGCTTAGGGTACGGGTTCGGGGAGGGCTTCGGGTACGGCGTAGGGTATGGGTTAGGGTTAGGGTTAGGGTTAGTGTTAGGGTTAGGGCTCGGTTTAGTTTACGGGTTAGGATTAGGGTACGTGTTAGGGTTAGGGTAGGGATCAGGTTTAGGGTATGTGTTAGGGTTAGGGTAGTTATTAAACCTATCCCACTCTCTAGATACCCCTTAGCACGGAAAGGAATATTATTTGGGGGTCCAGCCATGGAGAAGCGTTTAGACACTAGGATAAGATAAGGAACACACCCATTATTAATAAATCACATTAGGATTCTCTTTTTAAGCTGTGCCTTAAAACACTAGTGCTTAGGAAATCTATTGGAGGCAGAAGCAGTCAAGGGTAGCCTAGGGTTAGGGTTAGGCTTAGGGTTAGGCTTAGGGTACGTCTTCGGGTACGGCGTAGGGTAAGGGTTAGGGTTAGGGTTAGGGTTAGTGTTAGGGTTAGGGCTCGGTTTAGTTTACGGGTTAGGATTAGGGTACGTGTTAGGGTTAGGGTAGGGGTTAGGGTTAGGGTACGTGTTAGAGTTAGGGTAGTTATTAAACCTATCCCACTCTCTAGATACCCCTTAGCACGTAAAGAATATTATTTGGGGGTCCAGGCATGGAGAAGACTTTAGACAGTAGGATAAGATAAGGAACACACCCATTATAAAAAAATCACAATAGGATTCTATTTTTAAGCTGTTCCTTAAAACACTAGTGCTTAGGAAATCTATTGGAGGCAGAAGCACTCAAGGGTAGCCTAGGGTTAGGGTTAGGCTTAGGGTACGGCTTAGGGTACGGGTTCGGGGAGGGCTTCGGTTACGGCGTAGTTTATGGGTTAGGGTTAGGGTTAGGGTTAGTGTTAGGGTTAGGGCTGGGTTTAGTGTACGGGTTAGGATTAGGGTACGTGATAGGTTTAGGGTACTGCTTAGGGTTATTGTACGTGTTAGGGTTAGGGTAGTTATTAAACCTATCCCAGTCTCTAGATACCCCTTAGCACGTAAAGGAATATTATTTGGGCGTCCAGGCATGGAGAAGAGTTTAGACGCTAGGATAAGATAAGGAACACACCCATTATAAAGAAATCACATTAGGATTCTCTTTTTAAGCTGTTCCTTAAAACACTAGTGCTTTGGAAATCTATTGGAGGCAGAAGCAGTCAAGGGTAGCCTAGGGTTAGGGTTAGGCTTAGGGTTAGGCTTAGGGTACGGCTTAGGGTACGGGTTCGGGGAGGGCTTCGGGTACGGCGTAGGGTATGGGTTAGGGTTAGGGTTAGGGTTAGTGTTAGGGTTAGGGCTCGGTTTAGTTTACGGGTTAGGATTAGGGTACGTGTTAGGGTTAGGGTAGGGGTTAGGTTTAGGGTATGTGTTAGGGTTAGGGTAGTTATTAAACCTATCCCACTCTCTAGATACCCCTTAGCACGGAAAGGAATATTATTTGGGGGTCCAGCCATGGAGAAGCGTTTAGACACTAGGATAAGATAAGGAACACACCCATTATTAATAAATCACATTAGGATTCTCTTTTTAAGCTGTTCCTTAAAACACTAGTGCTTAGGAAATCTATTGGAGGCAGAAGCAGTCAAGGGTAGCCTAGGGTTAGGGTTAGGCTTAGGGTTAGGCTTAGGGTACGGCTTAGGGTACGGGTTCGGGGAGGGCTTCGTGTACGGAGTAGGGTAAGGTTTAGGGTTAGGGTTAGGGTTAGTGTTAGGGTTAGGGCTCGGTTTAGTTTACGGGTTAGGATTAGGGTACGTGTTAGGGTTAGGTTAGCGGTTAGGGTTAGGCTACGTGTTAGGGTTAGGGTAGTTATTAAACCTATCCCAGTCTCTAGATACCCCTTAGCACGTAAAGAATATTATTTGGGGGCCCAGCCATGGAGAAGAGTTTAGACGCTAGGATAAGATAAGGAACACACCCATTATAAAGAAATCACATTAGGATTCTCTTTTTAAGCTGTTCCTTAAAACACTAGTGCTTTGCAAATCTATTGGAGGCAGAAGCAGTCAAGGGTAGCCTAGGGTTAGGGTTAGGCTTAGGGTTAGGCTTAGGGTACGGCTTAGGGTACGGGTTAGGGGAGGGCTTCGGGTACGGCGTAGGGTATGGGTTAGGGTTAGGGTTAGGGTTAGTGTTAGGGTTAGGGCTCGGTTTAGTTTACGGGTTAGGATTAGGGTACGTGTTAGGGTTAGGGTAGGGGTTAGGTTTAGGGTATGTGTTAGGGTTAGGGTATTTATTAAACCTATCCCACTCTCTAGATACCCCTTAGCACGGAAAGGAATATTATTTGGGGGTCCAGCCATGGAGAAGCGTTTAGACACTAGGATAAGATAAGGAACACACCCATTATTAATAAATCACATTAGGATTCTCTTTTTAAGCTGTTCCTTAAAACACTAGTGCTTAGGAAATCTATTGGAGGCAGAAGCAGTCAAGGGTAGCCTAGGGTTAGGGTTAGGCTTAGGGTTAGGCTTAGGGTACGGCTTAGGGTACGGGTTCGGGGAGGGCTTCGTGTACGGCGTAGGGTAAGGGTTAGGGTTAGGGTTAGGGTTAGTGTTAGGGTTAGGGCTCGGTTTAGTTTACGGGTTAGGATTAGGGTACGTGTTAGGGTTAGGGTAGCGGTTAGGGTTAGGCTACGTGTTAGGATTAGGGTAGTTATTAAACCTATCCCACTCTCTAGATACCCCTTAGCACGTAAAGAGTATTATTTGGGGGTCCAGCCATGGAGAAAAGTTTAGACACTAGGATAAGATAAGGAACACACCCATTATAAAGAAATCACATTAGGATTCTCTTTTTAAGCTGTTCCTTAAAACACTAGTGCTTAGGAAATCTATTGGAGGCAGAAGCAGTCAAGGGTAGCCTAGGGTTAGGGTTAGGCTTAGGGTTAGGCTTAGGGTACGGCTTAGGGTACGGGGTCGGGGAGGGCTTCGTGTACGGCGTAGGGTAAGGTTTAGGGTTAGGGTTAGGGTTAGTGTTAGGGTTAGGGCTCGGTTTAGTTTACGGGTTAGGATTAGGGTACGTGTTAGGGTTAGGGTAGCGGTTAGGGTTAGGCTACGTGTTAGGGTTAGGGTAGTTATTAAACCTATCCCAGTCTCTAGATACCCCTTAGCACGTAAAGAATATTATTTGGGGGTCCAGCCATGGAGAAGAGTTTAGACGCTAGGATAAGAAAAGGAACACACCCATTAGAAAGAAATCACATTAGGATTCTCTTTTTAAGCTGTTCCTTAAAACACTAGTGCTTTGGAAATCTATTGGAGGCAGAAGCAGTCAAGGGTAGCCTAGGGTTAGGGTTAGGCTTAGGGTTAGGCTTAGGGTACGGCTTAGGGTACGGGTTCGGGGAGGGCTTCGGGTACGGCGTAGGGTATGGGTTAGGGTTAGGGTTAGGGTTAGTGTTAGGGTTAGGGCTCGGTTTAGTTTACGGGTTAGGATTAGGGTACGTGTTAGGGTTAGGGTAGGGGTTAGGTTTAGGGTATGTGTTAGGGTTAGGGTAGTTATTAAACCTATCCCACTCTCTAGATACCCCTTAGCACGGAAAGGAATATTATTTGGGGGTCCAGCCATGGAGAAGCGTTTAGACACTAGGATAAGATAAGGAACACACCCATTATTAATAAATCACATTAGGATTCTCTTTTTAAGCTGTTCCTTAAAACACTAGTGCTTAGGAAATCTATTGGAGGCAGAAGCAGTCAAGGGTAGCCTAGGGTTAGGGTTAGGCTTAGGGTTAGGCTTAGGGTATGGCTTAGGGTACGGGTTCGGGGAGGGCTTCGTGTACGGCGTAGGGTAAGGGTTAGGGTTAGGGTTAGGGTTAGTGTTAGGGTTAGGGCTCGGTTTAGTTTACGGGTTAGGATTAGGGTACGTGTTAGGGTTAGGGTAGCGGTTAGGGTTAGGCTACGTGTTAGGGTTAGGGTAGTTATTAAACCTATCCCACTCTCTAGATACCCCTTAGCACGTAAAGAATATTATTTGGGGGTCCAGCCATGGAGAAAAGTTTAGACACTAGGATAAGATAAGGAACACACCCATTATAAAGAAATCACATTAGGATTCTATTTTTAAGCTGTTCCTTAAAACACTAGTGCTTAGGAAATCTATTGGAGGCAGAAGCAGTCAAGGGTAGCCTAGGGTTAGGATTAGGCTTAGGGTTAGGCTTAGGGTACGGGTTCGGGGAGGGCTTCGGGTACGGCGTAGTTTATGGGTTAGGGTTAGGGTTAGGGTTAGTGTTAGGGTTAGGGCTCGGTTTAGGTTACGGGTTAGGATTAGGGTACGTGATAGGTTTAGGGTAGTGGTTAGGGTTATTGTACGTGTTAGGGTTAGGGTAGTTATTAAACCTATCCCAGTCTCTAGATACCCCTTAGCACGTAAAGGAATATTATTTGGGGGTCCAGCCATGGAGAAGAGTTTAGACGCTAGGATAAGAAAAGAAACACACCCATTATAAAGAAATCACATTAGGATTCTCTTTTTAAGCTGTTCCTTAAAACACTAGTGCTTTGGAAATCTATTGGAGGCAGAAGCAGTCAAGGGTAGCCTAGGGTTAGGGTTAGGCTTAGGGTTAGGCTTAGGGTACGGCTTAGGGTACGGGTTCGGGGAGGGTTTCGGGTACGGCGTAGGGTATGGGTTAGGGTTAGGGTTAGGGTTAGTGTTAGGGTTAGGGCTCGGTTTAGTTTACGGGTTAGGATTAGGGTACGTGTTAGGGTTAGGGTAGGGGTTAGGTTTAGGGTATGTGTTAGGGTTAGGGTAGTTATTAAACCTATCCCACTCTCTAGATACCCCTTAGCACGGAAAGGAATATTATTTGGGGGTCCAGCCATGGAGAAGCGTTTAGACACTAGGATAAGATAAGGAACACACCCATTATTAATAAATCACATTAGGATTCTCTTTTTAAGCTGTTCCTTAAAACACTAGTGCTTAGGAAATCTATTGGAGGCAGAAGCAGTCAAGGGTAGCCTAGGGTTAGGGTTAGGCTTAGGGTTAGGCTTAGGGTACGGCTTAGGGTACGGGTTCGGGGAGGGCTTCGTGTACGGCGTAGGGTAAGGTTTAGGGTTAGGGTTAGGGTTAGTGTTAGGGTTAGGGCTCGGTTTAGTTTACGGGTTAGGATTAGGGTACGTGTTAGGGTTAGGGTAGCGGTTAGGGTTAGGCTACGTGTTAGGGTTAGGGTAGTTATTAAACCTATCCCAGTCTCTAGATACCCCTTAGCACGTAAAGAATATTATTTGGGGGTCCAGCCATGGAGAAGAGTTTAGACGCTAGGATAAGATAAGGAACACACCCATTAGAAAGAAATCACATTAGGATTCTCTTTTTAAGCTGTTCCTTAAAACACTAGTGCTTTGGAAATCTATTGGAGGCAGAAGCAGTCAAGGGTAGCCTAGGGTTAGGGTTAGGCTTAGGGTTAGGCTTAGGGTACGGCTTAGGGTACGGGTTCGGGGAGGGCTTCGGGTACGGCGTAGGGTATGGGTTAGGGTTAGGGTTAGGGTTAGTGTTAGGGTTAGGGCTCGGTTTAGTTTACGGGTTAGGATTAGGGTACGTGTTAGGGTTAGGGTAGGGGTTAGGTTTAGGGTATGTGTTAGGGTTAGGGTAGTTATTAAACCTATCCCACTCTCTAGATACCCCTTAGCACGGAAAGGAATATTATTTGGGGGTCCAGCCATGGAGAAGCGTTTAGACACTAGGATAAGATAAGGAACACACCCATTAGAAAGAAATCACATTAGGATTCTCTTTTTAAGCTGTTCCTTAAAACACTAGTGCTTAGGAAATCTATTGGAGGCAGAAGCAGTCAAGGGTAGCCTAGGGTTAGGGTTAGGCTTAGGGTTAGGCTTAGGGTACGGCTTAGGGTACGGGTTCGGGGAGGGCTTCGTGTACGGCGTAGGGTAAGGGTTAGGGTTAGGGTTAGGGTTAGTGTTAGGGTTAGGGCTCGGTTTAGTTTACGGGTTAGGATTAGGGTACGTGTTAGGGTTAGGGTAGCGGTTAGGGTTAGGCTACGTGTTAGGGTTAGGGTAGTTATTAAACCTATCCCACTCTCTAGATACCCCTTAGCACGTAAAGAATATTATTTGGGGGTCCAGCCATGGAGAAAAGTTTAGACACTAGGATAAGATAAGGAACACACCCATTATAAAGAAATCACATTAGGATTCTATTTTTAAGCTGTTCCTTAAAACACTAGTGCTTAGGAAATCTATTGGAGGCAGAAGCAGTCAAGGGTAGCCTAGGGTTAGGATTAGGCTTAGGGTTAGGCTTAGGGTACGGGTTCGGGGAGGGCTTCGAGTACGGCGTAGTTTATGGGTTAGGGTTAGGGTTAGGGTTAGTGTTAGGGTTAGGGCTCGGTTTAGGTTACGGGTTAGGATTAGGGTACGTGATAGGTTTAGGGTAGTGGTTAGGGTTATTGTACGTGTTAGGGTTAGGGTAGTTATTAAACCTATCCCAGTCTCTAGATACCCCTTAGCACGTAAAGGAATATTATTTGGGGGTCCAGCCATGGAGAAGAGTTTAGACGCTAGGATAAGAAAAGAAACACACCCATTATAAAGAAATCACATTAGGATTCTCTTTTTAAGCTGTTCCTTAAAACACTAGTGCTTTGGAAATCTATTGGAGGCAGAAGCAGTCAAGGGTAGCCTAGGGTTAGGGTTAGGCTTAGGGTTAGGCTTAGGGTACGGCTTAGGGTACGGGTTCGGGGAGGGCTTCGGGTACGGCGTAGGGTATGGGTTAGGGTTAGGGTTAGGGTTAGTGTTAGGGTTAGGGCTCGGTTTAGTTTACGGGTTAGGATTAGGGTACGTGTTAGGGTTAGGGTAGGGGTTAGATTTAGGGTATGTGTTAGGGTTAGGGTAGTTATTAAACCTATCCCACTCTCTAGATACCCCTTAGCACGGAAAGGAATATTATTTGGGGGTCCAGCCATGGAGAAGCGTTTAGACACTAGGATAAGATAAGGAACACACCCATTATTAATAAATCACATTAGGATTCTCTTTTTAAGCTGTTCCTTAAAACACTAGTGCTTAGGAAATCTATTGGAGGCAGAAGCAGTCAAGGGTAGCCTAGGGTTAGGGTTAGGCTTAGGGTTAGGCTTAGGGTATGGCTTAGGGTACGGGTTCGGGGAGGGCTTCGTGTACGGCGTAGGGTAAGGGTTAGGGTTAGGGTTAGGGTTAGTGTTAGGGTTAGGGCTCGGTTTAGTTTACGGGTTAGGATTAGGGTACGTGTTAGGGTTAGGGTAGCGGTTAGGGTTAGGCTACGTGTTAGAGTTAGGGTAGTTATTAAACCTATCCCACTCTCTAGATACCCCTTAGCACGTAAAGAATATTATTTGGGGGTCCAGCCATGGAGAAAAGTTTAGACACTAGGATAAGATAAGGAACACACCCATTATAAAGAAATCACATTAGGATTCTATTTTTAAGCTGTTCCTTAAAACACTAGTGCTTAGGAAATCTATTGGAGGCAGAAGCAGTCAAGGGTAGCCTAGGGTTAGGATTAGGCTTAGGGTTAGGCTTAGGGTACGGGTTCGGGGAGGGCTTCGGGTACGGCGTAGTTTATGGGTTAGGGTTAGGGTTAGGGTTAGTGTTAGGGTTAGGGCTCGGTTTAGGGTACGGGTTAGGATTAGGGTACGTGATAGGTTTAGGGTAGTGGTTAGGGTTATTGTACGTGTTAGGGTTAGGGTAGTTATTAAACCTATCCCAGTCTCTAGATTCCCCTTAGCACGTAAAGGAATATTATTTGGGTGTCCAGCCATGGAGAAGAGTTTAGACGCTAGGATAAGAAAAGAAACACACCCATTATAAAGAAATCACATTAGGATTATCTTTTTAAGCTGTTCCTTAAAACACTAGTGCTTTGGAAATCTATTGGAGGCAGAAGCAGTCAAGGGTAGCCTAGGGTTAGGGTTAGGCTTAGGGTTAGGCTTAGGGTACGGCTTAGGGTACGGGTTCGGGGAGGGCTTCGGGTACGGCGTAGGGTATGGGTTAGGGTTAGGGTTAGGGTTAGTGTTAGGGTTAGGGCTCGGTTTAGTTTACGGGTTAGGATTAGGGTACGTGTTAGGGTTAGGGTAGGGGTCAGGTTTAGGGTATGTGTTAGGGTTAGGGTAGTTATTAAACCTATCCCACTCTCTAGATACCCCTTAGCACGGAAAGGAATATTATTTGGGGGTCCAGCCATGGAGAAGCGTTTAGACACTAGGATAAGATAAGGAACACACCCATTATTAATAAATCACATTAGGATTCTCTTTTTAAGCTGTTCCTTAAAACACTAGTGCTTAGGAAATCTATTGGAGGCAGAAGCAGTCAAGGGTAGCCTAGGGTTAGGGTTAGGCTTAGGGTTAGGCTTAGGGTACGGCTTAGGGTACGGGTTCGGGGAGGGCTTCGTGTACGGCGTAGGGTAAGGTTTAGGGTTAGGGTTAGGGTTAGTGTTAGGGTTAGGGCTCGGTTTAGTTTACGGGTTAGGATTAGGGTACGTGTTAGGGTTAGGGTAGCGGTTAGGGTTAGGCTACGTGTTAGGGTTAGGGTAGTTATTAAACCTATCCCAGTCTCTAGATACCCCTTAGCACGTAAAGAATATTATTTGGGGGTCCAGCCATGGAGAAGAGTTTAGACGCTAGGATAAGATAAGGAACACACCCATTAGAAAGAAATCACATTAGGATTCTCTTTTTAAGCTGTTCCTTAAAACACTAGTGCTTTGGAAATCTATTGGAGGCAGAAGCAGTCAAGGGTAGCCTAGGGTTAGGGTTAGGCTTAGGGTTAGGCTTAGGGTACGGCTTAGGGTACGGGTTCGGGGAGGGCTTCGGGTACGGCGTAGGGTATGGGTTAGGGTTAGGGTTAGGGTTAGTGTTAGGGTTAGGGCTCGGTTTAGTTTACGGGTTAGGATTAGGGTACGTGTTAGGGTTAGGGTAGGGGTTAGGTTTAGGGTATGTGTTAGGGTTAGGGTAGTTATTAAACCTATCCCACTCTCTAGATACCCCTTAGCACGGAAAGGAATATTATTTGGGGGTCCAGCCATGGAGAAGCGTTTAGACACTAGGATAAGATAAGGAACACACCCATTATTAATAAATCACATTAGGATTCTCTTTTTAAGCTGTTCCTTAAAACACTAGTGCTTAGGAAATCTATTGGAGGCAGAAGCAGTCAAGGGTAGCCTAGGGTTAGGGTTAGGCTTAGGGTTAGGCTTAGGGTATGGCTTAGGGTACGGGTTCGGGGAGGGCTTCGTGTACGGCGTAGGGTAAGGGTTAGGGTTAGGGTTAGGGTTAGTGTTAGGGTTAGGGCTCGGTTTAGTTTACGGGTTAGGATTAGGGTACGTGTTAGGGTTAGGGTAGCGGTTAGGGTTAGGCTACGTGTTAGGGTTAGGGTAGTTATTAAACCTATCCCACTCTCTAGATACCCCTTAGCACGTAAAGAATATTATTTGGGGGTCCAGCCATGGAGAAAAGTTTAGACACTAGGATAAGATAAGGAACACACCCATTATAAAGAAATCACATTAGGATTCTATTTTTAAGCTGTTCCTTAAAACACTAGTGCTTAGGAAATCTATTGGAGGCAGAAGCAGTCAAGGGTAGCCTAGGGTTAGGATTAGGCTTAGGGTTAGGCTTAGGGTACGGGTTCGGGGAGGGCTTCGAGTACGGCGTAGTTTATGGGTTAGGGTTAGGGTTAGGGTTAGTGTTAGGGTTAGGGCTCGGTTTAGGTTACGGGTTAGGATTAGGGTACGTGATAGGTTTAGGGTAGTGGTTAGGGTTATTGTACGTGTTAGGGTTAGGGTAGTTATTAAACCTATCCCAGTCTCTAGATACCCCTTAGCACGTAAAGGAATATTATTTGGGGGTCCAGCCATGGAGAAGAGTTTAGACGCTAGGATAAGAAAAGAAACACACCCATTATAAAGAAATCACATTAGGATTCTCTTTTTAAGCTGTTCCTTAAAACACTAGTGCTTTGGAAATCTATTGGAGGCAGAAGCAGTCAAGGGTAGCCTAGGGTTAGGGTTAGGCTTAGGGTTAGGCTTAGGGTACGGCTTAGGGTACGGGTTCGGGGAGGGCTTCAGGTACGGCGTAGGGTATGGGTTAGGGTTAGGGTTAGGGTTAGTGTTAGGGTTAGGGCTCGGTTTAGTTTACGGGTTAGGATTAGGGTACGTGTTAGGGTTAGGGTAGGGGTCAGGTTTAGGGTATGTGTTAGGGTTAGGGTAGTTATTAAACCTATCCCACTCTCTAGATACCCCTTAGCACGGAAAGGAATATTATTTGGGGGTCCAGCCATGGAGAAGCGTTTAGACACTAGGATAAGATAAGGAACACACCCATTATTAATAAATCACATTAGGATTCTCTTTTTAAGCTGTGCCTTAAAACACTAGTGCTTAGGAAATCTATTGGAGGCAGAAGCAGTCAAGGGTAGCCTAGGGTTAGGGTTAGGCTTAGGGTTAGGCTTAGGGTACGTCTTCGGGTACGGCGTAGGGTAAGGGTTAGGGTTAGGGTTAGGGTTAGTGTTAGTGTTAGGGCTCGGTTTAGTTTACGGGTTAGGATTAGGGTACGTGTTAGGGTTAGGGTAGGGGTTAGGGTTAGGGTACGTGTTAGAGTTAGGGTAGTTATTAAACCTATCCCACTCTCTAGATACCCCTTAGCACGTAAAGAATATTATTTGGGGGTCCAGCCATGGAGAAGACTTTAGACACTAGGATAAGATAAGGAACACACCCATTATAAAAAAATCACATTAGGATTCTATTTTTAAGCTGTTCCTTAAAACACTAGTGCTTAGGAAATCTATTGGAGGCAGAAGCACTCAAGGGTAGCCTAGGGTTAGGGTTAGGCTTAGGGTACGGCTTAGGGTACGGGTTCGGGGAGGGCTTCGGGTACGGCGTAGTTTATGGGTTAGGGTTAGGGTTAGGGTTAGTGTTAGGGTTAGGGCTGGGTTTAGGGTACGTGTTAGGATTAGGGTACGTGATAGGTTTAGGGTACTGCTTAGGGTTATTGTACGTGTTAGGGTTAGGGTAGTTATTAAACCTATCCCAGTCTCTAGATACCCCTTAGCACGTAAAGGAATATTATTTGGGCGTCCAGGCATGGAGAAGAGTTTAGACGCTAGGATAAGATAAGGAACACACCCATTATAAAGAAATCACATTAGGATTCTCTTTTTAAGCTGTTCCTTAAAACACTAGTGCTTTGGAAATCTATTGGAGGCAGAAGCAGTCAAGGGTAGCCTAGGGTTAGGGTTAGGCTTAGGGTTAGGCTTAGGGTACGGCTTAGGGTACGGGTTCGGGGAGGGCTTCGTGTACGGCGTAGGGTATGGGTTAGGGTTAGGGTTAGGGTTAGTGTTAGGGTTAGGGCTCGGTTTAGTTTACGGGTTAGGATTAGGGTACGTGTTAGGGTTAGGGTAGGGGTTAGGTTTAGGGTATGTGTCAGGGTTAGGGTAGTTATTAAACCTATCCCACTCTCTAGATACCCCTTAGCACGGAAAGGAATATTATTTGGGGGTCCAGCCATGGAGAAGCGTTTAGACACTAGGATAAGATAAGGAACACACCCATTATTAATAAATCACATTAGGATTCTCTTTTTAAGCTGTTCCTTAAAACACTAGTGCTTAGGAAATCTATTGGAGGCAGAAGCAGTCAAGGGTAGCCTAGGGTTAGGGTTAGGCTTAGGGTTAGGCTTAGGGTACGGCTTAGGGTACGGGTTCGGGGAGGGCTTCGTGTACGGCGTAGGGTAAGGTTTAGGGTTAGGGTTAGGGTTAGTGTTAGGGTTAGGGCTCGGTTTAGTTTACGGGTTAGGATTAGGGTACGTGTTAGGGTTAGGGTAGCGGTTAGGGTTAGGCTACGTGTTAGGGTTAGGGTAGTTATTAAACCTATCCCAGTCTCTAGATACCCCTTAGCACGTAAAGAATATTATTTGGGGGTCCAGCCATGGAGAAGAGTTTAGACGCTAGGATAAGATAAGGAACACACCCATTAGAAAGAAATCACATTAGGATTCTCTTTTTAAGCTATTCCTTAAAACACTAGTGCTTTGGAAATCTATTGGAGGCAGAAGCAGTCAAGGGTAGCCTAGGGTTAGGGTTAGGCTTAGGGTACGGCTTAGGGTACGGGTTAGGGGAGGGCTTCGGGTACGGCGTAGGGTATGGGTTAGGGTTAGGGTTAGGGTTAGTGTTAGGGTTAGGGCTCGGTTTAGTTTACGGGTTAGGATTAGGGTACGTGTTAGGGTTAGGGTAGGGGTTAGGTTTAGGGTATGTGTTAGGGTTAGGGTAGTTATTAAACCTATCCCACTCTCTAGATACCCCTTAGCACGGAAAGGAATATTATTTGGGGGTCCAGCCATGGAGAAGCGTTTAGACACTAGGATAAGATAAGGAACACACCCATTATTAATAAATCACATTAGGATTCTCTTTTTAAGCTGTTCCTTAAAACACTAGTGCTTAGGAAATCTATTGGAGGCAGAAGCAGTCAAGGGTAGCCTAGGGTTAGGGTTAGGCTTAGGGTTAGGCTTAGGGTACGGCTTAGGGTACGGGTTCGGGGAGGGCTTCGTGTACGGCGTAGGGTAAGGGTTAGGGTTAGGGTTAGGGTTAGTGTTAGGGTTAGGGCTCGGTTTAGTTTACGGGTTAGGATTAGGGTACGTGTTAGGGTTAGGGTAGCGGTTAGGGTTAGGCTACGTGTTAGGGTTAGGGTAGTTATTAAACCTATCCCACTCTCTAGATACCCCTTAGCACGTAAAGAATATTATTTGGGGGTCCAGCCATGGAGAAAAGTTTAGACACTAGGATAAGATAAGGAACACACCCATTATAAAGAAATCACATTAGGATTCTCTTTTTAAGCTGTTCCTTAAAACACTAGTGCTTAGGAAATCTATTGGAGGCAGAAGCAGTCAAGGGTAGCCTAGGGTTAGGGTTAGGCTTAGGGTTAGGCTTAGGGTACGGCTTAGGGTACGGGGTCGGGGAGGGCTTCGTGTACGGCGTAGGGTAAGGTTTAGGGTTAGGGTTAGGGTTAGTGTTAGGGTTAGGGCTCGGTTAATTTACGGGTTAGGATTAGGGTACGTGTTAGGGTTAGGGTAGCGGTTAGGGTTAGGCTACGTGTTAGGGTTAGGGTAGTTATTAAACCTATCCCACTCTCTAGATACCCCTTAGCACGTAAAGAATATTATTTGGGGGTCCAGCCATGGAGAAGAGTTTAGACGCTAGGATAAGATAAGGAACACACCCATTATAAAGAAATCACATTAGGATTCTCTTTTTAAGCTGTTCCTTAAAACACTAGTGCTTTGGAAATCTATTGGAGGCAGAAGCAGTCAAGGGTAGCCTAGGGTTAGGGTTAGGCTTAGGGTTAGGTTTAGGGTACGTCTTCGGGTACGGCGTAGGGTAAGGGTTAGGGTTAGGGTTAGGGTTAGTGTTAGGGTTAGGGCTCGGTTTAGTTTACGGGTTAGGATTAGGGTACGTGTTAGGGTTAGGGTAGCGGTTAGGGTTAGGCTACGTGTTAGGGTTAGGGTAGTTATTAAACCTATCCCACTCTCTAGATACCCCTTAGCACGTAAAGAATATTATTTGGGGGTCCAGCCATGGAGAAAAGTTTAGACACTAGGATAAGATAAGGAACACACCCATTATAAAGAAATCACATTAGGATTCTATTTTTAAGCTGTTCCTTAAAACACTAGTGCTTAGGAAATCTATTGGAGGCAGAAGCAGTCAAGGGTAGCCTAGGGTTAGGGTTAGGCTTAGGGTTAGGCTTAGGGTACGGGTTCGGGGAAGGCTTCGGGTACGGCGTAGTTTATGGGTTAGGGTTAGGGTTAGGGTTAGTGTTAGGGTTAGGGCTCGGTTTAGGGTACGGGTTAGGATTAGGGTACGTGATAGGTTTAGGGTAGTGGTTAGGGTTATTGTACGTGTTAGGGTTAGGGTAGTTATTAAACCTATCCCAGTCTCTAGATACCCCTTAGCACGTAAAGGAATATTATTTGGGGGTCCAGCCATGGAGAAGAGTTTAGACGCTAGGATAAGAAAAGAAACACACCCATTATAAAGAAATCACATTAGGATTCTCTTTTTAAGCTGTTCCTTAAAACACTAGTGCTTTGGAAATCTATTGGAGGCAGAAGCAGTCAAGGGTAGCCTAGGGTTAGGGTTAGGCTTAGGGTTAGGCTTAGGGTACGGCTTAGGGTACGGGTTCGGGGAGGGCTTCGGGTACGGCGTAGGGTATGGGTTAGGGTTAGGGTTAGGGTTAGTGTTAGGGTTAGGGCTCGGTTTAGTTTACGGGTTAGGATTAGGGTACGTGTTAGGGTTAGGGTAGGGGTCAGGTTTAGGGTATGTGTTAGGGTTAGGGTAGTTATTAAACCTATCCCACTCTCTAGATACCCCTTAGCACGGAAAGGAATATTATTTGGGGGTCCAGCCATGGAGAAGCGTTTAGACACTAGGATAAGATAAGGAACACACCCATTATTAATAAATCACATTAGGATTCTCTTTTTAAGCTGTGCCTTAAAACACTAGTGCTTAGGAAATCTATTGGAGGCAGAAGCAGTCAAGGGTAGCCTAGGGTTAGGGTTAGGCTTAGGGTTAGGCTTAGGGTACGGCTTAGGGTACGGGTTCGGGGAGGGCTTCGTGTACGGCGTAGGGTAAGGGTTAGGGTTAGGGTTAGGGTTAGTGTTAGGGTTAGGGCTCGGTTTAGTTTACGGGTTAGGATTAGGGTACGTGTTAGGGTTAGGGTAGCGGTTAGGGTTAGGCTACGTGTTAGGGTTAGGGTAGTTATTAAACCTATCCCAGTCTCTGGATACCCCTTAGCACGTAAAGAATATTATTTGGGGGTCCAGTCATGGAGAAGAGTTTAGACGCTAGGATAAGATAAGGAACACACCCATTAGAAAGAAATCACATTAGGATTCTCTTTTTAAGCTGTTCCTTAAAACACTAGTGCTTTGGAAATCTATTGGAGGCAGAAGCAGTCAAGGGTAGCCTAGGGTTAGGGTTAGGCTTAGGGTTAGGCTTAGGGTACGGCTTAGGGTACGGGTTCGGGGAGGGCTTCGGGTACGGCGTAGGGTATGGGATAGGGTTAGGGTTAGGGTTAGTGTTAGGGTTAGGGCTCGGTTTAGTTTACGGGTTAGGATTAGGGTACGTGTTAGGGTTAGGGTAGGGGTTAGGTTTAGGGTATGTGTTAGGGTTAGGGTAGTTATTAAACCTATCCCACTCTCTAGATACCCCTTAGCACGGAAAGGAATATTATTTGGGGGTCCAGCCATGGAGAAGCGTTTAGACACTAGGATAAGATAAGGAACACACCCATTATTAATAAATCACATTAGGATTCTCTTTTTAAGCTGTTCCTTAAAGCACTAGTGCTTAGGAAATCTATTGGAGGCAGAAGCAGTCAAGGGTAGCCTAGGGTTAGGGTTAGGCTTAGGGTTAGGCTTAGGGTACGGCTTAGGGTACGGGTTCGGGGAGGGCTTCGTGTACGGCGTAGGGTAAGGGTTAGGGTTAGGGTTAGGGTTAGTGTTAGGGTTAGGGCTCGGTTTAGTTTACGGGTTAGGATTAGGGTACGTGTTAGGGTTAGGGTAGCGGTCAGGGTTAGGCTACGTGTTAGGGTTAGGGTAGTTATTAAACCTATCCCACTCTCTAGATACCCCTTAGCACGTAAAGAATATTATTTGGGGGTCCAGCCATGGAGAAAAGTTTAGACACTAGGATAAGATAAGGAACACACCCATTATAAAGAAATCACATTAGGATTCTATTTTTAAGCTGTTCCTTAAAACACTAGTGCTTAGGAAATCTATTGGAGGCAGAAGCAGTCAAGGGTAGCCTAGGGTTAGGGTTAGGCTTAGGGTTAGGCTTAGGGTACGGGTTCGGGGAGGGCTTCGGGTACGGCGTAGTTTATGGGTTAGGGTTAGGGTTAGGGTTAGTGTTAGGGTTAGGGCTCGGTTTAGAGTACGGGTTAGGATTAGGGTACGTGATAGGTTTAGGGTAGTGGTTAGGGTTATTGTACGTGTTAGGGTTAGGGTAGTTATTAAACCTATCCCAGTCTCTAGATACCCCTTAGCACGTAAAGGAATATTATTTGGGGGTCCAGCCATGGAGAAGAGTTTAGACGCTAGGATAAGAAAAGAAACACACCCATTATAAAGAAATCACATTAGGATTCGCTTTTTAAGCTGTTCCTTAAAACACTAGTGCTTTGGAAATCTATTGGAGGCAGAAGCAGTCAAGGGTAGCCTAGGGTTAGGGTTAGGCTTAGGGTTAGGCTTAGGGTACGGCTTAGGGTACGGGTTCGGGGAGGGCTTCGGGTACGGCGTAGGGTATGGGTTAGGGTTAGGGTTAGTGTTAGGGTTAGGGCTCGGTTTAGTTTACGGGTTAGGATTAGGGTACGTGTTAGGGTTAGGGTAGGGGTCAGGTTTAGGGTATGTGTTAGGGTTAGGGTAGTTATTAAACCTATCCCACTCTCTAGATACCCCTTAGCACGGAAAGGAATATTATTTGGGGGTCCAGCCATGGAGAAGCGTTTAGACACTAGGATAAGATAAGGAACACACCCATTATTAATAAATCACATTAGGATTCTCTTTTTAAGCTGTGCCTTAAAACACTAGTGCTTAGGAAATCTATTGGAGGCAGAAGCAGTCAAGGGTAGCCTAGGGTTAGGGTTAGGCTTAGGGTACGGCTTAGGGTACGGGTTCGGGGAGGGCTTCGTGTACGGCGTAGGGTAAGGGTTAGGGTTAGGGTTAGGGTTAGTGTTAGGGTTAGGGCTCGGTTTAGTTTACGGGTTAGGATTAGGGTACGTGTTAGGGTTAGGGTAGCGGTTAGGGTTAGGCTACGTGTTAGGGTTAGGGTAGTTATTAAACCTATCCCAGTCTCTAGATACCCCTTAGCACGTAAAGAATATTATTTGGGGGTCCAGCCATGGAGAAGAGTTTAGACGCTAGGATAAGATAAGGAACACACCCATTATAAAGAAATCACATTAGGATTCTCTTTTTAAGCTGTTCCTTAAAACACTAGTGCTTTGGAAATCTATTGGAGGCAGAAGCAGTCAAGGGTAGCCTAGGGTTAGGGTTAGGCTTAGGGTTAGGCTTAGGGTACGGCTTAGGGTACGGGTTCGGGGAGGGCTTCGGGTACGGCGTAGGGTATGGGTTAGGGTTAGGGTTAGGGTTAGTGTTAGGGTTAGGGCTCGGTTTAGTTTACGGGTTAGGATTAGGGTACGTGTTAGGGTTAGGGTAGGGGTTTGGTTTAGGGTATGTGTTAGGGTTAGGGTAGTTATTAAACCTATCCCACTCTCTAGATACCCCTTAGCACGGAAAGGAATATTATTTGGGGGTCCAGCCATGGAGAAGCGTTTAGACACTAGGATAAGATAAGGAACACACCCATTATTAATAAATCACATTAGGATTCTCTTTTTAAGCTGTTCCTTAAAACACTAGTGCTTAGGAAATCTATTGGAGGCAGAAGCAGTCAAGGGTAGCCTAGGGTTAGGGTTAGGCTTAGGGTTAGGCTTAGGGTACGGCTTAGGGTACGGGTTCGGGGAGGGCTTCGTGTACGGCGTAGGGTAAGGGTTAGGGTTAGGGTTAGGGTTAGTGTTAGGGTTAGGGCTCGGTTTAGTTTACGGGTTAGGATTAGGGTACGTGTTAGGGTTAGGGTAGCGGTTAGGGTTAGGCTACGTGTTAGGGTTAGGGTAGTTATTAAACCTATCCCACTCTCTAGATACCCCTTAGCACGTAAAGAATATTATTTGGGGGTCCAGCCATGGAGAAAAGTTTAGACACTAGGATAAGATAAGGAACACACCCATTATAAAGAAATCACATTAGGATTCTATTTTTAAGCTGTTCCTTAAAACACTAGTGCTTAGGAAATCTATTGGAGGCAGAAGCAGTCAAGGGTAGCCTAGGGTTAGGGTTAGGCTTAGGGTTAGGCTTAGGGTACGGGTTCGGGGAGGGCTTCGGGTACGGCGTAGTTTATGGGTTAGGGTTAGGGTTAGGGTTAGTGTTAGTGTTAGGGCTCGGTTTAGGGTACGGGTTAGGATTAGGGTACATGATAGGTTTAGGGTAGTGGTTAGGGTTATTGTACGTGTTAGGGTTAGGGTAGTTATTAAACCTATCCCAGTCTCTAGATACCCCTTAGCACGTAAAGGAATATTATTTGGGGGTCCAGCCATGGAGAAGAGTTTAGACGCTAGGATAAGAAAAGAAACACACCCATTATAAAGAAATCACATTAGGATTCTCTTTTTAAGCTGTTCCTTAAAACACTAGTGCTTTGGAAATCTATTGGAGGCAGAAGCAGTCAAGGGTAGCCTAGGGTTAGGGTTAGGCTTAGGGTTAGGCTTAGGGTATGGCTTAGGGTACGGGTTCGGGGAGGGCTTCGGGTACGGCGTAGGGTATGGGTTAGGGTTAGGGTTAGGGTTAGTGTTAGGGTTAGGGCTCGGTTTAGTTTACGGGTTAGGTTTAGGGTACGTGTTAGGGTTAGGGTAGGGGTCAGGTTTAGGGTATGTGTTAGGGTTAGGGTAGTTATTAAACCTATCCCACTCTCTAGATACCCCTTAGCACGGAAAGGAATATTATTTGGGGGTCCAGCCATGGAGAAGCGTTTAGACACTAGGATAAGATAAGGAACACACCCATTATTAATAAATCACATTAGGATTCACTTTTTAAGCTGTGCCTTAAAACACTAGTGCTTAGGAAATCTATTGGAGGCAGAAGCAGTCAAGGGTAGCCTAGGGTTAGGGTTAGACTTAGGGTTAGGCTTAGGGTACGTCTTCGGGTACGGCGTAGGGTAAGGGTTAGGGTTAGGGTTAGGGTTAGTGTTAGGGTTAGGGCTCGGTTTAGTTTACGGGTTAGGATTAGGGTACGTGTTAGGGTTAGGGTAGGGGTCAGGTTTAGGGTATGTGTTAGGGTTAGGGTAGTTATTAAACCTATCCCACTCTCTAGATACCCCTTAGCACGCAAAGGAATATTATTTGGGGGTCCAGCCATGGAGAAGCGTTTAGACACTAGGATAAGATAAGGAACACACCCATTATTAATAAATCACATTAGGATTCACTTTTTAAGCTGTGCCTTAAAACACTAGTGCTTAGGAAATCTATTGGAGGCAGAAGCAGTCAAGGGTAGCCTAGGGTTAGGGTTAGGCTTAGGGTACGGCTTAGGGTACGGGTTCGGGGAGGGCTTCGGGTACGGCGTAGTTTATGGGTTAGGGTTAGGGTTAGGGTTAGTGTTAGGGTTAGGGCTGGGTTTAGGGTACGGGTTAGGATTAGGGTACGTGATAGGTTTAGGGTACTGCTTAGGGTTATTGTACGTGTTAGGGTTAGGGTAGTTATTAAACCTATCCCAGTCTCTAGATACCCCTTAGCACGTAAAGGAATATTATTTGGGGGTCCAGCCATGGAGAAGAGTTTAGACGCTAGGATAAGATAAGGAACACACCCATTATAAAGAAATCACATTAGGATTCTCTTTTTAAGCTGTTCCTTAAAACACTAGTGCTTTGGAAATCTATTGGAGGCAGAAGCAGTCAAGGGTAGCCTAGGGTTAGGGTTAGGCTTAGGGTTAGGCTTAGGGTACGGCTTAGGGTACGGGTTCGGGGAGGGCTTCGGGTACGGCGTAGGGTATGGGTTAGGGTTAGGGTTAGGGTTAGTGTTAGGGTTAGGGCTCGGTTTAGTTTACGGGTTAGGATTAGGGTACGTGTTAGGGTTAGGGTAGGGGTTAGGTTTAGGGTATGTGTTAGGGTTAGGGTAGTTATTAAACCTATCCCACTCTCTAGATACCCCTTAGCACGGAAAGGAATATTATTTGGGGGTCCAGCCATGGAGAAGCGTTTAGACACTAGGATAAGATAAGGAACACACCCATTATTAATAAATCACATTAGGATTCTCTTTTTAAGCTGTTCCTTAAAACACTAGTGCTTAGGAAATCTATTGGAGGCAGAAGCAGTCAAGGGTAGCCTAGGGTTAGGGTTAGGCTTAGGGTTAGGCTTAGGGTACGGCTTAGGGTACGGGTTCGGGGAGGGCTTCGTGTACGGCGTAGGGTAAGGGTTAGGGTTAGGGTTAGGGTTAGTGTTAGGGTTAGGGCTCGGTTTAGTTTACGGATTAGGATTAGGGTACGTGTTAGGGTTAGGGTAGCGGTTAGGGTTAGGCTACGTGTTAGGGTTAGGGTAGTTATTAAACCTATCCCACTCTCTAGATACCCCTTAGCACGTAAAGAATATTATTTGGGGGTCCAGCCATGGAGAAAAGTTTAGACACTAGGATAAGATAAGGAACACACCCATTATTAATAAATCACATTAGGATTCTCTTTTTAAGCTGTGCCTTAAAACACTAGTGCTTAGGAAATCTATTGGAGGCAGAAGCAGTCAAGGGTAACCTAGGGTTAGGGTTAGGCTTAGGGTTAGGCTTAGGGTACGTCTTCGGGTACGTCTTCGGGTACGGCGTAGGGTTAGGGTTAGGGTTAGTGTTAGGTTTAGGGCTCGGTTTAGTTTACGGGTTAGGATTAGGGTACGTGTTAGGGTTAGGGTAGGGGTTAGGGTTAGGGTACATGTTAGAGTTAGGGTAGTTATTAAACCTATCCCACTCTCTAGATACCCCTTAGCACGTAAAGAATATTATTTGGGGGTCCAGCCATGGAGAAGACTTTAGACACTAGGATAAGATAAGGAACACACCCATTATAAAAAAATCACATTAGGATTCTATTTTTAAGCTGTTCCTTAAAACACTAGTGCTTAGGAAATCTATTGGAGGCAGAAGCACTCAAGGGTAGCCTAGGGTTAGGGTTAGGCTTAGGGTTAGGCTTAGGGTACGGGTTCGGGGAGGGCTTCGGGTACGGCGTAGTTTATGGGTTAGGGTTAGGGTTAGGGTTAGTGTTAGTGTTAGGGCTCGGTTTAGGGTACGGGTTAGGATTAGGGTACGTGATAGGTTTAGGGTAGTGGTTAGGGTTATTGTACGTGTTAGGGTTAGGGTAGTTATTAAACCTATCCCAGTCTCTAGATACCCCTTAGCACGTAAAGGAATATTATTTGGGGGTCCAGCCATGGAGAAGAGTTTAGACGCTAGGATAAGAAAAGAAACACACCCATTATAAAGAAATCACATTAGGATTCTCTTTTTAAGCTGTTCCTTAAAACACTAGTGCTTTGGAAATCTATTGGAGGCAGAAGCAGTCAAGGGTAGCCTAGGGTTAGGGTTAGGCTTAGGGTTAGGCTTAGGGTATGGCTTAGGGTACGGGTTCGGGGAGGGCTTCGGGTACGGCGTAGGGTATGGGTTAGGGTTAGGGTTAGGGTTAGTGTTAGGGTTAGGGCTCGGTTTAGTTTACGGGTTAGGATTAGGGTACGTGTTAGGGTTAGGGTAGGGGTCAGGTTTAGGGTATGTGTTAGGGTTAGGGTAGTTATTAAACCTATCCCACTCTCTAGATACCCCTTAGCACGGAAAGGAATATTATTTGGGGGTCCAGCCATGGAGAAGCGTTTAGACACTAGGATAAGATAAGGAACACACCCATTATTAATAAATCACATTAGGATTCACTTTTTAAGCTGTGCCTTAAAACACTAGTGCTTAGGAAATCTATTGGAGGCAGAAGCAGTCAAGGGTAGCCTAGGGTTAGGGTTAGGCTTAGGGTTAGGCTTAGGGTACGTCTTCGGGTACGGCGTAGGGTAAGGGTTAGGGTTAGGGTTAGGGTTAGTGTTAGGGTTAGGGCTCGGTTTAGTTTACGGGTTAGGATTAGGGTACGTGTTAGGGTTAGGGTAGGGGTTAGGGTTAGGGTACATGTTAGAGTTAGGGTAGTTATTAAACCTATCCCACTCTCTAGATACCCCTTAGCACGTAAAGAATATTATTTGGGGGTCCAGCCATGGAGAAGACTTTAGACACTAGGATAAGATAAGGAACACACCCATTATAAAAAAATCACATTAGGATTCTATTTTTAAGCTGTTCCTTAAAACACTAGTGCTTAGGAAATCTATTGGAGGCAGAAGCACTCAAGGGTAGCCTAGGGTTAGGGTTAGGCTTAGGGTACGGCTTAGGGTACGGGTTCGGGGAGGGCTTCGGGTACGGCGTAGTTTATGGGTTAGGGTTAGGGTTAGGGTTAGTGTTAGGGTTAGGGCTGGGTTTAGGGTACGGGTTAGGATTAGGGTACGTGATAGGTTTAGGGTACTGCTTAGGGTTATTGTACGTGTTAGGGTTAGGGTAGTTATTAAACCTATCCCAGTCTCTAGATACCCCTTAGCACGTAAAGGAATATTATTTGGGGGTCCAGCCATGGAGAAGAGTTTAGACGCTAGGATAAGATAAGGAACACACCCATTATAAAGAAATCACATTAGGATTCTCTTTTTAAGCTGTTCCTTAAAACACTAGTGCTTTGGAAATCTATTGGAGGCAGAAGCAGTCAAGGGTAGCCTAGGGTTAGGGTTAGGCTTAGGGTTAGGCTTAGGGTACGGCTTAGGGTACGGGTTCGGGGAGGGCTTCGTGTACGGCGTAGGGTAAGGGTTAGGGTTAGGATTAGGGTTAGTGTTAGGGTTAGGGCTCGGTTTAGTTTACGGGTTAGGATTAGGGTACGTGTTAGGGTTAGGGTAGCGGTTAGGATTAGGCTACGTGTTAGGGTTAGGGTAGTTATTAAACCTATCCCAGTCTCTAGATACCCCTTAGCACGTAAAGAATATTATTTGGGGGTCCAGCCATGGAGAAGAGTTTAGACGCTAGGATAAGATAAGGAACACACCCATTATAAAGAAATCACATTAGGATTCTCTTTTTAAGCTGTTCCTTAAAACACTAGTGCTTTGGAAATCTATTGGAGGCAGAAGCAGTCAAGGGTAGCCTAGGGTTAGGGTTAGGCTTAGGGTTAGGCTTAGGGTACGGCTTAGGGTACGGGTTCGGGGAGGGCTTCGGGTACGGCGTAGGGTATGGGTTAGGGTTAGGGTTAGGGTTAGTGTTAGGGTTAGGGCTCGGTTTAGTTTACGGGTTAGGATTAGGGTACGTGTTAGGGTTAGGGTAGGGGTTAGGTTTAGGGTATGTGTTAGGGTTAGGGTAGTTATTAAACCTATCCCACTCTCTAGATACCCCTTAGCACGGAAAGGAATATTATTTGGGGGTCCAGCCATGGAGAAGCGTTTAGACACTAGGATAAGATAAGGAACACACCCATTATTAATAAATCACATTAGGATTCTCTTTTTAAGCTGTTCCTTAAAACACTAGTGCTTAGGAAATCTATTGGAGGCAGAAGCAGTCAAGGGTAGCCTAGGGTTAGGGTTAGGCTTAGGGTTAGGCTTAGGGTACGGCTTAGGGTACGGGTTCGGGGAGGGCTTCGTGTACGGCGTAGGGTAAGGGTTAGGGTTAGGGTTAGGGTTAGTGTTAGGGTTAGGGCTCGGTTTAGTTTACGGGTTAGGATTAGGGTACGTGTTAGGGTTAGGGTAGCGGTTAGGGTTAGGCTACGTGTTAGGGTTAGGGTAGTTATTAAACCTATCCCACTCTCTAGATACCCCTTAGCACGTAAAGAATATTATTTGGGGGTCCAGCCATGGAGAAAAGTTTAGACACTAGGATAAGATAAGGAACACACCCATTATAAAGAAATCACATTAGGATTCTATTTTTAAGCTGTTCCTTAAAACACTAGTGCTTAGGAAATCTATTGGAGGCAGAAGCAGTCAAGGGTAGCCTAGGGTTAGGGTTAGGCTTAGGGTTAGGCTTAGGGTACGGGTTCGGGGAGGGCTTCGGGTACGGCGTAGTTTATGGGTTAGGGTTAGGGTTAGGGTTAGTTTTAGTGTTAGGGCTCGGTTTAGGGTACGGGTTAGGATTAGGGTACGTGATAGGTTTAGGGTAGTGGTTAGGGTTATTGTACGTGTTAGGGTTAGGGTAGTTATTAAACCTATCCCAGTCTCTAGATACCCCTTAGCACGTAAAGGAATATTATTTGGGGGTCCAGCCATGGAGAAGAGTTTAGACGCTAGGATAAGAAAAGAAACACACCCATTATAAAGAAATCACATTAGGATTCTCTTTTTAAGCTGTTCCTTAAAACACTAGTGCTTTGGAAATCTATTGGAGGCAGAAGCAGTCAAGGGTAGCCTAGGGTTAGGGTTAGGCTTAGGGTTAGGCTTAGGGTATGGCTTAGGGTACGGGTTCGGGGAGGGCTTCGGGTACGGCGTAGGGTATGGGTTAAGGTTAGGGTTAGGGTTAGTGTTAGGGTTAGGGCTCGGTTTAGTTTACGGGTTAGGATTAGGGTACGTGTTAGGGTTAGGGTAGGGGTCAGGTTTAGGGTATGTGTTAGGGTTAGGGTAGTTATTAAACCTATCCCACTCTCTAGATACCCCTTAGCACGGAAAGGAATATTATTTGGGGGTCCAGCCATGGAGAAGCGTTTAGACACTAGGATAAGATAAGGAACACACCCATTATTAATAAATCACATTAGGATTCACTTTTTAAGCTGTGCCTTCAAACACTAGTGCTTAGGAAATCTATTGGAGGCAGAAGCAGTCAAGGGTAGCCTAGGGTTAGGGTTAGGCTTAGGGTTAGGCTTAGGGTACGTCTTCGGGTACGGCGTAGGGTAAGGGTTAGGGTTAGGGTTAGGGTTAGTGTTAGGGTTAGGGCTCGGATTAGTTTACGGGTTAGGATTAGGGTACGTGTTAGGGTTAGGGTAGGGGTTAGGGTTAGGGTACGTGTTAGAGTTAGGGTAGTTATTAAACCTATCCCACTCTCTAGATACCCCTTAGCACGTAAAGAATATTATTTGGGGGTCCAGCCATGGAGAAGACTTTAGACACTAGGATAAGATAAGGAACACACCCATTATAAAAAAATCACATTAGGATTCTATTTTTAAGCTGTTCCTTAAAACACTAGTGCTTAGGAAATCTATTGGAGGCAGAAGCACTCAAGGGTAGCCTAGGGTTAGGGTTAGGCTTAGGGTTAGGCTTAGGGTACGGGTTCGGGGAGGGCTTCGGGTACGGCGTAGTTTATGGGTTAGGGTTAGGGTTAGGGTTAGTGTTAGGGTTAGGGCTCGGTTTAGGGTACGGGTTAGGATTAGGGTACGTGATAGGTTTAGGGTAGTGGTTAGGGTTATTGTACGTGTTAGGGTTAGGGTAGTTATTAAACCTATCCCAGTCTCTAGATACCCCTTAGCACGTAAAGGAATATTATTTGGGGGTCCAGCCATGGAGAAGAGTTTAGACGCTAGGATAAGAAAAGAAACACACCCATTATAAAGAAATCACATTAGGATTCTCTTTTTAAGCTGTTCCTTAAAACACTAGTGCTTTGGAAATCTATTGGAGGCAGAAGCAGTCAAGGGTAGCCTAGGGTTAGGGTTAGGCTTAGGGTTAGGCTTAGGGTACGGCTTAGGGTACGGGTTCGGGGAGGGCTTCGGGTACGGCGTAGGGTAAGGGTTAGGGTTAGGGTTAGGGTTAGTGTTAGGGTTAGGGCTCGGTTTAGTTTACGGGTTAGGATTAGGGTACGTGTTAGGGTTAGGGTAGGGGTCAGGTTTACGGTATGTGTTAGGGTTAGGGTAGTTATTAAACCCATCCCACTCTCTAGATACCCCTTAGCACGGAAAGGAATATTATTTGGGGGTCCAGCCATGGAGAAGCGTTTAGACACTAGGATAAGATAAGGAACACACCCATTATTAATAAATCACATTAGGATTCTCTTTTTAAGCTGTGCCTTAAAACACTAGTGCTTAGGAAATCTATTGGAGGCAGAAGCAGTCAAGGGTAGCCTAGGGTTAGGGTTAGGCTTAGGGTTAGGCTTAGGGTACGTCTTCGGGTACGGCGTAGGGTAAGGGTTAGGGTTAGGGTTAGGGTTAGTGTTAGGGTTAGGGCTCGGTTTAGATTACGGGTTAGGATTAGGGTACGTGTTAGGGTTAGGGTAGGGGTTAGGGTTAGGGTACGTGTTAGAGTTAGGGTAGTTATTAAACCTATCCCACTCTCTAGATACCCCTTAGCACGTAAAGAATATTATTTGGGGGTCCAGCCATGGAGAAGACTTTAGACACTAGGATAAGATAAGGAACACACCCATTATGAAAAAATCACATTAGGATTCTATTTTTAAGCTGTTCCTTAAAACACTAGTGCTTAGGAAATCTATTGGAGGCAGAAGCACTCAAGGGTAACCTAGGGTTAGGGTTAGGCTTAGGGTACGGCTTAGGGTACGGGTTCGGGGAGGGCTTCGGGTACGGCGTAGTTTATGGGTTAGGGTTAGGGTTAGGGTTAGTGTTAGGGTTAGGGCTGGGTTTAGGGTACGGGTTAGGATTAGGGTACGTGATAGGTTTAGGGTACTGCTTAGGGTTATTGTACGTGTTAGGGTTAGGGTAGTTATTAAACCTATCCCAGTCTCTAGATACCCCTTAGCACGTAAAGGAATATTATTTGGGGGTCCAGCCATGGAGAAGAGTTTAGACGCTAGGATAAGATAAGGAACACACCCATTATAAAGAAATCACATTAGGATTCTCTTTTTAAGCTGTTCCTTAAAACACTAGTGCTTTGGAAATCTATTGGAGGCAGAAGCAGTCAAGGGTAGCCTAGGGTTAGGGTTAGGCTTAGGGTTAGGCTTAGGGTACGGCTTAGGGTACGGGTTCGGGGAGGGCTTCGGGTACGGCGTAGGGTATGGGTTAGGGTTAGGGTTAGGGTTAGTGTTAGGGTTAGGGCTCGGTTTAGTTTACGGGTTAGGATTAGGGTACGTGTTAGGGTTAGGGTAGGGGTTAGGTTTAGGGTATGTGTTAGGGTTAGGGTAGTTATTAAACCTATCCCACTCTCTAGATACCCCTTAGCACGGAAAGGAATATTATTTGGGGGTCCAGCCATGGAGAAGCGTTTAGACACTAGGATAAGATAAGGAACACAGCCATTATTAAAAAATCACATTAGGATTCTCTTTTTAAGCTGTTCCTTAAAACACTAGTGCTTAGGAAATCTATTGGAGGCAGAAGCAGTCAAGGGTAGCCTAGGGTTAGGGTTAGGCTTAGGGTTAGGCTTAGGGTACGGCTTAGGGTACGGGTTCGGGGAGGGCTTCGTGTACGGCGTAGGGTAAGGTTTAGGGTTAGGGTTAGGGTTAGTGTTAGGGTTAGGGCTCGGTTTAGTTTACGGGTTAGGATTAGGGTACGTGTTAGGGTTAGGGTAGCGGTTAGGGTTAGGCTACGTGTTAGGGTTAGGGTAGTTATTAAACCTATCCCAGTCTCTAGATACCCCTTAGCACGTAAAGAATATTATTTGGGGGTCCAGCCATGGAGAAGAGTTTAGACGCTAGGATAAGATAAGGAACACACCCATTATAAAGAAATCACATTAGGATTCTCTTTTTAAGCTGTTCCTTAAAACACTAGTGCTTTGGAAATCTATTGGAGGCAGAAGCAGTCAAGGGTAGCCTAGGGTTAGGGTTAGGCTTAGGGTTAGGCTTAGGGTACGGCTTAGGGTACGGGTTCGGGGAGGGCTTCGTGTACGGCGTAGGGTAAGGGTTAGGGTTAGGGTTAGGGTTAGTGTTAGGGTTAGGGCTCGGTTTAGTTTACGGGTTAGGATTAGGGTACGTGTTAGGGTTAGGGTAGCGGTTAGGATTAGGCTACGTGTTAGGGTTAGGGTAGTTATTAAACCTATCCCAGTCTCTAGATACACCTTAGCACGTAAAGAATATTATTTGGGGGTCCAGCCATGGAGAAGAGTTTAGACGCTAGGATAAGATAAGGAACACACCCATTATAAAGAAATCACATTAGGATTCTCTTTTTAAGCTGTTCCTTAAAACACTAGTGCTTTGGAAATCTATTGGAGGCAGAAGCAGTCAAGGGTAGCCTAGGGTTAGGGTTAGGCTTAGGGTTAGGCTTAGGGTACGGCTTAGGGTACGGGTTCGGGGAGGGCTTCGGGTACGGCGTAGGGTATGGGTTAGGGTTAGGGTTAGGGTTAGTGTTAGGGTTAGGGCTCGGTTTAGTTTACGGGTTAGGATTAGGGTACGTGTTAGGGTTAGGGTAGGGGTTAGGTTTAGGGTATGTGTTAGGGTTAGGGTAGTTATTAAACCTATCCCACTCTCTAGATACCCCTTAGCACGGAAAGGAATATTATTTGGGGGTCCAGCCATGGAGAAGCGTTTAGACACTAGGATAAGATAAGGAACACACCCATTATAAAAAAATCACATTAGGATTCTCTTTTTAAGCTGTTCCTTAAAACACTAGTGCTTAGGAAATCTATTGGAGGCAGAAGCACTCAAGGGTAGCCTAGGGTTAGGGTTAGGCTTAGGGTACGGCTTAGGGTACGGGTTCGGGGAGGGCTTCGGGTACGGCGTAGTTTATGGGTTAGGGTTAGGGTTAGGGTTAGTGTTAGGGTTAGGGCTGGGTTTAGGGTACGGGTTAGGATTAGGGTACGTGATAGGTTTAGGGTACTGCTTAGGGTTATTGTACGTGTTAGGGTTAGGGTAGTTATTAAACCTATCCCAGTCTCTAGATACCCCTTAGCACGTAAAGGAATATTATTTGGGGGTCCAGCCATGGAGAAGAGTTTAGACGCTAGGATAAGATAAGGAACACACCCATTATAAAGAAATCACATTAGGATTCTCTTTTTAAGCTGTTCCTTAAAACACTAGTGCTTTGGAAATCTATTGGAGGCAGAAGCAGTCAAGGGTAGCCTAGGGTTAGGGTTAGGCTTAGGGTACGGCTTAGGGTACGGGTTCGGGGAGGGCTTCGTGTACGGCGTAGGGTAAGGGTTAGGGTTAGGGTTAGGGTTAGTGTTAGGGTTAGGGCTCGGTTTAGTTTACGGGTTAGGATTAGGGTACGTGTTAGGGTTAGGGTAGCGGTTAGGATTAGGCTACGTGTTAGGGTTAGGGTAGTTATTAAACCTATCCCAGTCTCTAGATACCCCTTAGCACGTAAAGAATATTATTTGGGGGTCCAGCCATGGAGAAGAGTTTAGACGCTAGGATAAGATAAGGAACACACCCATTATAAAGAAATCACATTAGGATTCTCTTTTTAAGCTGTTCCTTAAAACACTAGTGCTTTGGAAATCTATTGGAGGCAGAAGCAGTCAAGGGTAGCCTAGGGTTAGGGTTAGGCTTAGGGTTAGGCTTAGGGTACGGCTTAGGGTACGGGTTCGGGGAGGGCTTCGGGTACGGCGTAGGGTATGGGTTAGGGTTAGGGTTAGGGTTAGTGTTAGGGTTAGGGCTCGGTTTAGTTTACGGGTTAGGATTAGGGTACGTGTTAGGGTTAGGGTAGCGGTTAGGGTTAGGCTACGTGTTAGGGTTAGGGTAGTTATTAAACCTATCCCACTCTCTAGATACCCCTTAGCACGTAAAGAATATTATTTGGGGGTCCAGCCATGGAGAAAAGTTTAGACACTAGGATAAGATAAGGAACACCCCCATTATAAAGAAATCACATTAGGATTCTATTTTTAAGCTGTTCCTTAAAACACTAGTGCTTAGGAAATCTATTGGAGGCAGAAGCAGTCAAGGGTAGCCTAGGGTTAGGGTTAGGCTTAGGGTTAGGCTTAGGGTACGGGTTCGGGGAGGGCTTCGGGTACGGCGTAGTTTATGGGTTAGGGTTAGGGTTAGGGTTAGTGTTAGTGTTAGGGCTCGGTTTAGGGTACGGGTTAGGATTAGGGTACGTGATAGGTTTAGGGTAGTGGTTAGGGTTATTGTACGTGTTAGGGTTAGGGTAGTTATTAAACCTATCCCAGTCTCTAGATACCCCTTAGCACGTAAAGGAATATTATTTGGGGGTCCAGCCATGGAGAAGAGTTTAGACGCTAGGATAAGAAAAGAAACACACCCATTATAAAGAAATCACATTAGGATTCTCTTTTTAAGCTGTTCCTTAAAACACTAGTGCTTTGGAAATCTATTGGAGGCAGAAGCAGTCAAGGGTAGCCTAGGGTTAGGGTTAGGCTTAGGGTTAGGCTTAGGGTATGGCTTAGGGTACGGGTTCGGGGAGGGCTTCGGGTACGGCGTAGGGTATGGGTTAAGGTTAGGGTTAGGGTTAGTGTTAGGGTTAGGGCTCGGTTTAGTTTACGGGTTAGGATTAGGGTACGTGTTAGGGTTAGGGTAGGGGTCAGGTTTAGGGTATGTGTTAGGGTTAGGGTAGTTATTAAACCTATCCCACTCTCTAGATACCCCTTAGCACGGAAAGGAATATTATTTGGGGGTCCAGCCATGGAGAAGCGTTTAGACACTAGGATAAGATAAGGAACACACCCATTATTAATAAATCACATTAGGATTCACTTTTTAAGCTGTGCCTTCAAACACTAGTGCTTAGGAAATCTATTGGAGGGAGAAGCAGTCAAGGGTAGCCTAGGGTTAGGGTTAGGCTTAGGGTTAGGCTTAGGGTACGTCTTCGGGTACGGCGTAGGGTAAGGGTTAGGGTTAGGGTTAGGGTTAGTGTTAGGGTTAGGGCTCGGATTAGTTTACGGGTTAGGATTAGGGTACGTGTTAGGGTTAGGGTAGGGGTTAGGGTTAGGGTACGTGTTAGAGTTAGGGTAGTTATTAAACCTATCCCACTCTCTAGATACCCCTTAGCACGTAAAGAATATTATTTGGGGGTCCAGCCATGGAGAAGACTTTAGACACTAGGATAAGATAAGGAACACACCCATTATAAAAAAATCACATTAGGATTCTATTTTTAAGCTGTTCCTTAAAACACTAGTGCTTAGGAAATCTATTGGAGGCAGAAGCACTCAAGGGTAGCCTAGGGTTAGGGTTAGGCTTAGGGTTAGGCTTAGGGTACGGGTTCGGGGAGGGCTTCGGGTACGGCGTAGTTTATGGGTTAGGGTTAGGGTTAGGGTTAGTGTTAGGGTTAGGGCTCGGTTTAGGGTACGGGTTAGGATTAGGGTACGTGATAGGTTTAGGGTAGTGGTTAGGGTTATTGTACGTGTTAGGGTTAGGGTAGTTATTAAACCTATCCCAGTCTCTAGATACCCCTTAGCACGTAAAGGAATATTATTTGGGGGTCCAGCCATGGAGAAGAGTTTAGACGCTAGGATAAGAAAAGAAACACACCCATTATAAAGAAATCACATTAGGATTCTCTTTTTAAGCTGTTCCTTAAAACACTAGTGCTTTGGAAATCTATTGGAGGCAGAAGCAGTCAAGGGTAGCCTAGGGTTAGGGTTAGGCTTAGGGTTAGGCTTAGGGTACGGCTTAGGGTACGGGTTCGGGGAGGGCTTCGGGTACGGCGTAGGGTAAGGGTTAGGGTTAGGGTTAGGGTTAGTGTTAGGGTTAGGGCTCGGTTTAGTTTACGGGTTAGGATTAGGGTACGTGTTAGGGTTAGGGTAGGGGTCAGGTTTACGGTATGTGTTAGGGTTAGGGTAGTTATTAAACCTATCCCACTCTCTAGATACCCCTTAGCACGGAAAGGAATATTATTTGGGGGTCCAGCCATGGAGAAGCGTTTAGACACTAGGATAAGATAAGGAACACACCCATTATTAATAAATCACATTAGGATTCTCTTTTTAAGCTGTGCCTTAAAACACTAGTGCTTAGGAAATCTATTGGAGGCAGAAGCAGTCAAGGGTAGCCTAGGGTTAGGGTTAGGCTTAGGGTTAGGCTTAGGGTACGTCTTCGGGTACGGCGTAGGGTAAGGGTTAGGGTTAGGGTTAGGGTTAGTGTTAGGGTTAGGGCTCGGTTTAGATTACGGGTTAGGATTAGGGTACGTGTTAGGGTTAGGGTAGGGGTTAGGGTTAGGGTACGTGTTAGAGTTAGGGTAGTTATTAAACCTATCCCACTCTCTAGATACCCCTTAGCACGTAAAGAATATTATTTGGGGGTCCAGCCATGGAGAAGACTTTAGACACTAGGATAAGATAAGGAACACACCCATTATGAAAAAATCACATTAGGATTCTATTTTTAAGCTGTTCCTTAAAACACTAGTGCTTAGGAAATCTATTGGAGGCAGAAGCACTCAAGGGTAACCTAGGGTTAGGGTTAGGCTTAGGGTACGGCTTAGGGTACGGGTTCGGGGAGGGCTTCGGGTACGGCGTAGTTTATGGGTTAGGGTTAGGGTTAGGGTTAGTGTTAGGGTTAGGGCTGGGTTTAGGGTACGGGTTAGGATTAGGGTACGTGATAGGTTTAGGGTACTGCTTAGGGTTATTGTACGTGTTAGGGTTAGGGTAGTTATTAAACCTATCCCAGTCTCTAGATACCCCTTAGCACGTAAAGGAATATTATTTGGGGGTCCAGCCATGGAGAAGAGTTTAGACGCTAGGATAAGATAAGGAACACACCCATTATAAAGAAATCACATTAGGATTCTCTTTTTAAGCTGTTCCTTAAAACACTAGTGCTTTGGAAATCTATTGGAGGCAGAAGCAGTCAAGGGTAGCCTAGGGTTAGGGTTAGGCTTAGGGTTAGGCTTAGGGTACGGCTTAGGGTACGGGTTCGGGGAGGGCTTCGGGTACGGCGTAGGGTATGGGTTAGGGTTAGGGTTAGGGTTAGTGTTAGGGTTAGGGCTCGGTTTAGTTTACGGGTTAGGATTAGGGTACGTGTTAGGGTTAGGGTAGGGGTTAGGTTTAGGGTATGTGTTAGGGTTAGGGTAGTTATTAAACCTATCCCACTCTCTAGATACCCCTTAGCACGGAAAGGAATATTATTTGGGGGTCCAGCCATGGAGAAGCGTTTAGACACTAGGATAAGATAAGGAACACAGCCATTATTAAAAAATCACATTAGGATTCTCTTTTTAAGCTGTTCCTTAAAACACTAGTGCTTAGGAAATCTATTGGAGGCAGAAGCAGTCAAGGGTAGCCTAGGGTTAGGGTTAGGCTTAGGGTTAGGCTTAGGGTACGGCTTAGGGTACGGGTTCGGGGAGGGCTTCGTGTACGGCGTAGGGTAAGGTTTAGGGTTAGGGTTAGGGTTAGTGTTAGGGTTAGGGCTCGGTTTAGTTTACGGGTTAGGATTAGGGTACGTGTTAGGGTTAGGGTAGCGGTTAGGGTTAGGCTACGTGTTAGGGTTAGGGTAGTTATTAAACCTATCCCAGTCTCTAGATACCCCTTAGCACGTAAAGAATATTATTTGGGGGTCCAGCCATGGAGAAGAGTTTAGACGCTAGGATAAGATAAGGAACACACCCATTATAAAGAAATCACATTAGGATTCTCTTTTTAAGCTGTTCCTTAAAACACTAGTGCTTTGGAAATATATTGGAGGCAGAAGCAGTCAAGGGTAGCCTAGGGTTAGGGTTAGGCTTAGGGTTAGGCTTAGGGTACGGCTTAGGGTACGGGTTCGGGGAGGGCTTCGTGTACGGCGTAGGGTAAGGGTTAGGGTTAGGGTTAGGGTTAGTGTTAGGGTTAGGGCTCGGTTTAGTTTACGGGTTAGGATTAGGGTACGTGTTAGGGTTAGGGTAGCGGTTAGGATTAGGCTACGTGTTAGGGTTAGGGTAGTTATTAAACCTATCCCAGTCTCTAGATACCCCTTAGCACGTAAAGAATATTATTTGGGGGTCCAGCCATGGAGAAGAGTTTAGACGCTAGGATAAGATAAGGAACACACCCATTATAAAGAAATCACATTAGGATTCTCTTTTTAAGCTGTTCCTTAAAACACTAGTGCTTTGGAAATCTATTGGAGGCAGAAGCAGTCAAGGGTAGCCTAGGGTTAGGGTTAGGCTTAGGGTTAGGCTTAGGGTACGGCTTAGGGTACGGGTTCGGGGAGGGCTTCGGGTACGGCGTAGGGTATGGGTTAGGGTTAGGGTTAGGGTTAGTGTTAGGGTTAGGGCTCGGTTTAGTTTACGGGTTAGGATTAGGGTACGTGTTAGGGTTAGGGTAGGGGTTAGGTTTAGGGTATGTGTTAGGGTTAGGGTAGTTATTAAACCTATCCCACTCTCTAGATACCCCTTAGCACGGAAAGGAATATTATTTGGGGGTCCAGCCATGGAGAAGCGTTTAGACACTAGGATAAGATAAGGAACACACCCATTATTAATAAATCACATTAGGATTCTCTTTTTAAGCTGTTCCTTAAAACACTAGTGCTTAGGAAATCTATTGGAGGCAGAAGCAGTCAAGGGTAGCCTAGGGTTAGGGTTAGGCTTAGGGTTAGGCTTAGGGTACGGCTTAGGGTACGGGTTCGGGGAGGGCTTCGTGTACGGCGTAGGGTAAGGGTTAGGGTTAGGGTTAGGGTTAGTGTTAGGGTTAGGGCTCGGTTTAGTTTACGGGTTAGGATTAGGGTACGTGTTAGGGTTAGGGTAGCGGTTAGGGTTAGGCTACGTGTTAGGGTTAGGGTAGTTATTAAACCTATCCCACTCTCTAGATACCCCTTAGCACGTAAAGAATATTATTTGGGGGTCCAGCCATGGAGAAAAGTTTAGACACTAGGATAAGATAAGGAACACACCCATTATAAAGAAATCACATTAGGATTCTATTTTTAAGCTGTTCCTTAAAACACTAGTGCTTAGGAAATCTATTGGAGGCAGAAGCAGTCAAGGGTAGCCTAGGGTTAGGGTTAGGCTTAGGGTTAGGCTTAGGGTACGGGTTCGGGGAGGGCTTCGGGTACGGCGTACTTTATGGGTTAGGGTTAGGGTTAGGGTTAGTGTTAGTGTTAGGGCTCGGTTTAGGGTACGGGTTAGGATTAGGGTACGTGATAGGTTTAGGGTAGTGGTTAGGGTTATTGTACGTGTTAGGGTTAGGTTAGTTATTAAACCTATCCCAGTCTCTAGATACCCCTTAGCACGTAAAGGAATATTATTTGGGGGTCCAGCCATGGAGAAGAGTTTAGACGCTAGGATAAGAAAAGAAACACACCCATTATAAAGAAATCACATTAGGATTCTCTTTTTAAGCTGTTCCTTAAAACACTAGTGCTTTGGAAATCTATTGGAGGCAGAAGCAGTCAAGGGTAGCCTAGGGTTAGGGTTAGGCTTAGGGTTAGGCTTAGGGTATGGCTTAGGGTACGGGTTCGGGGAGGGCTTCGGGTTCGGCGTAGGGTATGGGTTAGGGTTAGGGTTAGGGTTAGTGTTAGGGTTAGGGCTCGGTTTAGTTTACGGGTTAGGATTAGGGTACGTGTTAGGGTTAGGGTAGGGGTCAGGTTTAGGGTATGTGTTAGGGTTAGGGTAGTTATTAAACCTATCCCACTCTCTAGATACCCCTTAGCACGGAAAGGAATATTATTTGGGGGTCCAGCCATGGAGAAGCGTTTAGACACTAGGATAAGATAAGGAACACACCCATTATTAATAAATCACATTAGGATTCACTTTTTAAGCTGTGCCTTAAAACACTAGTGCTTAGGAAATCTATTGGAGGCAGAAGCAGTCAAGGGTAGCCTAGGGTTAGGGTTAGGCTTAGGGTTAGGCTTAGGGTACGTCTTCGGGTACGGCGTAGGGTAAGGGTTAGGGTTAGGGTTAGGGTTAGTGTTAGGGTTAGGGCTCGGTTTAGTTTACGGGTTAGGATTAGGGTACGTGTTAGGGTTAGGGTAGGGGTTAGGGTTAGGGTACGTGTTAGAGTTAGGGTAGTTATTAAACCTATCCCACTCTCTAGATACCCCTTAGCACGTAAAGAATATTATTTGGGGGTCCAGCCATGGAGAAGACTTTAGACACTAGGATAAGATAAGGAACACACCCATTATAAAAAAATCACATTAGGATTCTATTTTTAAGCTGTTCCTTAAAACACTAGTGCTTAGGAAATCTATTGGAGGCAGAAGCACTCAAGGGTAGCCTAGGGTTAGGGTTAGGCTTAGGGTACGGCTTAGGGTACGGGTTCGGGGAGGGCTTCGGGTACAGCGTAGTTTATCGGTTAGGGTTAGGGTTAGGGTTAGTGTTAGGGTTAGGGCTGGGTTTAGGGTACGGGTTAGGATTAGGGTACGTGATAGGTTTAGGGTACTGCTTAGGGTTATTGTACGTGTTAGGGTTAGGGTAGTTATTAAATCTATCCCAGTCTCTAGATACCCCTTAGCACGTAAAGGAATATTATTTGGGGGTCCAGCCATGGAGAAGAGTTTAGACGCTAGGATAAGATAAGGAACACACCCATTATAAAGAAATCACATTAGGATTCTCTTTTTAAGCTGTTCCTTAAAACACTAGTGCTTTGGAAATCTATTGGAGGCAGAAGCAGTCAAGGGTAGCCTAGGGTTAGGGTTAGGCTTAGGGTTAGGCTTAGTGTACGGCTTAGGGTACGGTTTCGGGGAGGGCTTCGGGTACGGCGTAGGGTATGGGTTAGGGTTAGGGTTAGGGTTAGTGTTAGGGTTAGGGCTCGGTTTAGTTTACGGGTTAGGATTAGGGTACGTGTTAGGGTTAGGGTAGGGGTTAGGTTTAGGGTATGTGTTAGGGTTAGGGTAGTTATTAAACCTATCCCACTCTCTAGATACCCCTTAGCACGGAAAGGAATATTATTTGGGGGTCCAGCCATGGAGAAGCGTTTAGACACTAGGATAAGATAAGGAACACAGCCATTATTAATAAATCACATTAGGATTCTCTTTTTAAGCTGTTCCTTAAAACACTAGTGCTTAGGAAATCTATTGGAGGCAGAAGCAGTCAAGGGTAGCCAAGGGTTAGGGTTAGGCTTAGGGTTAGGCTTAGGGTACGGCTTAGGGTACGGGTTCGGGGAGGGCTTCGTGTACGGCGTAGGGTAAGGGTTAGGGTTAGGGTTAGGGTTAGTGTTAGGGTTAGGGCTCGCTTTAGTTTACGGGTTAGGATTAGGGTACGTGTTAGGGTTAGGGTAGCGGTTAGGGTTAGGCTACGTGTTAGGGTTAGGGTAGTTATTAAACCTATCCCAGTCTCTAGATACCCCTTAGCACGTAAAGAATATTATTTGGGGGTCCAGCCATGGAGAAGAGTTTAGACGCTAGGATAAGATAAGGAACACACCCATTATAAAGAAATCACATTAGGATTCTCTTTTTAAGCTGTTCCTTAAAACACTAGTGCTTTGGAAATCTATTGGAGGCAGAAGCAGTCAAGGGTAGCCTAGGGTTAGGGTTAGGCTTAGGGTTAGGCTTAGGGTACGGCTTAGGGTACGGCTTAGGGTACGGGTTCGGGGAGGGCTTCGGGTACGGCGTAGGGTATGGGTTATGGTTAGGGTTAGGGTTAGTGTTAGGGTTAGGGCTCGGTTTAGTTTACGGGTTAGGATTAGGGTACGTGTTAGGGTTAGGGTAGGGGTTAGGTTTAGGGTATGTGTTAGGGTTAGGGTAGTTATTAAAGCTATCCCACTCTCTAGGTACCCCTTAGCACGGAAAGGAATATTATTTGGGGGTCCAGCCATGGAGAAGCGTTTAGACACTAGGATAAGGTAAGGAACACACCCATTATTAATAAATCACATTAGGATTCTCTTTTTAATCTGTTCCTTGAAACACTAGTGCTTAGGAAATCTATTGGAGGCAGAAGCAGTCAAGGGTAGCCTAGGGTTAGGGTTAGGCTTAGGGTTAGGCTTAGGGTACGTCTTCGGGTACGGCGTAGGGTAAGGGTTAGGGTTAGGGTTAGGGTTAGTGTTAGGGTTAGGGCTCGGTTTAGTTTACGGGTTAGGATTAGGGTACGTGTTAGGGTTAGGGTAGGGGTTAGGGTTAGGGTACGTGTTAGAGTTAGGGTAGTTATTAAACCTATCCCACTCTCTAGATACCCCTTAGCACGTAAAGAATATTATTTGGGGGTCCAGCCATGGAGAAGACTTTAGACACTAGGATAAGATAAGGAACACACCCATTATAAAAAAATCACATTAGGATTCTATTTTTAAGCTGTTCCTTAAAACACTAGTGCTTAGGACATCTATTGGAGGCAGAAGCACTCAAGGGTAGCCTAGGGTTAGGGTTAGGCTTAGGGTACGGCTTAGGGTACGGGTTCGGGGAGGGCTTCGGGTACGGCGTAGTTTATCGGTTAGGGTTAGGGTTAGGGTTAGTGTTAGGGTTAGGGCTGGGTTTAGGGTAGGGGTTAGGATTAGGGTACGTGATAGGTTTAGGGTACTGCTTAGGGTTATTGTACGTGTTAGGGTTAGGGTAGTTATTAAATCTATCCCAGTCTCTAGATACCCCTTAGCACGTAAAGGAATATTATTTGGGGGTCCAGCCATGGAGAAGAGTTTAGACGCTAGGATAAGATAAGGAACACACCCATTATAAAGAAATCACATTAGGATTCTCTTTTTAAGCTGTTCCTTAAAACACTAGTGCTTTGGAAATCTATTGGAGGCAGAAGCAGTCAAGGGTAGCCTAGGGTTAGGGTTAGGCTTAGGGTTAGGCTTAGGGTACGGCTTAGGGTACGGGTTCGGGGAGGGCTTCGGGTATGGCGTAGGGTATGGGTTAGGGTTAGGGTTAGGGTTAGTGTTAGGGTTAGGGCTCGGTTTAGTTTACGGGTTAGGATTAGGGTACGTGTTAGGGTTAGGGTAGGGGTTAGGTTTAGGGTATGTGTTAGGGTTAGGGTAGTTATTAAACCTATCCCACTCTCTAGATACCCCTTAGCACGGAAAGGAATATTATTTGGGGGTCCAGCCATGGAGAAGCGTTTAGACACTAGGATAAGATAAGGAACACAGCCATTATTAATAAATCACATTAGGATTCTCTTTTTAAGCTGTTCCTTAAAACACTAGTGCTTAGGAAATCTATTGGAGGCAGAAGCAGTCAAGGGTAGCCTAGGGTTAGGGTTAGGCTTAGGGTTAGGCTTAGGGTACGGCTTAGGGTACGGGTTCGGGGAGGGCTTCGTGTACGGCGTAGGGTAAGGGTTAGGGTTAGGGTTAGGGTTAGTGTTAGGGTTAGGGCTCGGTTTAGTTTACGGGTTAGGATTAGGGTACGTGTTAGGGTTAGGGTAGCGGTTAGGGTTAGGCTACGTGTTAGGGTTAGGGTAGTTATTAAACCTATCCCAGTCTCTAGATACCCCTTAGCACGTAAAGAATATTATTTGGGGGTCCAGCCATGGAGAAGAGTTTAGACACTAGGATAAGATAAGGAACACACCCATTATAAAGAAATCACATTAGGATTCTCTTTTTAAGCTGTTCCTTAAAACACTAGTGCTTTGGAAATCTATTGGAGGCAGAAGCAGTCAAGGGTAGCCTAGGGTTAGGGTTAGGCTTAGGGTTAGGCTTAGGGTACGGCTTAGGGTACGGCTTAGGGTACGGGTTCGGGGAGGGCTTCGGGTACGGCGTAGGGTATGGGTTAGGGTTAGGGTTAGGGTTAGTGTTAGGGTTAGGGCTCGGTTTAGTTTACGGGTTAGGATTAGGGTACGTGTTAGGGTTAGGGTAGGGGTTAGGTTTAGGGTATGTGTTAGGGTTAGGGTAGTTATTAAACCTATCCCACTCTCTAGATACCCCTTAGCACGGAAAGGAATATTATTTGGGGGTCCAGCCATGGAGAAGCGTTTAGACACTAGGATAAGGTAAGGAACACACCCATTATTAATAAATCACATTAGGATTCTCTTTTTAAGCTGTTCCTTGAAACACTAGTGCTTAGGAAATCTATTGGAGGCAGAAGCAGTCAAGGGTAGCCTAGGGTTAGGGTTAGGCTTAGGGTACGTCTTCGGGTACGGCGTAGGGTAAGGGTTAGGGTTAGGGTTAGGGTTAGTGTTAGGGTTAGGGCTCGGTTTAGTTTACGGGTTAGGATTAGGGTACGTGTTAGGGTTAGGGTAGGGGTTAGGGTTAGGGTACGTGTTAGAGTTAGGGTAGTTATTAAACCTATCCCACTCTCTAGATACCCCTTAGCACGTAAAGAATATTATTTGGGGGTCCAGCCATGGAGAAGACTTTAGACACTAGGATAAGATAAGGAACACACCCATTATAAAAAAATCACATTAGGATTCTATTTTTAAGCTGTTCCTTAAAACACTAGTGCTTAGGACATCTATTGGAGGCAGAAGCACTCAAGGGTAGCCTAGGGTTAGGGTTAGGCTTAGGGTACGGCTTAGGGTACGGGTTCGGGGAGGGCTTCGGGTACGGCGTAGTTTATCGGTTAGGGTTAGGGTTAGGGTTAGTGTTAGGGTTAGGGCTGGGTTTAGGGTACGGGTTAGGATTAGGGTACGTGATAGGTTTAGGGTACTGCTTAGGGTTATTGTACGTGTTAGGGTTAGGGTAGTTATTAAATCTATCCCAGTCTCTAGATACCCCTTAGCACGTAAAGGAATATTATTTGGGGGTCCAGCCATGGAGAAGAGTTTAGACGCTAGGATAAGATAAGGAACACACCCATTATAAAGAAATCACATTAGGATTCTCTTTTTAAGCTGTTCCTTAAAACACTAGTGCTTTGGAAATCTATTGGAGGCAGAAGCAGTCAAGGGTAGCCTAGGGTTAGGGTTAGGCTTAGGGTTAGGCTTAGGGTACGGCTTAGGGTACGGGTTCGGGGAGGGCTTCGGGTACGGCGTAGGGTATGGGTTAGGGTTAGGGTTAGGGTTAGTGTTAGGGTTAGGGCTCGGTTTAGTTTACGGGTTAGGATTAGGGTACGTGTTAGGGTTAGGGTAGGGGTTAGGTTTAGGGTATGTGTTAGGGTTAGGGTAGTTATTAAACCTATCCCACTCTCTAGATACCCCTTAGCACGGAAAGGAATATTATTTGGGGGTCCAGCCATGGAGAAGCGTTTAGACACTAGGATAAGATAAGGAACACAGCCATTATTAATAAATCACATTAGGATTCTCTTTTTAAGCTGTTCCTTAAAACACTAGTGCTTAGGAAATCTATTGGAGGCAGAAGCAGTCAAGGGTAGCCTAGGGTTAGGGTTAGGCTTAGGGTTAGGCTTAGGGTACGGCTTAGGGTACGGGTTCGGGGAGGGCTTCGTGTACGGCGTAGGGTAAGGGTTAGGGTTAGGGTTAGGGTTAGTGTTAGGGTTAGGGCTCGGTTTAGTTTACGGGTTAGGATTAGGGTACGTGTTAGGGTTAGGGTAGCGGTTAGGGTTAGGCTACGTGTTAGGGTTAGGGTAGTTATTAAACCTATCCCAGTCTCTAGATACCCCTTAGCACGTAAAGAATATTATTTGGGGGTCCAGCCATGGAGAAGAGTTTAGACGCTAGGATAAGATAAGGAACACACCCATTATAAAGAAATCACATTAGGATTCTCTTTTTAAGCTGTTCCTTAAAACACTAGTGCTTTGGAAATCTATTGGAGGCAGAAGCAGTCAAGGGTAGCCTAGGGTTAGGGTTAGGCTTAGGGTTAGGCTTAGGGTACGGCTTAGGGTACGGCTTAGGGTACGGGTTCGTGGAGGGCTTCGGGTACGGCGTAGGGTATGGGTTAGGGTTAGGGTTAGGGTTAGTGTTAGGGTTAGGGCTCGGTTTAGTTTACGGGTTAGGATTAGGGTACGTGTTAGGGTTAGGGTAGGGGTTAGGTTTAGGGTATGTGTTAGGGTTAGGGTAGTTATTAAACCTATCCCACTCTCTAGATACCCCTTAGCACGGAAAGGAATATTATTTGGGGGTCCAGCCATGGAGAAGCGTTTAGACACTAGGATAAGGTAAGGAACACACCCATTATTAATAAATCACATTAGGATTCTCTTTTTAAGCTGTTCCTTGAAACACTAGTGCTTAGGAAATCTATTGGAGGCAGAAGCAGTCAAGGGTAGCCTAGGGTTAGGGTTAGGCTTAGGGTTAGGCTTAGGGTACGGCTTAGGGTACGGGTTCGGGGAGGGCTTCGTGTACGGCGTAGGGTAAGGGTTAGGGTTAGGGTTAGGGTTAGTGTTAGGGTTAGGGCTCGGTTTAGTTTACGGGTTAGGATTAGGGTACGTGTTAGGGTTAGGGTAGCGGTTAGGGTTAGGCTACGTGTTAGGGTTAGGGTAGTTATTAAACCTATCCCACTCTCTAGATACCCCTTAGCACGTAAAGAATATTATTTGGGGGTCCAGCCATGGAGAAAAGTTTAGACACTAGGATAAGATAAGGAACACACCCATTATAAAGAAATCACATTAGGATTCTATTTTTAAGCTGTTCCTTAAAACACTAGTGCTTAGGAAATCTATTGGAGGCAGAAGCAGTCAAGGGTAGCCTAGGGTTAGGTTTAGGCTTAGGGTTAGGCTTAGGGTACGGGTTCGGGGAGGGCTTCGGGTACGGCGTAGAGTATGGGTTAGGGTTAGGGTTAGGGTTAGTGTTAGGGTTAGGGCTCGGTTTAGTTTACGGGTTAGGATTAGGGTACGTGTTAGGGTTAGGGTAGGGGTTAGGTTTAGGGTATGTGTTAGGGTTAGGGTAGTTATTAAACGTATCCCACTCTCTAGATACCCCTTAGCACGGAAAGGAATATTATTTGGGGGTCCAGCCATGGAGAAGCGTTTAGACACTAGGATAAGATAAGGAACACACCCATTATTAATAAATCACATTAGGATTCTCTTTTTAAGCTGTTCCTTAAAACACTAGTGCTTAGGAAATCTATTGGAGGCAGAAGCAGTCAAGGGTAGCCTAGGGTTAGGGTTAGGCTTAGGGTTAGGCTTAGGGTACGGCTTAGGGTACGGGTTCGGGGAGGGCTTCGTGTACGGCGTAGGGTAAGGGTTAGGGTTAGGGTTAGGGTTAGTGTTAGGGTTAGGGCTCGGTTTAGTTTACGGGTTAGGATTAGGGTACGTGTTAGGGTTAGGGTAGCGGTTAGGGTTAGGCTACGTGTTAGGGTTAGGGTAGTTATTAAACCTATCCCACTCTCTAGATACCCCTTAGCACGTAAAGAATATTATTTGGGGGTCCAGCCATGGAGAAAAGTTTAGACACTAGGATAAGATAAGGAACACACCCATTATAAAGAAATCACATTAGGATTCTATTTTTAAGCTGTTCCTTAAAACACTAGTGCTTAGGAAATCTATTGGAGGCAGAAGCAGTCAAGGGTAGCCTAGGGTTAGGGTTAGGCTTAGGGTTAGGCTTAGGGTACGGGTTCGGGGAGGGCTTCGGGTACGGCGTACTTTATGGGTTAGGGTTAGGGTTAGGGTTAGTGTTAGTGTTAGGGCTCGGTTTAGGGTACGGGTTAGGATTAGGGTACGTGATAGGTTTAGGGTAGTGGTTAGGGTTATTGTACGTGTTAGGGTTAGGGTAGTTATTAAACCTATCCCAGTCTCTAGATACCCCTTAGCACGTAAAGGAATATTATTTGGGGGTCCAGCCATGGAGAAGAGTTTAGACGCTAGGATAAGAAAAGAAACACACCCATTATAAAGAAATCACATTAGGATTCTCTTTTTAAGCTGTTCCTTAAAACACTAGTGCTTTGGAAATCTATTGGAGGCAGAAGCAGTCAAGGGTAGCCTAGGGTTAGGGTTAGGCTTAGGGTTAGGCTTAGGGTATGGCTTAGGGTACGGGTTCGGGGAGGGCTTCGGGTTCGGCGTAGGGTATGGGTTAGGGTTAGGGTTAGGGTTAGTGTTAGGGTTAGGGCTCGGTTTAGTTTACGGGTTAGGATTAGGGTACGTGTTAGGGTTAGGGTAGGGGTCAGGTTTAGGGTATGTGTTAGGGTTAGGGTAGTTATTAAACCTATCCCACTCTCTAGATACCCCTTAGCACGGAAAGGAATATTATTTGGGGGTCCAGCCATGGAGAAGCGTTTAGACACTAGGATAAGATAAGGAACACACCCATTATTAATAAATAACATTAGGATTCACTTTTTAAGCTGTGCCTTAAAACACTAGTGCTTAGGAAATCTATTGGAGGCAGAAGCAGTCAAGGGTAGCCTAGGGTTAGGGTTAGGCTTAGGGTTAGGCTTAGGGTACGTCTTCGGGTACGGCGTAGGGTAAGGGTTAGGGTTAGGGTTAGGGTTAGTGTTAGGGTTAGGGCTCGGTTTAGTTTACGGGTTAGGATTAGGGTACGTGTTAGGGTTAAGGTAGGGGTTAGGGTTAGGGTACGTGTTAGAGTTAGGGTAGTTATTAAACCTATCCCACTCTCTAGATACCCCTTAGCACGTAAAGAATATTATTTGGGGGTCCAGCCATGGAGAAGACTTTAGACACTAGGATAAGATAAGGAACACACCCATTATAAAAAAATCACATTAGGATTCTATTTTTAAGCTGTTCCTTAAAACACTAGTGCTTAGGAAATCTATTGGAGGCAGAAGCACTCAAGGGTAGCCTAGGGTTAGGGTTAGGCTTAGGGTACGGCTTAGGGTACAGGTTCGGGGAGGGCTTCGGGTACGGCGTAGTTTATCGGTTAGGGTTAGGGTTAGGGTTAGTGTTAGGGTTAGGGCTGGGTTTAGGGTACGGGTTAGGATTAGGGTACGTGATAGGTTTAGGGTACTGCTTAGGGTTATTGTACGTGTTAGGGTTAGGGTAGTTATTAAATCTATCCCAGTCTCTAGATACCCCTTAGCACGTAAAGGAATATTATTTGGGGGTCCAGCCATGGAGAAGAGTTTAGACGCTAGGATAAGATAAGGAACACACCCATTATAAAGAAATCACATTAGGATTCTCTTTTTAAGCTGTTCCTTAAAACACTAGTGCTTTGGAAATCTATTGGAGGCAGAAGCAGTCAAGGGTAGCCTAGGGTTAGGGTTAGGCTTAGGGTTAGGCTTAGTGTACGGCTTAGGGTACGGGTTCGGGGAGGGCTTCGGGTACGGCGTAGGGTATGGGTTAGGGTTAGGGTTAGGGTTAGTGTTAGGGTTAGGGCTCGGTTTAGTTTACGGGTTAGGATTAGGGTACGTGTTAGGGTTAGGGTAGGGGTTAGGTTTAGGGTATGTGTTAGGGTTAGGGTAGTTATTAAACCTATCCCACTCTCTAGATACCCCTTAGCACGGAAAGGAATATTATTTGGGGGTCCAGCCATGGAGAAGCGTTTAGACACTAGGATAAGATAAGGAACACAGCCATTATTAATAAATCACATTAGGATTCTCTTTTTAAGCTGTTCCTTAAAACACTAGTGCTTAGGAAATCTATTGGAGGCAGAAGCAGTCAAGGGTAGCCTAGGGTTAGGGTTAGGCTTAGGGTTAGGCTTAGGGTACGGCTTAGGGTACGGGTTCGGGGAGGGCTTCGTGTATGGCGTAGGGTAAGGGTTAGGGTTAGGGTTAGGGTTAGTGTTAGGGTTAGGGCTCGGTTTAGTTTACGGGTTAGGATTAGGGTACGTGTTAGGGTTAGGGTAGCGGTTAGGGTTAGGCTACGTGTTAGGGTTAGGGTAGTTATTAAACCTATCCCAGTCTCTAGATACCCCTTAGCACGTAAAGAATATTATTTGGGGGTCCAGCCATGGAGAAGAGTTTAGACGCTAGGATAAGATAAGGAACACACCCATTATAAAGAAATCACATTAGGATTCTCTTTTTAAGCTGTTCCTTAAAACACTAGTGCTTTGGAAATCTATTGGAGGCAGAAGCAGTCAAGGGTAGCCTAGGGTTAGGGTTAGGCTTAGGGTTAGGCTTAGGGTACGGCTTAGGGTACGGCTTAGGGTACGGGTTCGGGGAGGGCTTCGGGTACGGCGTAGGGTATGGGTTATGGTTAGGGTTAGGGTTAGTGTTAGGGTTAGGGCTCGGTTTAGTTTACGGGTTAGGATTAGGGTACGTGTTAGGGTTAGGGTAGGGGTTAGGTTTAGGGTATGTGTTAGGGTTAGGGTAGTTATTAAAGCTATCCCACTCTCTAGATACCCCTTAGCACGGAAAGGAATATTATTTGGGGGTCCAGCCATGGAGAAGCGTTTAGACACTAGGATAAGGTAAGGAACACACCCATTATTAATAAATCACATTAGGATTCTCTTTTTAAGCTGTTCCTTGAAACACTAGTGCTTAGGAAATCTATTGGAGGCAGAAGCAGTCAAGGGTAGCCTAGGGTTAGGGTTAGGCTTAGGGTTAGGCTTAGGGTACGTCTTCGGGTACGGCCTAGGGTAAGGGTTAGGGTTAGGGTTAGGGTTAGTGTTAGGGTTAGGGCTCGGTTTAGTTTACGGGTTAGGATTAGGGTACGTGTTAGGGTTAGGGTAGGGGTTAGGGTTAGGGTACGTGTTAGAGTTAGGGTAGTTATTAAACCTATCCCACTCTCTAGATACCCCTTAGCACGTAAAGAATATTATTTGGGGGTCCAGCCATGGAGAAGACTTTAGACACTAGGATAAGATAAGGAACACACCCATTATAAAAAAATCACATTAGGATTCTATTTTTAAGCTGTTCCTTAAAACACTAGTGCTTAGGACATCTATTGGAGGCAGAAGCACTCAAGGGTAGCCTAGGGTTAGGGTTAGGCTTAGGGTACGGCTTAGGGTACGGGTTCGGGGAGGGCTTCGGGTACGGCGTAGTTTATCGGTTAGGGTTAGGGTTAGGGTTAGTGTTAGGGTTAGGGCTGGGTTTAGGGTACGGGTTAGGATTAGGGTACGTGATAGGTTTAGGGTACTGCTTAGGGTTATTGTACGTGTTAGGGTTAGGGTAGTTATTAAATCTATCCCAGTCTCTAAATACCCCTTAGCACGTAAAGGAATATTATTTGGGGGTCCAGCCATGGAGAAGAGTTTAGACGCTAGGATAAGATAAGGAACACACCCATTATAAAGAAATCACATTAGGATTCTCTTTTTAAGCTGTTCCTTAAAACACTAGTGCTTTGGAAATCTATTGGAGGCAGAAGCAGTCAAGGGTAGCCTAGGGTTAGGGTTAGGCTTAGGGTTAGGCTTAGGGTACGGCTTAGGGTACGGGTTCGGGGAGGGCTTCGGGTATGGCGTAGGGTATGGGTTAGGGTTAGGGTTAGGGTTAGTGTTAGGGTTAGGGCTCGGTTTAGTTTACGGGTTAGGATTAGGGTACGTGTTAGGGTTAGGGTAGGGGTTAGGTTTAGGGTATGTGTTAGGGTTAGGGTAGTTATTAAACCTATCCCACTCTCTAGATACCCCTTAGCACGGAAAGGAATATTATTTGGGGGTCCAGCCATGGAGAAGCGTTTAGACACTAGGATAAGATAAGGAACACAGCCATTATTAATAAATCACATTAGGATTCTCTTTTTAAGCTGTTCCTTAAAACACTAGTGCTTAGGAAATCTATTGGAGGCAGAAGCAGTCAAGGGTAGCCTAGGGTTAGGGTTAGGCTTAGGGTTAGGCTTAGGGTACGGCTTAGGGTACGGGTTCGGGGAGGGCTTCGTGTACGGCGTAGGGTAAGGGTTAGGGTTAGGGTTAGGGTTAGTGTTAGGGTTAGGGCTCGGTTTAGTTTACGGGTTAGGATTAGGGTACGTGTTAGGGTTAGGGTAGCGGTTAGGGTTAGGCTACGTGTTAGGGTTAGGGTAGTTATTAAACCTATCCCAGTCTCTAGATACCCCTTAGCACGTAAAGAATATTATTTGGGGGTCCAGCCATGGAGAAGAGTTTAGACGCTAGGATAAGATAAGGAACACACCCATTATAAAGAAATCACATTAGGATTCTCTTTTTAAGCTGTTCCTTAAAACACTAGTGCTTTGGAAATCTATTGGAGGCAGAAGCAGTCAAGGGTAGCCTAGGGTTAGGGTTAGGCTTAGGGTTAGGCTTAGGGTACGGCTTAGGGTACGGCTTAGGGTACGGGTTCGGGGAGGGCTTCGGGTACGGCGTAGGGTATGGGTTAGGGTTAGGGTTAGGGTTAGTGTTAGGGTTAGGGCTCGGTTTAGTTTACGGGTTAGGATTAGGGTACGTGTTAGGGTTAGGGTAGGGGTTAGGTTTAGGGTATGTGTTAGGGTTAGGGTAGTTATTAAACCTATCCCACTCTCTAGATACCCCTTAGCACGGAAAGGAATATTATTTGGGGGTCCAGCCATGGAGAAGCGTTTAGACACTAGGACAAGGTAAGGAACACACCCATTATTAATAAATCACATTAGGATTCTCTTTTTAAGCTGTTCCTTGAAACACTAGTGCTTAGGAAATCTATTGGAGGCAGAAGCAGTCAAGGGTAGCCTAGGGTTAGGGTTAGGCTTAGGGTTAGGCTTAGGGTACGTCTTCGGGTACGGCGTAGGGTAAGGGTTAGGGTTAGGGTTAGGGTTAGTGTTAGGGTTAGGGCTCGGTTTAGTTTACGGGTTAGGATTAGGGTACGTGTTAGGGTTAGGGTAGGCGTTAGGGTTAGGGTACGTGTTAGACTTAGGGTAGTTATTAAACCTATCCCACTCTCTAGATACCCCTTAGCACGTAAAGAATATTATTTGGGGGTCCAGCCATGGAGAAGACTTTAGACACTAGGATAAGATAAGGAACACACCCATTATAAAAAAATCACATTAGGATTCTATTTTTAAGCTGTTCCTTAAAACACTAGTGCTTAGGACATCTATTGGAGGCAGAAGCACTCAAGGGTAGCCTAGGGTTAGGGTTAGGCTTAGGGTACGGCTTAGGGTACGGGTTCGGGGAGGGCTTCGGGTACGGCGTAGTTTATCGGTTAGGGTTAGGGTTAGGGTTAGTGTTAGGGTTAGGGCTGGGTTTAGGGTACGGGTTAGGATTAGGGTACGTGATAGGTTTAGGGTACTGCTTAGGGTTATTGTACGTGTTAGGGTTAGGGTAGTTATTAAATCTATCCCAGTCTCTAGATACCCCTTAGCACGTAAAGGAATATTATTTGGGGGTCCAGCCATGGAGAAGAGTTTAGACGCTAGGATAAGATAAGGAACACACCCATTATAAAGAAATCACATTAGGATTCTCTTTTTAAGCTGTTCCTTAAAACACTAGTGCTTTGGAAATCTATTGGAGGCAGAAGCAGTCAAGGGTAGCCTAGGGTTAGGGTTAGGCTTAGGGTTAGGCTTAGGGTACGGCTTAGGGTACGGGTTCGGGGAGGGCTTCGGGTACGGCGTAGGGTATGGGTTAGGGTTAGGGTTAGGGTTAGTGTTAGGGTTAGGGCTCGGTTTAGTTTACGGGTTAGGATTAGGGTACGTGTTAGGGTTAGGGTAGGGGTTAGGTTTAGGGTATGTGTTAGGGTTAGGGTAGTTATTAAACCTATCCCACTCTCTAGATACCCCTTAGCACGGAAAGGAATATTATTTGGGGGTCCAGCCATGGAGAAGCGTTTAGACACTAGGATAAGATAAGGAACACAGCCATTATTAATAAATCACATTAGGATTCTCTTTTTAAGCTGTTCCTTAAAACACTAGTGCTTAGGAAATCTATTGGAGGCAGAAGCAGTCAAGGGTAGCCTAGGGTTAGGGTTAGGCTTAGGGTTAGGCTTAGGGTACGGCTTAGGGTACGGGTTCGGGGAGGGCTTCGTGTACGGCGTAGGGTAAGGGTTAGGGTTAGGGTTAGGGTTAGTGTTAGGGTTAGGGCTCGGTTTAGTTTACGGGTTAGGATTAGGGTACGTGTTAGGGTTAGGGTAGCGGTTAGGGTTAGGCTACGTGTTAGGGTTAGGGTAGTTATTAAACCTATCCCAGTCTCTAGATACCCCTTAGCACGTAAAGAATATTATTTGGGGGTCCAGCCATGGAGAAGAGTTTAGACGCTAGGATAAGATAAGGAACACACCCATTATAAAGAAATCACATTAGGATTCTCTTTTTAAGCTGTTCCTTAAAACACTAGTGCTTTGGAAATCTATTGGAGGCAGAAGCAGTCAAGGGTAGCCTAGGGTTAGGGTTAGGCTTAGGGTTAGGCTTAGGGTACGGCTTAGGGTACGGCTTAGGGTACGGGTTCGGGGAGGGCTTCGGGTACGGCGTAGGGTATGGGTTAGGGTTAGGGTTAGGGTTAGTGTTAGGGTTAGGGCTCGGTTTAGTTTACGGGTTAGGATTAGGGTACGTGTTAGGGTTAGGGTAGGGGTTAGGTTTAGGGTATGTGTTAGGGTTAGGGTAGTTATTAAACCTATCCCACTCTCTAGATACCCCTTAGCACGGAAAGGAATATTATTTGGGGGTCCAGCCATGGAGAAGCGTTTAGACACTAGGATAAGGTAAGGAACACACCCATTATTAATAAATCACATTAGGATTCTCTTTTTAAGCTGTTCCTTGAAACACTAGTGCTTAGGAAATCTATTGGAGGCAGAAGCAGTCAAGGGTAGCCTAGGGTTAGGGTTAGGCTTAGGGTTAGGCTTAGGGTACGGCTTAGGGTACGGGTTCGGGGAGGGCTTCGTGTACGGCGTAGGGTAAGGGTTAGGGTTAGGGTTAGGGTTAGTGTTAGGGTTAGGGCTCGGTTTAGTTTACGGGTTAGGATTAGGGTACGTGTTAGGGTTAGGGTAGCGGTTAGGGTTAGGCTACGTGTTAGGGTTAGGGTAGTTATTAAACCTATCCCACTCTCTAGATACCCCTTAGCACGTAAAGAATATTATTTGGGGGTCCAGCCATGGAGAAAAGTTTAGACACTAGGATAAGATAAGGAACACACCCATTATAAAGAAATCACATTAGGATTCTATTTTTAAGCTGTTCCTTAAAACACTAGTGCTTAGGAAATCTATTGGAGGCAGAAGCAGTCAAGGGTAGCCTAGGGTTAGGTTTAGGCTTAGGGTTAGGCTTAGGGTACGGGTTCGGGGAGGGCTTCGGGTACGGCGTAGTTTATGGGTTAGGGTTAGGGTTAGGGTTAGTGTTAGGGTTAGGGCTCGGTTTAGGGTACGGGTTAGGATTAGGGTACGTGATAGGTTTAGGGTAGTGGTTAGGGTTATTGTACGTGTTAGGGTTAGGGTAGTTATTAAACCTATCCCAGTCTCTAGATACCCCTTAGCACGTAAAGGAATATTATTTGGGGGTCCAGCCATGGAGAAGAGTTTAGACGCTAGGATAAGAAAAGAAACACACCCATTATAAAGAAATCACATTAGGATTCTCTTTTTAAGCTGTTCCTTAAAACACTAGTGCTTTGGAAATCTATTGGAGGCAGAAGCAGTCAAGGGTAGCCTAGGGTTAGGGTTAGGCTTAGGGTTAGGCTTAGGGTATGGCTTAGGGTACGGGTTCGGGGAGGGCTTCGGGTTCGGCGTAGGGTATGGGTTAGGGTTAGGGTTAGGGTTAGTGTTAGGGTTAGGGCTCGGTTTAGTTTACGGGTTAGGATTAGGGTACGTGTTAGGGTTAGGGTAGGGGTCAGGTTTAGGGTATGTGTTAGGGTTAGGGTAGTTATTAAACCTATCCCACTCTCTAGATACCCCTTAGCACGGAAAGGAATATTATTTGGGGGTCCAGCCATGGAGAAGCGTTTAGACACTAGGATAAGATAAGGAACACACCCATTATTAATAAATCACATTAGGATTCACTTTTTAAGCTGTGCCTTAAAACACTAGTGCTTAGGAAATCTATTGGAGGCAGAAGCAGTCAAGGGTAGCCTAGGGTTAGGGTTAGGCTTAGGGTTAGGCTTAGGGTACGTCTTCGGGTACGGCGTAGGGTAAGGGTTAGGGTTAGGGTTAGGGTTAGTGTTAGGGTTAGGGCTCGGTTTAGTTTACGGGTTAGGATTAGGGTACGTGTTAGGGTTAGGGTAGGGGTTAGGGTTAGGGTACGTGTTAGAGTTAGGGTAGTTATTAAACCTATCCCACTCTCTAGATACCCCTTAGCACGTAAAGAATATTATTTGGGGGTCCAGCCATGGAGAAGACTTTAGACACTAGGATAAGATAAGGAACACACCCATTATAAAAAAATCACATTAGGATTCTATTTTTAAGCTGTTCCTTAAAACACTAGTGCTTAGGAAATCTATTGGAGGCAGAAGCACTCAAGGGTAGCCTAGGGTTAGGGTTAGGCTTAGGGTACGGCTTAGGGTACGGGTTCGGGGAGGGCTTCGGGTACGGCGTAGGGTATGGGTTAGGGTTAGGGTTAGGGTTAGTGTTAGGGTTAGGGCTCGGTTTAGTTTACGTGTTAGGATTAGGGTACGTGTTAGGGTTAGGGTAGGGGTTAGGTTTAGGGTATGTGTTAGGGTTAGGGTAGTTATTAAACCTATCCCACTCTCTAGATACCCCTTAGCACGGATAGGAATATTATTTGGGGGTCCAGCCATGGAGAAGCGTTTAGACACTAGGATAAGATAAGGAACACAGCCATTATTAATAAATCACATTAGGATTCTCTTTTTAAGCTGTTCCTTAAAACACTAGTGCTTAGGAAATCTATTGGAGGCAGAAGCAGTCAAGGGTAGCCTAGGGTTAGGGTTAGGCTTAGGGTTAGGCTTAGGGTACGGCTTAGGGTACGGGTTCGGGGAGGGCTTCGTGTACGGCGTAGGGTAAGTGTTAGGGTTAGGGTTAGGGTTAGTGTTAGGGTTAGGGCTCGGTTTAGTTTACGGGTTAGGATTAGGGTACGTGTTAGGGTTAGGGTAGCGGTTAGGGTTAGGCTACGTGTTAGGGTTAGGGTAGTTATTAAACCTATCCCAGTCTCTAGATACCCCTTAGCACGGAAAGGAATATTATTTGGGGGTCCAGCCATGGAGAAGAGTTTAGACGCTAGGATAAGATAAGGAACACACCCATTATAAAGAAATCACATTAGGATTCTCTTTTTAAGCTGTTCCTTAAAACACTAGTGCTTTGGAAATCTATTGGAGGCAGAAGCAGTCAGGGGTAGCCTAGGGTTAGGGTTAGGCTTAGGGTTAGGCTTAGGGTACGGCTTAGGGTACGGCTTAGGGTACGGGTTCGGGGAGGGCTTCGGGTACGGCGTAGGGTATGGGTTAGGGTTAGGGTTAGGGTTAGTGTTAGGGTTAGGGCTCGGTTTAGTTTACGGGTTAGGATTAGGGTACGTGTTAGGGTTAGGGTAGGGGTTAGGTTTAGGGTATGTGTTAGGGTTAGGGTAGTTATTAAACCTATCCCACTCTCTAGATACCCCTTAGCACGGAAAGGAATATTATTTGGGGGTCCAGCCATGGAGAAGCGTTTAGACACTAGGATAAGGTAAGGAACACACCCATTATTAATAAATCACATTAGGATTCTCTTTTTAAGCTGTTCCTTGAAACACTAGTGCTTAGGAAATCTATTGGAGGCAGAAGCAGTCAAGGGTAGCCTAGGGTTAGGGTTAGGCTTAGGGTTAGGCTTAGGGTACGGCTTAGGGTACGGGTTCGGGGAGGGCTTCGTGTACGGCGTAGGGTAAGGGTTAGGGTTAGGGTTAGGGTTAGTGTTAGGGTTAGGGCTCGGTTTAGTTTACGGGTTAGGATTAGGGTACGTGTTAGGGTTAGGGTAGCGGTTAGGGTTAGGCTACGTGTTAGGGTTAGGGTAGTTATTAAACCTATCCCACTCTCTAGATACCCCTTAGCACGTAAAGAATATTATTTGGGGGTCCAGCCATGGAGAAAACTTTAGACACTAGGATAAGATAAGGAACACACCCATTATAAAGAAATCACATTAGGATTCTATTTTTAAGCTGTTCCTTAAAACACTAGTGCTTAGGAAATCTATTGGAGGCAGAAGCAGTCAAGGGTAGCCTAGGGTTAGGTTTAGGCTTAGGGTTAGGCTTAGGGTACGGGTTCGGGGAGGGCTTCGGGTACGGCGTAGTTTATGGGTTAGGGTTAGGGTTAGGGTTAGTGTTAGGGTTAGGGCTCGGTTTAGGGTACGGGTTAGGATTAGGGTACGTGATAGGTTTAGGGTAGTGGTTAGGGTTATTGTACGTGTTAGGGTTAGGGTAGTTATTAAACCTATCCCAGTCTCTAGATACCCCTTAGCACGTAAAGGAATATTATTTGGGGGTCCAGCCATGGAGAAGAGTTTAGACGCTAGGATAAGAAAAGAAACACACCCATTATAAAGAAATCACATTAGGATTCTCTTTTTAAGCTGTTCCTTAAAACACTAGTGCTTTGGAAATCTATTGGAGGCAGAAGCAGTCAAGGGTAGCCTAGGGTTAGGGTTAGGCTTAGGGTTAGGCTTAGGGTACGGCTTAGGGTACGGGTTCGGGGAGGGCTTCGGGTACGGCGTAGGGTAAGGGTTAAAGTTAGGGTTAGGGTTAGTGTTAGGGTTAGGGCTCGGTTTAGTTTACGGGTTAGGATTAGGGTACGTGTTAGGGTTAGGGTAGGGGTCAGGTTTACGGTATGTGTTAGGGTTAGGGTAGTTATTAAACCTATCCCACTCTCTAGATACCCCTTAGCACGGAAAGGAATATTATTTGGGGGTCCAGCCATGGAGAAGCGTTTAGACACTAGGATAAGATAAGGAACACACCCATTATTAATAAATCACATTAGGATTCTCTTTTTAAGCTGTGCCTTAAAACACTAGTGCTTAGGAAATCTATTGGAGGCAGAAGCAGTCAAGGGTAGCCTAGGGTTAGGGTTAGGCTTAGGGTTAGGCTTAGGGTACGTCTTCGGGTACGGCGTAGGGTAAGGGTTAGGGTTAGGGTTAGGGTTAGTGTTAGGGTTAGGGCTCGGTTTAGATTACGGGTTAGGATTAGGGTACGTGTTAGGGTTAGGGTAGGGGTTAGGGTTAGGGTACGTGTTAGAGTTAGGGTAGTTATTAAACCTATCCCACTCTCTAGATACCCCTTAGCACGTAAAGAATATTATTTGGGGGTCCAGCCATGGAGAAGACTTTAGACACTAGGATAAGATAAGGAACACACCCATTATAAAAAAATCACATTAGGATTCTATTTTTAAGCTGTTCCTTAAAACACTAGTGCTTAGGAAATCTATTGGAGGCAGAAGCACTCAAGGGTAACCTAGGGTTAGGGTTAGGCTTAGGGTACGGCTTAGGGTACGGGTTCGGGGAGGGCTTCGGGTACGGCGTAGTTTATCGGTTAGGGTTAGGGTTAGGGTTAGTGTTAGGGTTAGGGCTGGGTTTAGGGTACGGGTTAGGATTAGGGTACGTGATAGGTTTAGGGTACTGCTTAGGGTTATTGTACGTGTTAGGGTTAGGGTAGTTATTAAACCTATCCCAGTCTCTAGATACCCCTTAGCACGTAAAGGAATATTATTTGGGGGTCCAGCCATGGAGAAGAGTTTAGACGCTAGGATAAGATAAGGAACACACCCATTATAAAGAAATCACATTAGGATTCTCTTTTTAAGCTGTTCCTTAAAACACTAGTGCTTTGGAAATCTATTGGAGGCAGAAGCAGTCAAGGGTAGCCTAGGGTTAGGGTTAGGCTTAGGGTTAGGCTTAGGGTACGGCTTAGGGTACGGGTTCGGGGAGGGCTTCGGGTACGGCGTAGGGTATGGGTTAGGGTTAGGTTTAGGGTTAGTGTTAGGGTTAGGGCTCGGTTTAGTTTACGGGTTAGGATTAGGGTACGTGTTAGGGTTAGGGTAGGGGTTAGGTTTAGGGTATGTGTTAGGGTTAGGGTAGTTATTAAACCTATCCCACTCTCTAGATACCCCTTAGCACGGAAAGGAATATTATTTGGGGGTCCAGCCATGGAGAAGCGTTTAGACACTAGGATAAGATAAGGAACACACCCATTATTAATAAATCACATTAGGATTCTCTTTTTAAGCTGTTCCTTAAAACACTAGTGCTTAGGAAATCTATTGGAGGCAGAAGCAGTCAAGGGTAGCCTAGGGTTAGGGTTAGGCTTAGGGTTAGGCTTAGGGTACGGCTTAGGGTACGGGTTCGGGGAGGGCTTCGTGTACGGCGTAGGGTAAGGTTTAGGGTTAGGGTTAGGGTTAGTGTTAGGGTTAGGGCTCGGTTTACTTTACGGGTTAGGATTAGGGTACGTGTTAGGGTTAGGGTAGCGGTTAGGGTTAGGCTACGTGTTAGGGTTAGGGTAGTTATTAAACCTATCCCAGTCTCTAGATACCCCTTAGCACGTAAAGAATATTATTTGGGGGTCCAGCCATGGAGAAGAGTTTAGACGCTAGGATAAGATAAGGAACACACCCATTATAAAGAAATCACATTAGGATTCTCTTTTTAAGCTGTTCCTTAAAACACTAGTGCTTTGGAAATCTATTGGAGGCAGAAGCAGTCAAGGGTAGCCTAGGGTTAGGGTTAGGCTTAGGGTTAGGCTTAGGGTACGGCTTAGGGTACGGGTTCGGGGAGGGCTTCGGGTACGGCGTAGGGTATGGGTTAGGGTTAGGGTTAGGGTTAGTGTTAGGGTTAGGGCTCGGTTTAGTTTACGGGTTAGGATTAGGGTACGTGTTAGGGTTAGGGTAGGGGTTAGGTTTAGGTTATGTGTTAGGGTTAGGGTAGTTATTAAACCTATCCCACTCTCTAGATACCCCTTAGCACGGAAAGGAATATTATTTGGGGGTCCAGCCATGGAGAAGCGTTTAGACACTAGGATAAGATAAGGAACACACCCATTATTAATAAATCACATTAGGATTCTCTTTTTAAGCTGTTCCTTAAAACACTAGTGCTTAGGAAATCTATTGGAGGCAGAAGCAGTCAAGGGTAGCCTAGGGTTAGGGTTAGGCTTAGGGTTAGGCTTAGGGTACGGCTTAGGGTACGGGTTCGGGGAGGGCTTCGTGTACGGCGTAGGGTAAGGGTTAGGGTTAGGGTTAGGGTTAGTGTTAGGGTTAGGGCTCGGTTTAGTTTACGGGTTAGGATTAGGGTACGTGTTAGGGTTAGGGTAGCGGTTAGGGTTAGGCTACGTGTTAGGGTTAGGGTAGTTATTAAACCTATCCCACTCTCTAGATACCCCTTAGCACGTAAAGAATATTATTTGGGGGTCCAGCCATGGAGAAGAGTTTAGACGCTAGGATAAGATAAGGAACACACCCATTATAAAGAAATCACATTAGGATTCTCTTTTTAAGCTGTTCCTTAAAACACTAGTGCTTTGGAAATCTATTGGAGGCAGAAGCAGTCAAGGGTAGCCTAGGGTTAGGGTTAGGCTTAGGGTTAGGCTTAGGGTACGGGTTCGGGGAGGGCTTCGGGTACGGCGTAGTTTATCGGTTAGGGTTAGGGTTAGGGTTAGTGTTAGGGTTAGGGCTGGGTTTAGGGTACGGGTTAGGATTAGGGTATGTGATAGGTTTAGGGTACTGCTTAGGGTTATTGTACGTGTTAGGGTTAGGGTAGTTATTAAACCTATCCCAGTCTCTAGATACCCCTTAGCACGTAAAGGAATATTATTTGGGGGTCCAGCCATGGAGAAGAGTTTAGACGCTAGGATAAGATAAGGAACACACCCATTATAAAGAAATCACATTAGGATTCTCTTTTTAAGCTGTTCCTTAAAACACTAGTGCTTTGGAAATCTATTGGAGGCAGAAGCAGTCAAGGGTAGCCTAGGGTTAGGGTTAGGCTTAGGGTTAGGCTTAGGGTACGGCTTAGGGTACGGGTTCGGGGAGGGCTTCGGGTACGGCGTAGGGTATGGGTTAGGGTCAGGTTTAGGGTTAGTGTTAGGGTTAGGGCTCGGTTTAGTTTACGGGTTAGGATTAGGGTACGTGTTAGGGTTAGGGTAGGGGTTAGGTTTAGGGTATGTGTTAGGGTTAGGGTAGTTATTAAACCTATCCCACTCTCTAGATACCCCTTAGCACGGAAAGGAATATTATTTGGGGGTCCAGCCATGGAGAAGCGTTTAGACACTAGGATAAGATAAGGAACACAGCCATTATTAATAAATCACATTAGGATTCTATTTTAAGCTGTTCCTTAAAACACTAGTGCTTAGGAAATCTATTGGAGGCAGAAGCAGTCAAGGGTAGCCTAGGGTTAGGGTTAGGCTTAGGGTTAGGCTTAGGGTACGGCTTAGGGTACGGGTTCGGGGAGGGCTTCGTGTACGGCGTAGGGTAAGGGTTAGGGTTAGGGTTAGGGTTAGTGTTAGGGTTAGGGCTCGGTTTAGTTTACGGGTTAGGATTAGGGTACGTGTTAGGGTTAGGGTAGCGGTTAGGGTTAGGCTACGTGTTAGGGTTAGGGTAGTTATTAAACCTATCCCAGTCTCTAGATACCCCTTAGCACGTAAAGAATATTATTTGGGGGTCCAGCCATGGAGAAGAGTTTAGACGCTAGGATAAGATAAGGAACACACCCATTATAAAGAAATCACATTAGGATTCTCTTTTTAAGCTGTTCCTTAAAACACTAGTGCTTTGGAAATCTATTGGAGGCAGAAGCATTCAAGGGTAGCCTAGGGTTAGGGTTAGGCTTAGGGTTAGGCTTAGGGTACGGCTTAGGGTACGGCTTAGGGTACGGGTTCGGGGAGGGCTTCGGGTACGGCGTAGGGTATGGGTTAGGGTTAGGGTTAGGGTTAGTGTTAGGGTTAGGGCTCGGTTTAGTTTACGGGTTAGGATTAGGGTACGTGTTAGGGTTAGGGTAGGGGTTAGGTGTAGGGTATGTGTTAGGGTTAGGGTAGTTATTAAACCTATCCCACTCTCTAGATACCCCTTAGCACGGAAAGGAATATTATTTGGGGGTCCAGCCATGGAGAAGCGTTTAGACACTAGGATAAGGTAAGGAACACACCCATTATTAATAAATCACATTAGGATTCTCTTTTTAAGCTGTTCCTTGAAACACTAGTGCTTAGGAAATCTATTGGAGGCAGAAGCAGTCAAGGGTAGCCTAGGGTTAGGGTTAGGCTTAGGGTTAGGCTTAGGGTACGGCTTAGGGTACGGGTTCGGGGAGGGCTTCGTGTACGGCGTAGGGTAAGGGTTAGGGTTAGGGTTAGTGTTAGGGTTAGGGCTCGGTTTAGTTTACGGGTTAGGATTAGGGTACGTGTTAGGGTTAGGGTAGCGGTTAGGGTTAGGCTACGTGTTAGGGTTAGGGTAGTTATTAAACCTATCCCACTCTCTAGATACCCCTTAGCACGTAAAGAATATTATTTGGGGGTCCAGCCATGGAGAAAAGTTTAGACACTAGGATAAGATAAGGAACACACCCATTATAAAGAAATCACATTAGGATTCTATTTTTAAGCTGTTCCTTAAAACACTAGTGCTTAGGAAATCTATTGGAGGCAGAAGCAGTCAAGGGTAGCCTAGGGTTAGGTTTAGGCTTAGGGTTAGGCTTAGGATACGGGTTCGGGGAGGGCTTCGGGTACGGCGTAGTTTATGGGTTAGGGTTAGGGTTAGGGTTAGTGTTAGGGTTAGGGCTCGGTTTAGGGTACGGGTTAGGACTAGGGTACGTGATAGGTTTAGGGTAGTGGTTAGGGTTATTGTACGTGTTAGGGTTAGGGTAGTTATTAAACCTATCCCAGTCTCTAGATACCCCTTAGCACGTAAAGGAATATTATTTGGGGGTCCAGCCATGGAGAAGAGTTTAGACGCTAGGATAAGAAAAGAAACACACCCATTATAAAGAAATCACATTAGGATTCTCTTTTTAAGCTGTTCCTTAAAACACTAGTGCTTTGGAAATCTATTGGAGGCAGAAGCAGTCAAGGGTAGCCTAGGGTTAGGGTTAGGCTTAGGGTTAGGCTTAGGGTACGGCTTAGGGTACGGGTTCGGGGAGGGCTTCGGGTACGGCGTAGGGTAAGGGTTAGGGTTAGGGTTAGGGTTAGTGTTAGGGTTAGGGCTCGGTTTAGTTTACGGGTTAGGATTAGGGTACGTGTTAGGGTTAGGGTAGGGGTCAGGTTTACGGTATGTGTTAGGGTTAGGGTAGTTATTAAACCTATCCCACTCTCTAGATACCCCTTAGCACGGAAAGGAATATTATTTGGGGGTCCAGCCATGGAGAAGCGTTTAGACACTAGGATAAGATAAGGAACACACCCATTATTAATAAATCACATTAGGATTCTCTTTTTAAGCTGTGCCTTAAAACACTAGTGCTTAGGAAATCTATTGGAGGCAGAAGCAGTCAAGGGTAGCCTAGGGTTAGGGTTAGGCTTAGGGTTAGGCTTAGGGTACGTCTTCGGGTACGGCGTAGGGTAAGGGTTAGGGTTAGGGTTAGGGTTAGTGTTAGGGTTAGGGCTCGGTTTAGATTACGGGTTAGGATTAGGGTACGTGTTAGGGTTAGGGTAGGGGTTAGGGTTAGGGTACATGTTAGAGTTAGGGTAGTTATTAAACCTATCCCACTCTCTAGATACCCCTTAGCACGTAAAGAATATTATTTGGGGGTCCAGCCATGGAGAAGACTTTAGACACTAGGATAAGATAAGGAACACACCCATTATAAAAAAATCACATTAGGATTCTATTTTTAAGCTGTTCCTTAAAACACTAGTGCTCAGGAAATCTATTGGAGGCAGAAGCACTCAAGGGTAACCTAGGGTTAGGGTTAGGCTTAGGGTACGGCTTAGGGTACGGGTTCGGGGAGGGCTTCGGGTACGGCGTAGTTTATGGGTTAGGGTTAGGGTTAGGGTTAGTGTTAGGGTTAGGGCTGGGTTTAGGGTACGGGTTAGGATTAGGGTACGTGATAGGTTTAGGGTACTGCTTAGGGTTATTGTACGTGTTAGGGTTAGGGTAGTTATTAAACCTATCCCAGTCTCTAGATACCCCTTAGCACGTAAAGGAATATTATTTGGGGGTCCAGCCATGGAGAAGAGTTTAGACGCTAGGATAAGATAAGGAACACACCCATTATAAAGAAATCACATTAGGATTCTCTTTTTAAGCTGTTCCTTAAAACACTAGTGCTTTGGAAATCTATTGGAGGCAGAAGCAGTCAAGGGTAGCCTAGGGTTAGGGTTAGGCTTAGGGTTAGGCTTAGGGTACGGCTTAGGGTACGGGTTCGGGGAGGGCTTCGGGTACGGCGTAGGGTATGGGTTAGGGTTAGGTTTAGGGTTAGTGTTAGGGTTAGGGCTCGGTTTAGTTTACGGGTTAGGATTAGGGTACGTGTTAGGGTTAGGGTAGGGTTTAGGTTTAGGGTATGTGTTAGGGTTAGGGTAGTTATTAAACCTATCCCACTCTCTAGATACCCCTTAGCACGGAAAGGAATATTATTTGGGGGTCCAGCCATGGAGAAGCGTTTAGACACTAGGATAAGATAAGGAACACACCCATTATTAATAAATCACATTAGGATTCTCTTTTTAAGCTGTTCCTTAAAACACTAGTGCTTAGGAAATCTATTGAAGGCAGAAGCAGTCAAGGGTAGCCTAGGGTTAGGGTTAGGCTTAGGGTTAGGCTTAGGGTACGGCTTAGGGTACGGGTTCGGGGAGGGCTTCGTGTACGGCGTAGGGTAAGGTTTAGGGTTAGGGTTAGGGTTAGTGTTAGGGTTAGGGCTCGGTTTAGTTTACGGGTTAGGATTAGGGTACGTGTTAGGGTTAGGGTAGCGGTTAGGGTTAGGCTACGTGTTAGGGTTAGGGTAGTTATTAAACCTATCCCAGTCTCTAGATACCCCTTAGCACGTAAAGAATATTATTTGGGGGTCCAGCCATGGAGAAGAGTTTAGACGCTAGGATAAGATAAGGAACACACCCATTATAAAGAAATCACATTAGGATTCTCTTTTTAAGCTGTTCCTTAAAACACTAGTGCTTTGGAAATCTATTGGAGGCAGAAGCAGTCAAGGGTAGCCTAGGGTTAGGGTTAGGCTTAGGGTTAGGCTTAGGGTACGGCTTAGGGTACGGGTTCGGGGAGGGCTTCGGGTACGGCGTAGGGTATGGGTTAGGGTTAGGGTTAGGGTTAGTGTTAGGGTTAGGGCTCGGTTTAGTTTACGGGTTAGGATTAGGGTACGTGTTAGGGTTAGGGTAGGGGTTAGGTTTAGGTTATGTGTTAGGGTTAGGGTAGTTATTAAACCTATCCCACTCTCTAGATACCCCTTAGCACGGAAAGGAATATTATTTGGGGGTCCAGCCATGGAGAAGCGTTTAGACACTAGGATAAGATAAGGAACACACCCATTATTAATAAATCACATTAGGATTCTCTTTTTAAGCTGTTCCTTAAAACACTAGTGCTTAGGAAATCTATTGGAGGCAGAAGCAGTCAAGGGTAGCCTAGGGTTAGGGTTAGGCTTAGGGTTAGGCTTAGGGTACGGCTTAGGGTACGGGTTCGGGGAGGGCTTCGTGTACGGCGTAGGGTAAGGGTTAGGGTTAGGGTTAGGGTTAGTGTTAGGGTTAGGGCTCGGTTTAGTTTACGGGTTAGGATTAGGGTACGTGTTAGGGTTAGGGTAGCGGTTAGGGTTAGGCTACGTGTTAGGGTTAGGGTAGTTATTAAACCTATCCCACTCTCTAGATACCCCTTAGCACGTAAAGAATATTATTTGGGGGTCCAGCCATGGAGAAAAGTTTAGACACTAGGATAAGATAAGGAACACACCCATTATAAAGAAATCATATTAGGATTCTATTTTTAAGCTGTTCCTTAAAACACTAGTGCTTAGGAAATCTATTGGAGGCAGAAGCAGTCAAGGGTAGCCTAGGGTTAGGGTTAGGCTTAGGGTTAGGCTTAGGGTACGGGTTCGGGGAGGGCTTCGGGTACGGCGTAGTTTATGGGTTAGGGTTAGGGTTAGGGTTAGTGTTAGGGTTAGGGCTCGGTTTAGGGTACGGGTTAGGATTAGGGTACGTGATAGGTTTAGGGTAGTGGTTAGGGTTATTGTACGTGTTAGGGTTAGGGTAGTTATTAAACCTATCCCAGTCTCTAGATACCCCTTAGCACGTAAAGGAATATTATTTGGGGGTCCAGCCATGGAGAAAAGTTTAGACACTAGGATAAGATAAGGAACACACCCATTATAAAGAAATCACATTAGGATTCTCTTTTTAAGCTGTTCCTTAAAACACTAGTGCTTTGGAAATCTATTGGAGGCAGAAGCAGTCAAGGGTAGCCTAGGGTTAGGGTTAGGCTTAGGGTTAGGCTTAGGGTACGGCTTAGGGTACGGGTTCGGGGAGGGCTTCGGGTACGGCGTAGGGTATGGGTTAGGGTTAGGGTTAGGGTTAGTGTTAGGGTTAGGGCTCGGTTTAGTTTACGGGTTAGGATTAGGGTACGTGTTAGGGTTAGGGTAGGGGTTAGGTTTAGGTTATGTGTTAGGGTTAGGGTAGTTATTAAACCTATCCCACTCTCTAGATACCCCTTAGCACGGAAAGGAATATTATTTGGGGGTCCAGCCATGGAGAAGCGTTTAGACACTAGGATAAGATAAGGAACACACCCATTATTAATAAATCACATTAGGATTCTCTTTTTAAGCTGTTCCTTAAAACACTAGTGCTTAGGAAATCTATTGGAGGCAGAAGCAGTCAAGGGTAGCCTAGGGTTAGGGTTAGGCTTAGGGTTAGGCTTAGGGTACGGCTTAGGGTACGGGTTCGGGGAGGGCTTCATGTACGGCGTAGGGTAAGGGTTAGGGTTAGGGTTAGGGTTAGTGTTAGGGTTAGGGCTCGGTTTAGTTTACGGGTTAGGATTAGGGTACGTGTTAGGGTTAGGGTAGCGGTTAGGGTTAGGCTACGTGTTAGGGTTAGGGTAGTTATTAAACCTATCCCACTCTCTAGATACCCCTTAGCACGTAAAGAATATTATTTGGGGGTCCAGCCATGGAGAAAAGTTTAGACACTAGGATAAGATAAGGAACACACCCATTATAAAGAAATCACATTAGGATTCTATTTTTAAGCTGTTCCTTAAAACACTAGTGCTTAGGAAATCTATTGGAGACAGAAGCAGTCAAGGGTAGCCTAGGGTTAGGGTTAGGCTTAGGGTTAGGCTTAGGGTACGGGTTCGGGGAGGGCTTCGGGTACGGCGTAGTTTATGGGTTAGGGTTAGGGTTAGGGTTAGTGTTAGGGTTAGGGCTCGGTTTAGGGTACGGGTTAGGATTAGGGTACGTGATAGGTTTAGGGTAGTGGTTAGGGTTATTGTACGTGTTAGGGTTAGGGTAGTTATTAAACCTATCCCAGTCTCTAGATACCCCTTAGCACGTAAAGGAATATTATTTGGGGGTCCAGCCATGGAGAAGAGTTTAGACGCTAGGATAAGAAAAAAAACACACCCATTATAAAGAAATCACATTAGGATTCTCTTTTTAAGCTGTTCCTTAAAACACTAGTGCTTTGGAAATCTATTGGAGGCAGAAGCAGTCAAGGGTAGCCTAGGGTTAGGGTTAGGCTTAGGGTTAGGCTTAGGGTACGGCTTAGGGTACGGGTTCGGGGAGGGCTTCGGGTACGGCGTAGGGTATGAGTTAGGGTTAGGGTTAGGGTTAGTGTTAGGGTTAGGGCTCGGTTTAGTTTACGGGTTAGGATTAGGGTACGTGTTAGGGTTAGGGTAGGGGTCAGGTTTAGGGTATGTGTTAGGGTTAGGGTAGTTATTAAACCTATCCCACTCTCTAGATACCCCTTAGCACGGAAAGGAATATTATTTGGGGGTCCAGCCATGGAGAAGCGTTTAGACACTAGGATAAGATAAGGAACACACCCATTATTAATAAATCACATTAGGATTCTCTTTTTAAGCTGTGCCTTAAAACATTAGTGCTTAGGAAATCTATTGGAGGCAGAAGCAGTCAAGGGTAGCCTAGGGTTAGGGTTAGGCTTAGGGTTAGGCTTAGGGTACGGCTTAGGGTACGGGTTCGGGGAGGGCTTCGTGTACGGCGTAGGGTAAGGGTTAGGGTTAGGGTTAGGGTTAGTGTTAGGGTTAGGGCTCGGTTTAGTTTACGGGTTAGGATTAGGGTACGTGTTAGGGTTAGGGTAGCGGTTAGGGTTAGGCTACGTGTTAGGGTTAGGGTAGTTATTAAACCTATCCCAGTCTCTAGATACCCCTTAGCACGTAAAGAATATTATTTGGGGGTCCAGCCATGGAGAAGAGTTTAGACGCTAGGATAAGATAAGGAACACACCCATTATAAAGAAATCACATTAGGATTCTCTTTTTAAGCTGTTCCTTAAAACACTAGTGCTTTGGAAATCTATTGGAGGCAGAAGCAGTCAAGGGTAGCCTAGGGTTAGGGTTAGGCTTAGGGTTAGGCTTAGGGTACGGCTTAGGGTACGGGTTTGGGGAGGGCTTCGGGTACGGCGTAGGGTATGGGTTAGGGTTAGGGTTAGGGTTAGTGTTAGGGTTAGGGCTCGGTTTAGTTTACGGGTTAGGATTAGGGTACGTGTTAGGGTTAGGGTAGGGGTCAGGTTTAGGGTATGTGTTAGGGTTAGGGTAATTATTAAACCTATCCCACTCTCTAGATACCCCTTAGCACGGAAAGGAATATTATTTGGGGGTCCAGCCATGGAGAAGCGTTTAGACACTAGGATAAGATAAGGAACACACCCATTATTAATAAATCACATTAGGATTCTCTTTTTAAGCTGTTCCTTAAAACACTAGTGCTTAGGAAATCTATTGGAGGCAGAAGCAGTCAAGGGTAGCCTAGGGTTAGGGTTAGGCTTAGGGTTAGGCTTAGGGTACGGCTTAGGGTACGGGTTCGGGGAGGGCTTCGTGTACGGCGTAGGGTAAGGGTTAGGGTTAGGGTTAGGGTTAGTGTTAGGGTTAGGGCTCGGTTTAGTTTACGGGTTAGGATTAGGGTACGTGTTAGGGTTAGGGTAGCGGTTAGGGTTAGGCTACGTGTTAGGGTTAGGGTAGTTATTAAACCTATCCCACTCTCTAGATACCCCTTAGCACGTAAAGAATATTATTTGGGGGTCCAGCCATGGAGAAAAGTTTAGACACTAGGATAAGATAAGGAACACACCCATAATAAAGAAATCACATTAGGATTCTATTTTTAAGCTGTTCCTTAAAACACTACTGCTTAGGAAATCTATTGGAGGCAGAAGCAGTCAAGGGTAGCCTAGGGTTAGGGTTAGGCTTAGGGTTAGGCTTAGGGTACGTCTTCGGGTACGGCGTAGGGTAAGGGTTAGGGTTAGGGTTAGGGTTAGTGTTAGGGTTAGGGCTCGGTTTAGTTTACGGGTTAGGATTAGGGTACGTGTTAGGGTTAGGGTAGGGGTTAGGGTTAGGGTACGTGTTAGAGTTAGGGTAGTTATTAAACCTATCCCACTCTCTAGATACCCCTTAGCACGTAAAGAATATTATTTGGGGGTCCAGCCATGGAGAAGACTTTAGACACTAGGATAAGATAAGGAACACACCCATTATAAAAAAATCACATTAGGATTCTATTTTTAAGCTGTTCCTTAAAACACTAGTGCTTAGGAAATCTATTGGAGGCAGAAGCACTCAAGGGTAGCCTAGGGTTAGGGTTAGGCTTAGGGTACGGCTTAGGGTACGGGTTCGGGGAGGGCTTCGGGTACGGCGTAGTTTATGGGTTAGGGTTAGGGTTAGGGTTAGTGTTAGGGTTAGGGCTGGGTTTAGGGTACGGGTTAGGATTAGGGTACGTGATAGGTTTAGGGTACTGCTTAGGGTTATTGTACGTGTTAGGGTTAGGGTAGTTATTAAACCTATCCCAGTCTCTAGATACCCCTTAGCATGTAAAGGAATATTATTTGGGGGTCCAGCCATGGAGAAGAGTTTAGACGCTAGGATAAGATAAGGAACACACCCATTATAAAGAAATCACATTAGGATTCTCTTTTTAAGCTGTTCCTTAAAACACTAGTGCTTTGGAAATCTATTGGAGGCAGAAGCAGTCAAGGGTAGCCTAGGGTTAGGGTTAGGCTTAGGGTTAGGCTTAGGGTACGGCTTAGGGTACGGGTTTGGGGAGGGCTTCGGGTACGGCGTAGGGTATGGGTTAGGGTTAGGGTTAGGGTTAGTGTTAGGGTTAGGGCTCGGTTTAGTTTACGGGTTAGGATTAGGGTACGTGTTAGGGTTAGGGTAGGGGTTAGGTTTAGGGTATGTGTTAGGGTTAGGGTAGTTATTAAACCTATCCCACTCTCTAGATACCCCTTAGCACGGAAAGGAATATTATTTGGGGGTCCAGCCATGGAGAAGCGTTTAGACACTAGGATAAGATAAGGAACACACCCATTATTAATAAATCACATTAGGATTCTCTTTTTAAGCTGTTCCTTAAAACACTAGTGCTTAGGAAATCTATTGGAGGCAGAAGCAGTCAAGGGTAGCCTAGGGTTAGGGTTAGGCTTAGGGTTAGGCTTAGGGTACGGGTTCGGGGAGGGCTTCGGGTACGGCGTAGTTTATGGGTTAGGGTTAGGGTTAGGGTTAGTGTTAGGGTTAGGGCTCGGTTTAGTTTACGGGTTAGGATTAGGGTACGTGTTAGGGTTAGGGTAGGGGTTAGGTTTAGGGTATGTGTTAGGGTTAGGGTAGTTATTAAACCTATCCCACTCTCTAGATACCCCTTAGCACGGAAAGGAATATTATTTGGGGGTCCAGCCATGGAGAAGCGTTTAGACACTAGGATAAGATAAGGAACACACCCATTATTAATAAATCACATTAGGATTCTCTTTTTAAGCTGTTCCTTAAAACACTAGTGCTTAGGAAATCTATTGGAGGCAGAAGCAGTCAAGGGTAGCCTAGGGTTAGGGTTAGGCTTAGGGTTAGGCTTAGGGTACGGCTTAGGGTACGGGTTCGTGGAGGGCTTCGTGTACGGCGTAGGGTAAGGGTTAGGGTTAGGGTTAGGGTTAGTGTTAGGGTTAGGGCTCGGTTTAGTTTACGGGTTAGGATTAGGGTACGTGTTAGGGTTAGGGTAGCGGTTAGGGTTAGGCTACGTGTTAGGGTTAGGGTAGTTATTAAACCTATCCCATTCTCTAGATACCCCTTAGCACGTAAAGAATATTATTTGGGGGTCCAGCCATGGAGAAGAGTTTAGACGCTAGGATAAGATAAGGAACACACCCATTATAAAGAAATCACATTAGGATTCTCTTTTTAAGCTGTTCCTTAAAACACTAGTGCTTTGGAAATCTATTGGAGGCAGAAGCAGTCAAGGGTAGCCTAGGGTTAGAGTTAGGCTTAGGGTTAGGCTTAGGGTACGGCTTAGGGTACAGGTTCGGGGAGGGCTTCGGGTACGGCGTAGGGTATGGGTTAGGGTTAGGGTTAGGGTTAGTGTTAGGGTTAGGGCTCGGTTTACTTTACGGGTTAGGATTAGGGTACGTGTTAGGGTTAGGGTAGGGGTTAGGTTTAGGGTATGTGTTAGGGTTAGGGTAGTTATTAAACCTATCCCACTCTCTAGATACCCCTTAGCACGGAAAGGAATATTATTTGGGGGTCCAGCCATGGAGAAGCGTTTAGACACTAGGATAAGATAAGGAACACACCCATTATTAATAAATCACATTAGGATTCTCTTTTTAAGCTGTTCCTTAAAACACTAGTGCTTAGGAAATCTATTGGAGGCAGAAGCAGTCAAGGGTAGCCTAGGGTTAGGGTTAGGCTTAGGGTTAGGCTTAGGGTACGGCTTAGGGTACGGGTTCGGGGAGGGCTTCGTGTACGGCGTAGGGTAAGGGTTAGGGTTAGGGTTAGGGTTAGTGTTAGGGTTAGGGCTCGGTTTAGTTTACGGGTTAGGATTAGGGTACGTGTTAGGGTTAGGGTAGCGGTTAGGGTTAGGCTACGTGTTAGGGTTAGGGTAGTTATTAAACCTATCCCAGTCTCTAGATACCCCTTAGCACGTAAAGAATATTATTTGGGGGTCCAGCCATGGAGAAGAGTTTAGACGCTAGGATAAGATAAGGAACACACCCATTATAAAGAAATCACATTAGGATTCTCTTTTTAAGCTGTTCCTTAAAACACTAGTGCTTTGGAAATCTATTGGAGGCAGAAGCAGTCAAGGGTAGCCTAGGGTTAGAGTTAGGCTTAGGGTTAGGCTTAGGGTACGGCTTAGGGTACGGGTTCGGGGAGGGCTTCGGGTACGGCGTAGGGTATGGGTTAGGGTTAGGGTTAGGGTTAGTGTTAGGGTTAGGGCTCGGTTTAGTTTACGGGTTAGGATTAGGGTACGTGTTAGGGTTAGGGTAGGGGTTAGGTTTAGGGTATGTGTTAGGGTTAGGGTAGTTATTAAACCTATCCCACTCTCTAGATACCCCTTAGCACGGAAAGGAATATTATTTGGGGGTCCAGCCATGGAGAAGCGTTTAGACACTAGGATAAGATAAGGAACACACCCATTATTAATAAATCACATTAGGATTCTCTTTTTAAGCTGTTCCTTAAAACACTAGTGCTTAGGAAATCTATTGGAGGCAGAAGCAGTCAAGGGTAGCCTAGGGTTAGGGTTAGGCTTAGGGTTAGGCTTAGGGTACGGGTTCGGGGAGGGCTTCGGGTACGGCGTAGTTTATGGGTTAGGGTTAGGGTTAGGGTTAGTGTTAGGGTTAGGGCTCGGTTTAGGGTACGGGTTAGGATTAGGGTACGTGATAGGTTTAGGGTAGTGGTTAGGGTTATTGTACGCGTTAGGGTTAGGGTAGTTATTAAACCTATCCCAGTCTCTAGATACCCCTTAGCACGTAAAGGAATATTATTTGGGGGTCCAGCCATGGAGAAGAGTTTAGACACTAGGATAAGATAAGGAACACACCCAGTATAAAGAAATCACATTAGGATTCTCTTTTTAAGCTGTTCCTTAAAACACTAGTGCTTTGGAAATCTATTGGAGGCAGAAGCAGTCAAGGGTAGCCTAGGGTTAGGGTTAGGCTTAGGGTTAGGCTTAGGGTACGGCTTAGGGTACGGGTTCGGGGAGGGCTTCGGGTACGGCGTAGGGTATGGGTTAGGGTTAGGGTTAGGGTTAGTGTTAGGGTTAGGGCTCGGTTTAGTTTACGGGTTAGGATTAGGGTACGTGTTAGGGTTAGGGTAGGGGTTAGGTTTAGGGTATGTGTTAGGGTTAGGGTAGTTATTAAACCTATCCCACTCTCTAGATACCCCTTAGCACGGAAAGGAATATTATTTGGGTGTCCAGCCATGGAGAAGCGTTTAGACACTAGGATAAGATAAGGAACACACCCATTATTAATAAATCACATTAGGATTCTCTTTTTAAGCTGTTCCTTAAAACACTAGTGCTTAGGAAATCTATTGGAGGCAGAAGCAGTCAAGGGTAGCCTAGGGTTAGGGTTAGGCTTAGGGTTAGGCTTAGGGTACGGCTTAGGGTACGGGTTTGGGGAGGGCTTCGTGTACGGCGTAGGGTAAGGGTTAGGGTTAGGGTTAGGGTTAGTGTTAGGGTTAGGGCTCGGTTTAGTTTACGGGTTAGGATTAGGGTACGTGTTAGGGTTAGGGTAGCGGTTAGGGTTAGGCTACGTGTTAGGGTTAGGGTAGTTATTAAACCTATCCCAGTCTCTAGATACCCCTTAGCACGTAAAGAATATTATTTGGGGTTCCAGCCATGGAGAAGAGTTTAGACGCTAGGATAAGATAAGGAACACACCCATTATAAAGAAATCACATTAGGATTCTCTTTTTAAGCTGTTCCTTAAAACACTAGTGCTTTGGAAATCTATTGGAGGCAGAAGCAGTCAAGGGTAGCCTAGGGTTAGAGTTAGGCTTAGGGTTAGGCTTAGGGTACGGCTTAGGGTACGGGTTCGGGGAGGGCTTCGGGTACGGCGTAGGGTATGGGTTAGGGTTAGGGTTAGGGTTAGTGTTAGGGTTAGGGCTCGGTTTAGTTTACGGGTTAGGATTAGGGTACGTGTTAGGGTTAGGGTAGGGGTTAGGTTTAGGGTATGTGTTAGGGTTAGGGTAGTTATTAAACCTATCCCACTCTCTAGATACCCCTTAGCACGGAAAGGAATATTATTTGGGGGTCCAGCCATGGAGAAGCGTTTAGACACTAGGATAAGATAAGGAACACACCCATTATTAATAAATCACATTAGGATTCTCTTTTTAAGCTGTTCCTTAAAACACTAGTGCTTAGGAAATCTATTGGAGGCAGAAGCAGTCAAGGGTAGCCTAGGGTTAGGGTTAGGCTTAGGGTTAGGCTTAGGGTACGGGTTCGGGGAGGGCTTCGGGTACGGCGTAGTTTATGGGTTAGGGTTAGGGTTAGGGTTAGTGTTAGGGTTAGGGCTCGGTTTAGTTTACGGGTTAGGATTAGGGTACGTGTTAGGGTTAGGGTAGGGGTTAGGTTTAGGGTATGTGTTAGGGTTAGGGTAGATATTAAACCTATCCCACTCTCTAGATACCCCTTAGCACGGAAAGGAATATTATTTGGGGGTCCAGCCATGGAGAAGCGTTTAGACACTAGGATAAGATAAGGAACACACCCATTATTAATAAATCACATTAGGATTCTCTTTTTAAGCTGTTCCTTAAAACACTAGTGCTTAGGAAATCTATTGGAGGCAGAAGCAGTCAAGGGTAGCCTAGGGTTAGGGTTAGGCTTAGGGTTAGGCTTAGGGTACGGCTTAGGGTACGGGTTCGGGGAGGGCTTCGTGTACGGCGTAGGGTAAGGGTTAGGGTTAGGGTTAGGGTTAGTGTTAGGGTTAGGGCTCGGTTTAGTTTACGGGTTAGGATTAGGGTACGTGTTAGGGTTAGGGTAGCGGTTAGGGTTAGGCTACGTGTTAGGGTTAGGGTAGTTATTAAACCTATCCCAGTCTCTAGATACCCCTTAGCACGTAAAGAATATTATTTGGGGGTCCAGCCATGGAGAAGAGTTTAGACGCTAGGATAAGATAAGGAACACACCCATTATAAAGAAATCACATTAGGATTCTCTTTTTAAGCTGTTCCTTAAAACACTAGTGCTTTGGAAATCTATTGGAGGCAGAAGCAGTCAAGGGTAGCCTAGGGTTAGAGTTAGGCTTAGGGTTAGGCTTAGGGTACGGCTTAGGGTACGGGTTCGGGGAGGGCTTCGGGTACGGCGTAGGGTATGGGTTAGGGTTAGGGTTAGGGTTAGTGTTAGGGTTAGGGCTCGGTTTAGTTTACGGGTTAGGATTAGGGTACGTGTTAGGGTTAGGGTAGGGGTTAGGTTTAGGGTATGTGTTAGGGTTAGGGTAGTTATTAAACCTATCCCACTCTCTAGATACCCCTTAGCACGGAAAGGAATATTATTTGGGGGTCCAGCCATGGAGAAGCGTTTAGACACTAGGATAAGATAAGGAACACACCCATTATTAATAAATCACATTAGGATTCTCTTTTTAAGCTGTTCCTTAAAACACTAGTGCTTAGGAAATCTATTGGAGGCAGAAGCAGTCAAGGGTAGCCTAGGGTTAGGGTTAGGCTTAGTGTTAGGCTTAGGGTACGGGTTCGGGGAGGGCTTCGGGTACGGCGTAGTTTATGGGTTAGGGTTAGGGTTAGGGTTAGTGTTAGGGTTAGGGCTCGGTTTAGGGTACGGGATAGGATTAGGGTACGTGATAGGTTTAGGGTAGTGGTTAGGGTTATTGTACGTGTTAGGGTTAGGGTAGTTATTAAACCTATCCCAGTCTCTAGATACCCCTTAGCACGTAAAGGAATATTATTTGGGGGTCCAGCCATGGAGAAGAGTTTAGACACTAGGATAAGATAAGGAACACACCCATTATAAAGAAATCACATTAGGATTCTCTTTTTAAGCTGTTCCTTAAAACACTAGTGCTTTGGAAATCTATTGGAGGCAGAAGCAGTCAAGGGTAGCCTAGGGTTAGGGTTAGGCTTAGGGTTAGGCTTAGGGTACGGCTTAGGGTACGGGTTCGGGGAGGGCTTCGGGTACGGCGTAGGGTATGGGTTAGGGTTAGGGTTAGGGTTAGTGTTAGGGTTAGGGCTCGGTTTAGTTTACGGGTTAGGATTAGGGTACGTGTTAGGGTTAGGTTAGGGGTCAGGTTTAGGGTATGTGTTAGGGTTAGGGTAGTTATTAAACCTATCCCACTCTCTAGATACCCCTTAGCACGGAAAGGAATATTATTTGGGGGTCCAGCCATGGAGAAGCGTTTAGACACTAGGATAAGATAAGGAACACAACCATTATTAATAAATCACATTAGGATTCTCTTTTTAAGCTGTGCCTTAAAACACTAGTGCTTAGGAAATCTATTGGAGGCAGAAGCAGTCAAGGGTAGCCTAGGGTTAGGGTTAGGCTTAGGGTTAGGCTTAGGGTACGGGTTCGGGGAGGGCTTCGGGTACGGCGTAGTTTATGGGTTAGGGTTAGAGTTAGGGTTAGTGTTAGGGTTAGGGCTCGGTTTAGGGTACGGGTTAGGATTAGGGTACGTGATAGGTTTAGGGTAGTGGTTAGGGTTATTGTACGTGTTAGGGTTAGGGTAGTTATTAAACCTATCCCAGTCTCTAGATACCCCTTAGCACGTAAAGGAATATTATTTGGGGGTCCAGCCATGGAGAAGAGTTTAGACGCTAGGATAAGAAAAGAAACACACCCATTATAAAGAAATCACATTAGGATTCTCTTTTTAAGCTGTTCCTTAAAACACTAGTGCTTTGGAAATCTATTGGAGGCAGAAGCAGTCAAGGGTAGCCTAGGGTTAGGGTTAGGCTTAGGGTTAGGCTTAGGGTACGGCTTAGGGTACGGGTTCGGGGAGGGCTTCGGGTACGGCGTAGGGTATGGGTTAGGGTTAGGGTTAGGGTTAGTGTTAGGGTTTGGGCTCGGTTTAGTTTACGGGTTAGGATTAGGGTACGTGTTAGGGTTAGGGTAGGGGTCAGGTTTAGGGTATGTGTTAGGGTTAGGGTAGTTATTAAACCTATCCCACTCTCTAGATACCCCTTAGCACGGAAAGGAATATTATTTGGGGGTCCAGCCATGGAGAAGCGTTTAGACACTAGGATAAGATAAGGAACACACCCATTATTAATAAATCACATTAGGATTCTCTTTTTAAGCTGTGCCTTAAAACACTAGTGCTTAGGAAATCTATTGGAGGCAGAAGCAGTCAAGGGTAGCCTAGGGTTAGGGTTAGGCTTAGGGTTAGGCTTAGGGTACGTCTTCGGGTACGGCGTAGGGTAAGGGTTAGGGTTAGGGTTAGGGTTAGTGTTAGGGTTAGGGCTCGGTTTAGTTTACGGGTTAGGATTAGGGTACGTGTTAGGGTTAGGGTAGGGGTTAGGGTTAGGGTACGTGTTAGAGTTAGGGTAGTTATTAAACCTATCCCACTCTCTAGATACCCCTTAGCACGTAAAGAATATTATTTGGGGGTCCAGCCATGGAGAAGACTTTAGACACTAGGATAAGATAAGGAACACACCCATTATAAAAAAATCACATTAGGATTCTATTTTTAAGCTGTTCCTTAAAACACTAGTGCTTAGGAAATCTATTGGAGGCAGAAGCACTCAAGGGTAGCCTAGGGTTAGGGTTAGGCTTAGGGTACGGCTTAGGGTACGGGTTCGGGGAGGGCTTCGGGTACGGCGTAGTTTATGGGTTAGGGTTAGGGTTAGGGCTAGTGTTAGGGTTAGGGCTGGGTTTAGGGTACGGGTTAGGATTAGGGTACGTGATAGGTTTAGGGTACTGCTTAGGGTTATTGTACGTGTTAGGGTTAGGGTAGTTATTAAACCTATCCCAGTCTCTAGATACCCCTTAGCACGTAAAGGAATATTATTTGGGGGTCCAGCCATGGAGAAGAGTTTAGACGCTAGGATAAGATAAGGAACACACCCATTATAAAGAAATCACATTAGGATTCTCTTTTTAAGCTGTTCCTTAAAACACTAGTGCTTTGGAAATCTATTGGAGGTAGAAGCAGTCAAGGGTAGCCTAGGGTTAGGGTTAGGCTTAGGGTTAGGCTTAGGGTACGGCTTAGGGTACGGGTTCGGGGAGGGCTTCGGGTACGGCGTAGGGTATGGGTTAGGGTTAGGGTTAGGGTTAGTGTTAGGGTTAGGGCTCGGTTTAGTTTACGGGTTAGGATTAGGGTACGTGTTAGGGTTAGGGTAGGGGTCAGGTTTAGGGTATGTGTTAGGGTTAGGGTAGTTATTAAACCTATCCCACTCTCTAGATACCCCTTAGCACGGAAAGGAATATTATTTGGGGGTCCAGCCATGGAGAAGCGTTTAGACACTAGGATAAGATAAGGAACACACCCATTATTAATAAATCACATTAGGATTCTCTTTTTAAGCTGTTCCTTAAAACACTAGTGCTTAGGAAATCTATTGGAGGCAGAAGCAGTCAAGGGTAGCCTAGGGTTAGGGTTAGGCTTAGGGTTAGGCTTAGGGTACGGCTTAGGGTACGGGTTCGGGGAGGGCTTCGTGTACGGCGTAGGGTAAGGGTTAGGGTTAGGGTTAGGGTTAGTGTTAGGGTTAGGGCTCGGTTTAGTTTACGGGTTAGGATTAGGGTACGTGTTAGGGTTAGGGTAGCGGTTAGGGTTAGGCTACGTGTTAGGGTTAGGGTAGTTATTAAACCTATCCCAGTCTCTAGATACCCCTTAGCACGTAAAGAATATTATTTGGGGGTCCAGCCATGGAGAAAAGTTTAGACACTAGGATAAGATAAGGAACACACCCATTATAAAGAAATCACATTAGGATTCTATTTTTAAGCTGTTCCTTAAAACACTAGTGCTTAGGAAATCTATTGGAGGCAGAAGCAGTCAAGGGTAGCCTAGGGTTAGGGTTAGGCTTAGGGTTAGGCTTAGGGTACGGGTTCGGGGAGGGCTTCGGGTACGGCGTAGTTTATGGGTTAGGGTTAGGGTTAGGGTTAGTGTTAGGGTTAGGGCTCGGTTTAGGGTACGGGTTAGGATTAGGGTACGTGATAGGTTTAGGGTAGTTGTTAGGGTTATTGTACGTGTTAGGGTTAGGGTAGTTATTAAACCTATCCCAGTCTCTAGATACCCCTTAGCACGTAAAGGAATATTATTTGGGGGTCCAGCCATGGAGAAGAGTTTAGACGCTAGGATAAGAAAAGAAACACACCCATTATAAAGAAATCACATTAGGATTCTCTTTTTAAGCTGTTCCTTAAAACACTAGTGCTTTGGAAATCTATTGGAGGCAGAAGCAGTCAAGGGTAGCCTAGGGTTAGGGTTAGGCTTAGGGTTAGGCTTAGGGTACGGCTTAGGGTACGGGTTCGGGGAGGGCTTCGGGTACTGCGTAGGGTATGGGTTAGGGTTAGGGTTAGGGTTAGTGTTAGGGTTTGGGCTCGGTTTAGTTTACGGGTTAGGATTAGGGTACGTGTTAGGGTTAGGGTAGGGGTCAGGTTTAGGGTATGTGTTAGGGTTAGGGTAGTTATTAAACCTATCCCACTCTCTAGATACCCCTTAGCACGGAAAGGAATATTATTTGGGGGTCCAGCCATGGAGAAGCGTTTAGACACTAGGATAAGATAAGGAACACACCCATTATTAATAAATCACATTAGGATTCTCTTTTTAAGCTGTGCCTTAAAACACTAGTGCTTAGGAAATCTATTGGAGGCAGAAGCAGTCAAGGGTAGCCTAGGGTTAGGGTTAGGCTTAGGGTTAGGCTTAGGGTACGTCTTCGGGTACGGCGTAGGGTAAGGGTTAGGGTTAGGGTTAGGGTTAGTGTTAGGGTTAGGGCTCGGTTTAGTTTACGGGTTAGGATTAGGGTACGTGTTAGGGTTAGGGTAGGGGTTAGGGTTAGGGTACGTGTTAGAGTTAGGGTAGTTATTAAACCTATCCCACTCTCTAGATACCCCTTAGCACGTAAAGAATATTATTTGGGGGTCCAGCCATGGAGAAGACTTTAGACACTAGGATAAGATAAGGAACACACCCATTATAAAAAAATCACATTAGGATTCTATTTTTAAGCTGTTCCTTAAAACACTAGTGCTTAGGAAATCTATTGGAGGCAGAAGCACTCAAGGGTAGCCTAGGGTTAGGGTTAGGCTTAGGGTACGGCTTAGGGTACGGGTTCGGGGAGGGCTTCGGGTACGGCGTAGTTTATGGGTTAGGGTTAGGGTTAGGGCTAGTGTTAGGGTTAGAGCTGGGTTTAGGGTACGGGTTAGGATTAGGGTACGTGATAGGTTTAGGGTACTGCTTAGGGTTATTGTACGTGTTAGGGTTAGGGTAGTTATTAAACCTATCCCAGTCTCTAGATACCCCTTAGCACGTAAAGGAATATTATTTGGGGGTCCAGCCATGGAGAAGAGTTTAGACGCTAGGATAAGATAAGGAACACACCCATTATAAAGAAATCACATTAGGATTCTCTTTTTAAGCTGTTCCTTAAAACACTAGTGCTTTGGAAATCTATTGGAGGTAGAAGCAGTCAAGGGTAGCCTAGGGTTAGGGTTAGGCTTAGGGTTAGGCTTAGGGTACGGCTTAGGGTACGGGTTCGGGGAGGGCTTCGGGTACGGCGTAGGGTATGGGTTAGGGTTAGGGTTAGGGTTAGTGTTAGGGTTAGGGCTCGGTTTAGTTTACGGGTTAGGATTAGGGTACGTGTTAGGGTTAGGGTAGGGGTTAGGTTTAGGGTATGTGTTAGGGTTAGGGTAGTTATTAAACCTATCCCACTCTCTAGATACCCCTTAGCACGGAAAGGAATATTATTTGGGGGTCCAGCCATGGAGAAGCGTTTAGACACTAGGATAAGATAAGGAACACACCCATTATTAATAAATCACATTAGGATTCTCTTTTTAAGCTGTTCCTTAAAACACTAGTGCTTAGGAAATCTATTGGAGGCAGAAGCAGTCAAGGGTAGCCTAGGGTTAGGGTTAGGCTTAGGGTTAGGCTTAGGGTACGGCTTAGGGTACGGGTTCGGGGAGGGCTTCGTGTACGGCGTAGGGTAAGGGTTAGGGTTAGGGTTAGGGTTAGTGTTAGGGTTAGGGCTCGGTTTAGTTTACGGGTTAGGATTAGGGTACGTGTTAGGGTTAGGGTAGCGGTTAGGGTTAGGCTACGTGTTAGGGTTAGGGTAGTTATTAAACCTATCCCACTCTCTAGATACCCCTTAGCACGTAAAGAATATTATTTGGGGGTCCAGCCATGGAGAAAAGTTTAGACACTAGGATAAGATAAGGAACACACCCATTATAAAGAAATCACATTAGGATTCTATTTTTAAGCTGTTCCTTAAAACACTAGTGCTTAGGAAATCTATTGGAGGCAGAAGCAGTCAAGGGTAGCCTAGGGTTAGGGTTAGGCTTAGGGTTAGGCTTAGGGTACGGGTTCGGGGAGGGCTTCGGGTACGGCGTAGTTTATGGGTTAGGGTTAGGGTTAGGGTTAGTGTTAGGGTTAGGGCTCGGTTTAGGGTACGGGTTAGGATTAGGGTACGTGATAGGTTTAGGGTAGTGGTTAGGGTTATTGTACGTGTTAGGGTTAGGGTAGTTATTAAACCTATCCCAGTCTCTAGATACCCCTTAGCACGTAAAGGAATATTATTTGGGGGTCCAGCCATGGAGAAGAGTTTAGACGCTAGGATAAGAAAAGAAACACACCCATTATAAAGAAATCACATTAGGATTCTCTTTTTAAGCTGTTCCTTAAAACACTAGTGCTTTGGAACTCTATTGGAGGCAGAAGCAGTCAAGGGTAGCCTAGGGTTAGGGTTAGGCTTAGGGTTAGGCTTAGGGTACGGCTTAGGGTACGGGTTCGGGGAGGGCTTCGGGTACGGCGTAGTTTATGGGTTAGGGTTAGGGTTAGGGCTAGTGTTAGGGTTAGAGCTAGGTTTAGGGTACGGGTTAGGATTAGGGTACGTGATAGGTTTAGGGTACTGCTTAGGGTTATTGTACGTGTTAGGGTTAGGGTAGTTATTAAACCTATCCCAGTCTCTAGATACCCCTTAGCACGTAAAGGAATATTATTTGGGGGTCCAGCCATGGAGAAGAGTTTAGACGCTAGGATAAGATAAGGAACACACCCATTATAAAGAAATCACATTAGGATTCTCTTTTTAAGCTGTTCCTTAAAACACTAGTGCTTTGGAAATCTATTGGAGGCAGAAGCAGTCAAGGGTAGCCTAGGGTTAGGGTTAGGCTTAGGGTTAGGCTTAGGGTACGGCTTAGGGTACGGGTTCGGGGAGGGCTTCGGGTACCGCGTAGGGTATGGGTTAGGGTTAGGGTTAGGGTTAGTGTTAGGGTTAGGGCTCGGTTTAGTTTACGGGTTAGGATTAGGGTACGTGTTAGGGTTAGGGTAGGGGTTAGGTTTAGGGTATGTGTTAGGGTTAGGGTAGTTATTAAACCTATCCCACTCTCTAGATACCCCTTAGCACGGAAAGGAATATTATTTGGGGGTCCAGCCATGGAGAAGCGTTTAGACACTAGGATAAGATAAGGAACACACCCATTATTAATAAATCACATTAGGATTCTCTTTTTAAGCTGTTCCTTAAAACACTAGTGCTTAGGAAATCTATTGGAGGCAGAAGCAGTCAAGGGTAGCCTAGGGTTAGGGTTAGGCTTAGGGTTAGGCTTAGGGTACGGCTTAGGGTACGGGTTCGGGTAGGGCTTCGTTTACGGCGTAGGGTAAGGGTTAGGGTTAGGGTTAGGGTTAGTGTTAGGGTTAGGGCTCGGTTTAGTTTACGGGTTAGGATTAGGGTACGTGTTAGGGTTAGGGTAGCGGTTAGGGTTAGGCTACGTGTTAGGGTTAGGGTAGTTATTAAACCTATCCCACTCTCTAGATACCCCTTAGCACGTAAAGAATATTATTTGGGGGTCCAGCCATGGAGAAAAGTTTAGACACTAGGATAAGATAAGGAACACACCCATTATAAAGAAATCACATTAGGATTCTATTTTTAAGCTGTTCCTTAAAACACTAGTGCTTAGGAAATCTATTGGAGGCAGAAGCAGTCAAGGGTAGCCTAGGGTTAGGGTTAGGCTTAGGGTACGGCTTAGGGTACGGGTTCGGGGAGGGCTTCGGGTACGGCGTAGGGTATGGGTTAGGGTTAGGGTTAGGGTTAGTGTTAGGGTTTGGGCTCGGTTTAGTTTACGGGTTAGGATTAGGGTACGTGTTAGGGTTAGGGTAGGGGTCAGGTTTAGGGTATGTGTTAGTGTTAGGGTAGTTATTAAACCTATCCCACTCTCTAGATACCCCTTAGCACGGAAAGGAATATTATTTGGGGGTCCAGCCATGGAGAAGCGTTTAGACACTAGGATAAGATAAGGAACACACCCATTATTAATAAATCACATTAGGATTCTCTTTTTAAGCTGTGCCTTAAAACACTAGTGCTTAGGAAATCTATTGGAGGCAGAAGCAGTCAAGGGTAGCCTAGGGTTAGGGTTAGGCTTAGGGTTAGGCTTAGGGTACGTCTTCGGGTACGGCGTAGGGTAAGGGTTAGGGTTAGGGTTAGGGTTAGTGTTAGGGTTAGGGCTCGGTTTAGTTTACGGGTTAGGATTAGGGTACGTGTTAGGGTTAGGGTAGCGGTTAGGGTTAGGCTACGTGTTAGGGTTAGGGTAGTTATTAAACCTATCCCACTCTCTAGATACCCCTTAGCATGTAAAGAATATTATTTGGGGGTCCAGCCATGGAGAAAAGTTTAGACACTAGGATAAGATAAGGAACACACCCATTATAAAGAAATCACATTAGGATTCTATTTTTAAGCTGTTCCTTAAAACACTAGTGCTTAGGAAATCTATTGGAGGCAGAAGCAGTCAAGGGTAGCCTAGGGTTAGGGTTAGGCTTAGGGTACGGCTTAGGGTACGGGTTCGGGGAGGGCTTCGGGTACGGCGTAGGGTATGGGTTAGGGTTAGGGTTAGGGTTAGTGTTAGGGTTTGGGCTCGGTTTAGTTTACGGGTTAGGATTAGGGTACGTGTTAGGGTTAGGGTAGGGGTCAGGTTTAGGGTATGTGTTAGTGTTAGGGTAGTTATTAAACCTATCCCACTCTCTAGATACCCCTTAGCACGGAAAGGAATATTATTTGGGGGTCCAGCCATGGAGAAGCGTTTAGACACTAGGATAAGATAAGGAACACACCCATTATTAATAAATCACATTAGGATTCTCTTTTTAAGCTGTGCCTTAAAACACTAGTGCTTAGGAAATCTATTGGAGGCAGAAGCAGTCAAGGGTAGCCTAGGGTTAGGGTTAGGCTTAGGGTTAGGCTTAGGGTACGTCTTCGGGTACGGCGTAGGGTAAGGGTTAGGGTTAGGGTTAGGGTTAGTGTTAGGGTTAGGGCTCGGTTTAGTTTACGGGTTAGGATTAGGGTACGTGTTAGGGTTAGGGTAGGGGTTAGGGTTAGGGTACGTGTTAGAGTTAGGGTAGTTATTAAACCTATCCCACTCTCTAGATACCCCTTAGCACGTAAAGAATATTATTTGGGGGTCCAGCCATGGAGAAGACTTTAGACACTAGAATAAGATAAGGAACACACCCATTATAAAAAAATCACATTAGGATTCTATTTTTAAGCTGTTCCTTAAAACACTAGTGCTTAGGAAATCTATTGGAGGCAGAAGCACTCAAGGGTAGCCTAGGGTTAGGGTTAGGCTTAGGGTACGGCTTAGGGTACGGGTTCGGGGAGGGCTTCGGGTACGGCGTAGTTTATGGGTTAGGGTTAGGGTTAGGGATAGTGTTAGGGTTAGAGCTGGGTTTAGGGTACGGGTTAGGATTAGGGTACGTGATAGGTTTAGGGTACTGCTTAGGGTTATTGTACGTGTTAGGGTTAGGGTAGTTATTAAACCTATCCCAGTCTCTAGATACCCCTTAGCACGTAAAGGAATATTATTTGGGGGTCCAGCCATGGAGAAGAGTTTAGACGCTAGGATAAGATAAGGAACACACCCATTATAAAGAAATCACATTAGGATTCTCTTTTTAAGCTGTTCCTTAAAACACTAGTGCTTTGGAAATCTATTGGAGGTAGAAGCAGTCAAGGGTAGCCTAGGGTTAGGGTTAGGCTTAGGGTTAGGCTTAGGGTACGGCTTAGGGTACGGGTTCGGGGAGGGCTTCGGGTACGGCGTAGGGTATGGGTTAGGGTTAGGGTTAGGGTTAGTGTTAGGGTTAGGGCTCGGTTTAGTTTACGGGTTAGGATTAGGGTACGTGTTAGGGTTAGGGTAGGGGTTAGGTTTAGGGTATGTGTTAGGGTTAGGGTAGTTATTAAACCTATCCCACTCTCTAGATACCCCTTAGCACGGAAAGGAATATTATTTGGGGGTCCAGCCATGGAGAAGCGTTTAGACACTAGGATAAGATAAGGAACACACCCATTATTAATAAATCACATTAGGATTCTCTTTTTAAGCTGTTCCTTAAAACACTAGTGCTTAGGAAATCTATTGGAGGCAGAAGCAGTCAAGGGTAGCCTAGGGTTAGGGTTAGGCTTAGGGTTAGGCTTAGGGTACGGCTTAGGGTACGGGTTCGGGGAGGGCTCCGTGTACGGCGTAGGGTAAGGGTTAGGGTTAGGGTTAGGGTTAGTGTTAGGGTTAGGGCTCGGTTTAGTTTACGGGTTAGGATTAGGGTACGTGTTAGGGTTAGGGTAGCGGTTAGGGTTAGGCTACGTGTTAGGGTTAGGGTAGTTATTAAACCTATCCCACTCTCTAGATACCCCTTAGCACGTAAAGAATATTATTTGGGGGTCCAGCCATGGAGAAAAGTTTAGACACTAGGATAAGATAAGGAACACACCCATTATAAAGAAATCACATTAGGATTCTATTTTTAAGCTGTTCCTTAAAACACTAGTGCTTAGGAAATCTATTGGAGGCAGAAGCAGTCAAGGGTAGCCTAGGGTTAGGGTTAGGCTTAGGGTTAGGCTTAGGGTACGGGTTCGGGGAGGGCTTCGGGTACGGCGTAGTTTATGGGTTAGGGTTAGGGTTAGGGTTAGTGTTAGGGTTAGGGCTCGGTTTAGGGTACGGGTTAGGATTAGGGTACGTGATAGGTTTAGGGTAGTGGTTAGGGTTATTGTACGTGTTAGGGTTAGGGTAGTTATTAAACCTATCCCAGTCTCTAGATACCCCTTAGCACGTAAAGGAATATTATTTGGGGGTCCAGCCATGGAGAAGAGTTTAGACGCTAGGATAAGAAAAGAAACACACCCATTATAAAGAAATCACATTAGGATTCTCTTTTTAAGCTGTTCCTTAAAACACTAGTGCTTTGGAAATCTATTGGAGGCAGAAGCAGTCAAGGGTAGCCTAGGGTTAGGGTTAGGCTTAGGGTTAGGCTTAGGGTACGGCTTAGGGTACGGGTTCGGGGAGGGCTTCGGGTACGGCGTAGGGTATGGGTTAGGGTTAGGGTTAGGGTTAGTGTTAGGGTTTGGGCTCGGTTTAGTTTACGGGTTAGGATTAGGGTACGTGTTAGGGTTAGGGTAGGGGTCAGGTTTAGGGTATGTGTTAGGGTTAGGGTAGTTATTAAACCTATCCCACTCTCTAGATACCCCTTAGCACGGAAAGTAATATTATTTGGGGGTCCAGCCATGGAGAAGCGTTTAGACACTAGGATAAGATAAGGAACACACCCATTATTAATAAATCACATTAGGATTCTCTTTTTAAGCTGTGCCTTAAAACACTAGTGCTTAGGAAATCTATTGGAGGCAGAAGCAGTCAAGGGTAGCCTAGGGTTAGGGTTAGGCTTAGGGTTAGGCTTAGGGTACGTCTTTGGGTACGGCGTAGGGTAAGGGTTAGGGTTAGGGTTAGGGTTAGTGTTAGGGTTAGGGCTCGGTTTAGTTTACGGGTTAGGATTAGGGTACGTGTTAGGGTTAGGGTAGGGGTTAGGGTTAGGGTACGTGTTAGAGTTAGGGTAGTTATTAAACCTATCCCACTCTCTAGATACCCCTTAGCACGTAAAGAATATTATTTGGGGGTCCAGCCATGGAGAAGACTTTAGACACTAGGATAAGATAAGGAACACACCCATTATAAAAAAATCACATTAGGATTCTATTTTGAAGCTGTTCCTTAAAACACTAGTGCTTAGGAAATCTATTGGAGGCAGAAGCACTCAAGGGTAGCCTAGGGTTAGGGTTAGGCTTAGGGTACGGCTTAGGGTACGGGTTCGGGGAGGGCTTCGGGTACGGCGTAGTTTATGGGTTAGGGTTAGGGTTAGGGCTAGTGTTAGGGTTAGAGCTGGGTTTAGGGTACGGGTTAGGATTAGGGTACGTGATAGGTTTAGGGTACTGCTTAGGGTTATTGTACGTGTTAGGGTTAGGGTAGTTATTAAACCTATCCCAGTCTCTAGATACCCCTTAGCACGTAAAGGAATATTATTTGGGGGTCCAGCCATGGAGAAGAGTTTAGACGCTAGGATAAGATAAGGAACACACCCATTATAAAGAAATCACATTAGGATTCTCTTTTTAAGCTGTTCCTTAAAACACTAGTGCTTTGGATATCTATTGGAGGCAGAAGCAGTCAAGGGTAGCCTAGGGTTAGGGTTAGGCTTAGGGTTAGGCTTAGGGTACGGCTTAGGGTACGGGTTCGGGGAGGGCTTCGGGTACGGCGTAGGGTATGGGTTAGGGTTAGGGTTAGGGTTAGTGTTAGGGTTAGGGCTCTGTTTAGTTTACGGGTTAGGATTAGGGTACGTGTTAGGGTTAGGGTAGGGGTTAGGTTTAGGGTATGTGTTAGGGTTAGGGTAGTTATTAAACCTATCCCACTCTCTAGATACCCCTTAGCACGGAAAGGAATATTATTTGGGGGTCCAGCCATGGAGAAGCGTTTAGACACTAGGATAAGATAAGGAACACACCCATTATTAATAAATCACATTAGGATTCTCTTTTTAAGCTGTTCCTTAAAACACTAGTGCTTAGGAAATCTATTGGAGGCAGAAGCAGTCAAGGGTAGCCTAGGGTTAGGGTTAGGCTTAGGGTTAGGCTTAGGGTACGGCTTAGGGTACGGGTTCGGGTAGGGCTTCGTTTACGGCGTAGGGTAAGGGTTAGGGTTAGGGTTAGGGTTAGTGTTAGGGTTAGGGCTCGGTTTAGTTTACGGGTTAGGATTAGGGTACGTGTTAGGGTTAGGGTAGCGGTTAGGGTTAGGCTACGTGTTAGGGTTAGGGTAGTTATTAAACCTATCCCACTCTCTAGATACCCCTTAGCACGTAAAGAATATTATTTGGGGGTCCAGCCATGGAGAAAAGTTTAGACACTAGGATAAGAAAAGGAACACACCCATTATAAAGAAATCACATTAGGATTCTATTTTTAAGCTGTTCCTTAAAACACTAGTGCTTAGGAAATCTATTGGAGGCAGAAGCAGTCAAGGGTAGCCTAGGGTTAGGGTTAGGCTTAGGGTTAGGCTTAGGGTACGGGTTCGGGGAGGGCTTCGGGTACGGCGTAGTTTATGGGTTAGGGTTAGGGTTAGGGTTAGTGTTAGGGTTAGGGCTCGGTTTAGGGTACGGGTTAGGATTAGGGTACGTGATAGGTTTAGGGTAGTGGTTAGGGTTATTGTACGTGTTAGGGTTAGGGTAGTTATTAAACCTATCCCAGTCTCTAGATACCCCTTAGCACGTAAAGGAATATTATTTGGGGGTCCAGCCATGGAGAAGAGTTTAGACGCTAGGATAAGAAAAGAAACACACCCATTATAAAGAAATCACATTAGGATTCTCTTTTTAAGCTGTTCCTTAAAACACTAGTGCTTTGGAAATCTATTGGAGGCAGAAGCAGTCAAGGGTAGCCTAGGGTTAGGGTTAGGCTTAGGGTTAGGCTTAGGGTACGGCTTAGGGTACGGGTTCGGGGAGGGCTTCGGGTACGGCGTAGGGTATGGGTTAGGGTTAGGGTTAGGGTTAGTGTTAGGGTTTGGGCTCGGTTTAGTTTACGGGTTAGGATTAGGGTACGTGTTAGGGTTAGGGTAGGGGTCAGGTTTAGGGTATGTGTTAGGGTTAGGGTAGTTATTAAACCTATCCCACTCTCTAGATACCCCTTAGCACGGAAAGGAATATTATTTGGGGGTCCAGCCATGGAGAAGCGTTTAGACACTAGGATAAGATAAGGAACACACCCATTATTAATAAATCACATTAGGATTCTCTTTTTAAGCTGTGCCTTAAAACACTAGTGCTTAGGAAATCTATTGGAGGCAGAAGCAGTCAAGGGTAGCCTAGGGTTAGGGTTAGGCTTAGGGTTAGGCTTAGGGTACGTCTTCGGGTACGGCGTAGGGTAAGGGTTAGGGTTAGGGTTAGGGTTAGTGTTAGGGTTAGGGCTCGGTTTAGTTTACGGGTTAGGATTAGGGTACGTGTTAGGGTTAGGGTAGGGGTTAGGGTTAGGGTACGTGTTAGAGTTAGGGTAGTTATTAAACCTATCCCACTCTCTAGATACCCCTTAGCACGTAAAGAATATTATTTGGGGGTCCAGCCATGGAGAAGACTTTAGACACTAGGATAAGATAAGGAACACACCCATTATAAAAAAATCACATTAGGATTCTATTTTTAAGCTGTTCCTTAAAACACTAGTTCTTAGGAAATCTATTGGAGGCAGAAGCACTCAAGGGTAGCCTAGGGTTAGGGTTAGGCTTAGGGTACGGCTTAGGGTACGGGTTCGGGGAGGGCTTCGGGTACGGCGTAGTTTATGGGTTAGGGTTAGGGTTAGGGCTAGTGTTAGGGTTAGAGCTGGGTTTAGGGTACGGGTTAGGATTAGGGTACGTGATAGGTTTAGGGTACTGCTTAGGGTTATTGTACGTGTTAGGGTTAGGGTAGTTATTAAACCTATCCCAGTCTCTAGATACCCCTTAGCACGTAAAGGAATATTATTTGGGGGTCCAGCCATGGAGAAGAGTTTAGACGCTAGGATAAGATAAGGAACACACCCATTATAAAGAAATCACATTAGGATTCTCTTTTTAAGCTGTTCCTTAAAACACTAGTGCTTTGGAAATCTATTGGAGGTAGAAGCAGTCAAGGGTAGCCTAGGGTTAGGGTTAGGCTTAGGGTTAGGCTTAGGGTACGGCTTAGGGTACGGGTTCGGGGAGGGCTTCGGGTACGGCGTAGGGTATGGGTTAGGGTTAGGGTTAGGGTTAGTGTTAGGGTTAGGGCTCGGTTTAGTTTACGGGTTAGGATTAGGGTACGTGTTAGGGTTAGGGTAGGGGTTAGGTTTAGGGTATGTGTTAGGGTTAGGGTAGTTATTAAACCTATCCCACTCTCTAGATACCCCTTAGCACGGAAAGGAATATTATTTGGGGGTCCAGCCATGGAGAAGCGTTTAGACACTAGGATAAGATAAGGGACACACCCATTATTAATAAATCACATTAGGATTCTCTTTTTAAGCTGTTCCTTAAAACACTAGTGCTTAGGAAATCTATTGGAGGCAGAAGCAGTCAAGGGTAGCCTAGGGTTAGGGTTAGGCTTAGGGTTAGGCTTAGGGTACGGCTTAGGGTACGGGTTCGGGGAGGGCTTCGTGTACGGCGTAGGGTAAGGGTTAGGGTTAGGGTTAGGGTTAGTGTTAGGGTTAGGGCTCGGTTTAGTTTACGGGTTAGGATTAGGGTACGTGTTAGGGTTAGGGTAGCGGTTATGGTTAGGCTACGTGTTAGGGTTAGGGTAGTTATTAAACCTATCCCACTCTCTAGATACCCCTTAGCACGTAAAGAATATTATTTGGGGGTCCAGCCATGGAGAAAAGTTTAGACACTAGGATAAGATAAGGAACACACCCATTATAAAGAAATCACATTAGGATTCTATTTTTAAGCTGTTCCTTAAAACACTAGTGCTTAGGAAATCTATTGGAGGCAGAAGCAGTCAAGGGTAGCCTAGGGTTAGGGTTAGGCTTAGGGTTAGGCTTAGGGTACGGGTTCGGGGAGGGCTTCGGGTACGGCGTAGTTTATGGGTTAGGGTTAGGGTTAGGGTTAGTGTTAGGGTTAGGGCTCGGTTTAGGGTACGGGTTAGGATTAGGGTACGTGATAGGTTTAGGGTAGTGGTTAGGGTTATTGTACGTGTTAGGGTTAGGGTAGTTATTAAACCTATCCCAGTCTCTAGATACCCCTTAGCACGTAAAGGAATATTATTTGGGGGTCCAGCCATGGAGAAGAGTTTAGACGCTAGGATAAGAAAAGAAACACACCCATTATAAAGAAATCACATTAGGATTCTCTTTTTAAGCTGTTCCTTAAAACACTAGTGCTTTGGAAATCTATTGGAGGCAGAAGCAGTCAAGGGTAGCCTAGGGTTAGGGTTAGGCTTAGGGTTAGGCTTAGGGTACGGCTTAGGGTACGGGTTCGGGGAGGGCTTCGGGTACGGCGTAGGGTATGGGTTAGGGTTAGGGTTAGGGTTAGTGTTAGGGTTTGGGCTCGGTTTAGTTTACGGGTTAGGATTAGGGTACGTGTTAGGGTTAGGGTAGGGGTCAGGTTTAGGGTATGTGTTAGGGTTAGGGTAGTTATTAAACCTATCCCACTCTCTAGATACCCCTTAGCACGGAAAGGAATATTATTTGGGGGTCCAGCCATGGAGAAGCGTTTAGACACTAGGATAAGATAAGGAACACACCCATTATTAATAAATCACATTAGGATTCTCTTTTTAAGCTGTGCCTTAAAACACTAGTGCTTAGGAAATCTATTGGAGGCAGAAGCAGTCAAGGGTAGCCTAGGGTTAGGGTTAGGCTTAGGGTTAGGCTTAGGGTACGTCTTCGGGTACGGCGTAGGGTAAGGGTTAGGGTTAGGGTTAGGGTTAGTGTTAGGGTTAGGGCTCGGTTTAGTTTACGGGTTAGGATTAGGGTACGTGTTAGGGTTAGGGTAGGGGTTAGGGTTAGGGTACGTGTTAGAGTTAGGGTAGTTATTAAACCTATCCCACTCTCTAGATACCCCTTAGCACGTAAAGAATATTATTTGGGGGTCCAGCCATGGAGAAGACTTTAGACACTAGGATAAGATAAGGAACACACCCATTATAAAAAAATCACATTAGGATTCTATTTTGAAGCTGTTCCTTAAAACACTAGTGCTTAGGAAATCTATTGGAGGCAGAAGCACTCAAGGGTAGCCTAGGGTTAGGGTTAGGCTTAGGGTACGGCTTAGGGTACGGGTTCGGGGAGGGCTTCGGGTACGGCGTAGTTTATGGGTTAGGGTTAGGGTTAGGGCTAGTGTTAGGGTTAGAGCTGGGTTTAGGGTACGGGTTAGGATTAGGGTACGTGATAGCTTTAGGGTACTGCTTAGGGTTATTGTACGTGTTAGGGTTAGGGTAGTTATTAAACCTATCCCAGTCTCTAGATACCCCTTAGCACGTAAAGGAATATTATTTGGGGGTCCAGCCATGGAGAAGAGTTTAGACGCTAGGATAAGATAAGGAACACACCCATTATAAAGAAATCACATTAGGATTCTCTTTTTAAGCTGTGCCTTAAAACACTAGTGCTTTGGAAATCTATTGGAGGCAGAAGCAGTCAAGGGTAGCCTAGGGTTAGGGTTAGGCTTAGGGTTAGGCTTAGGGTACGGCTTAGGGTACGGGTTCGGGGAGGGCTTCGGGTACGGCGTAGGGTATGGGTTAGGGTTAGGGTTAGGGTTAGTGTTAGGGTTAGGGCTCGGTTTAGTTTACGGGTTAGGATTAGGGTACGTGTTAGGGTTAGGGTAGGGGTTAGGTTTAGGGTATGTGTTAGGGTTAGGGTAGTTATTAAACCTATCCCACTCTCTAGATACCCCTTAGCACGGAAAGGAATATTATTTGGGGGTCCAGCCATGGAGAAGCGTTTAGACACTAGGATAAGATAAGGAACACACCCATTATTAATAAATCACATTAGGATTCTCTTTTTAAGCTGTTCCTTAAAACACTAGTGCTTAGGAAATCTATTGGAGGCAGAAGCAGTCAAGGGTAGCCTAGGGATAGGGTTAGGCTTAGGGTTAGGCTTAGGGTACGGCTTAGGGTACGGGTTCGGGGAGGGCTTCGTGTACGGCGTAGGGTAAGGGTTAGGGTTAGGGTTAGGGTTAGTGTTAGGGTTAGGGCTCGGTTTAGTTTACGGGTTAGGATTAGGGTACGTGTTAGGGTTAGGGTAGCGGTTAGGGTTAGGCTACGTGTTAGGGTTAGGGTAGTTATTAAACCTATCCCACTCTCTAGATACCCCTTAGCACGTAAAGAATATTATTTGGGGGTCCAGCCATGGAGAAAAGTTTAGACACTAGGATAAGATAAGGAACACACCCATTATAAAGAAATCACATTAGGATTCTATTTTTAAGCTGTTCCTTAAAACACTAGTGCTTAGGAAATCTATTGGAGGCAGAAGCAGTCAAGGGTAGCCTAGGGTTAGGGTTAGGCTTAGGGTTAGGCTTAGGGTACGGGTTCGGGGAGGGCTTCGGGTACGGCGTAGTTTATGGGTTAGGGTTAGGGTTAGGGTTAGTGTTAGGGTTAGGGCTCGGTTTAGGGTACGGGTTAGGATTAGGGTACGTGATAGGTTTAGGGTAGTGGTTAGGGTTATTGTACGTGTTAGGGTTAGGGTAGTTATTAAACCTATCCCAGTCTCTAGATACCCCTTAGCACGTAAAGGAATATTATTTGGGGGTCCAGCCATGGAGAAGAGTTTAGACGCTAGGATAAGAAAAGAAACACACCCATTATAAAGAAATCACATTAGGATTCTCTTTTTAAGCTGTTCCTTAAAACACTAGTGCTTTGGAAATCTATTGGAGGCAGAAGCAGTCAAGGGTAGCCTAGGGTTAGGGTTAGGCTTAGGGTTAGGCTTAGGGTACGGCTTAGGGTACGGGTTCGGGGAGGGCTTCGGGTACGGCGTAGTTTATGGGTTAGGGTTAGGGTTAGGGCTAGTGTTAGGGTTAGAGCTGGGTTTAGGGTACGGGTTAGGATTAGGGTATGTGATAGGTTTAGGGTACTGCTTAGGGTTATTGTACGTGTTAGGGTTAGGGTAGTTATTAAACCTATCCCAGTCTCTAGATACCCCTTAGCACGTAAAGGAATATTATTTGGGGGTCCAGCCATGGAGAAGAGTTTAGACGCTAGGATAAGATAAGGAACACACCCATTATAAAGAAATCACATTAGGATTCTCTTTTTAAGCTGTTCCTTAAAACACTAGTGCTTTGGATATCTATTGGAGGCAGAAGCAGTCAAGGGTAGCCTAGGGTTAGGGTTAGGCTTAGGGTTAGGCTTAGGGTACGGCTTAGGGTACGGGTTCGGGGAGGGCTTCGGGTACGGCGTAGGGTATGGGTTAGGGTTAGGGTTAGGGTTAGTGTTAGGGTTAGGGCTCGGTTTAGTTTACGGGTTAGGATTAGGGTACGTGTTAGGGTTAGGGTAGGGGTTAGGTTTAGGGTATGTGTTAGGGTTAGGGTAGTTATTAAACCTATCCCACTCTCTAGATACCCCTTAGCACGGAAAGGAATATTATTTGGGGGTCCAGCCATGGAGAAGCGTTTAGACACTAGGATAAGATAAGGAACACACCCATTATTAATAAATCACATTAGGATTCTCTTTTTAAGCTGTTCCTTAAAACACTAGTGCTTAGGAAATCTATTGGAGGCAGAAGCAGTCAAGGGTAGCCTAGGGTTAGGGTTAGGCTTAGGGTTAGGCTTAGGGTACGGCTTAGGGTACGGGTTCGGGTAGGGCTTCGTTTACGGCGTAGGGTAAGGGTTAGGGTTAGGGTTAGGGTTAGTGTTAGGGTTAGGGCTCGGTTTAGTTTACGGGTTAGGATTAGGGTACGTGTTAGGGTTAGGGTAGCGGTTAGGGTTAGGCTACGTGTTAGGGTTAGGGTAGTTATTAAACCTATCCCACTCTCTAGATACCCCTTAGCACGTAAAGAATATTATTTGGGGGTCCAGCCATGGAGAAAAGTTTAGACACTAGGATAAGAAAAGGAACACACCCATTATAAAGAAATCACATTAGGATTCTATTTTTAAGCTGTTCCTTAAAACACTAGTGCTTAGGAAATCTATTGGAGGCAGAAGCAGTCAAGGGTAGCCTAGGGTTAGGGTTAGGCTTAGGGTTAGGCTTAGGGTACGGGTTCGGGGAGGGCTTCGGGTACGGCGTAGTTTATGGGTTAGGGTTAGGGTTAGGGTTAGTGTTAGGGTTAGGGCTCGGTTTAGGGTACGGGTTAGGATTAGGGTACGTGATAGGTTTAGGGTAGTGGTTAGGGTTATTGTACGTGTTAGGGTTAGGGTAGTTATTAAACCTATCCCAGTCTCTAGATACCCCTTAGCACGTAAAGGAATATTATTTGGGGGTCCAGCCATGGAGAAGAGTTTAGACGCTAGGATAAGAAAAGAAACACACCCATTATAAAGAAATCACATTAGGATTCTCTTTTTAAGCTGTTCCTTAAAACACTAGTGCTTTGGAAATCTATTGGAGGCAGAAGCAGTCAAGGGTAGCCTAGGGTTAGGGTTAGGCTTAGGGTTAGGCTTAGGGTACGGCTTAGGGTACGGGTTCGGGGAGGGCTTCGGGTACGGCGTAGGGTATGGGTTAGGGTTAGGGTTAGGGTTAGTGTTAGGGTTTGGGCTCGGTTTAGTTTACGGGTTAGGATTAGGGTACGTGTTAGGGTTAGGGTAGGGGTCAGGTTTAGGGTATGTGTTAGGGTTAGGGTAGTTATTAAACCTATCCCACTCTCTAGATACCCCTTAGCACGGAAAGGAATATTATTTGGGGGTCCAGCCATGGAGAAGCGTTTAGACACTAGGATAAGATAAGGAACACACCCATTATTAATAAATCACATTAGGATTCTCTTTTTAAGCTGTGCCTTAAAACACTAGTGCTTAGGAAATCTATTGGAGGCAGAAGCAGTCAAGGGTAGCCTAGGGTTAGGGTTAGGCTTAGGGTTAGGCTTAGGGTACGTCTTCGGGTACGGCGTAGGGTAAGGGTTAGGGTTAGGGTTAGGGTTAGTGTTAGGGTTAGGGCTCGGTTTAGTTTACGGGTTAGGATTAGGGTACGTGTTAGGGTTAGGGTAGGGGTTAGGGTTAGGGTACGTGTTAGAGTTAGGGTAGTTATTAAACCTATCCCACTCTCTAGATACCCCTTAGCACGTAAAGAATATTATTTGGGGGTCCAGCCATGGAGAAGACTTTAGACACTAGGATAAGATAAGGAACACACCCATTATAAAAAAATCACATTAGGATTCTATTTTTAAGCTGTTCCTTAAAACACTAGTGCTTAGGAAATCTATTGGAGGCAGAAGCACTCAAGGGTAGCCTAGGGTTAGGGTTAGGCTTAGGGTACGGCTTAGGGTACGGGTTCGGGGAGGGCTTCGGGTACGGCGTAGTTTATGGGTTAGGGTTAGGGTTAGGGCTAGTGTTAGGGTTAGAGCTGGGTTTAGGGTACGGGTTAGGATTAGGGTACGTGATAGGTTTAGGGTACTGCTTAGGGTTATTGTACGTGTTAGGGTTAGGGTAGTTATTAAACCTATCCCAGTCTCTAGATACCCCTTAGCACGTAAAGGAATATTATTTGGGGGTCCAGCCATGGAGAAGAGTTTAGACGCTAGGATAAGATAAGGAACACACCCATTATAAAGAAATCACATTAGGATTCTCTTTTTAAGCTGTTCCTTAAAACACTAGTGCTTTGGAAATCTATTGGAGGTAGAAGCAGTCAAGGGTAGCCTAGGGTTAGGGTTAGGCTTAGGGTTAGGCTTAGGGTACGGCTTAGGGTACGGGTTCGGGGAGGGCTTCGGGTACGGCGTAGGGTATGGGTTAGGGTTAGGGTTAGGGTTAGTGTTAGGGTTAGGGCTCGGTTTAGTTTACGGGTTAGGATTAGGGTACGTGTTAGGGTTAGGGTAGGGGTTAGGTTTAGGGTATGTGTTAGGGTTAGGGTAGTTATTAAACCTATCCCACTCTCTAGATACCCCTTAGCACGGAAAGGAATATTATTTGGGGGTCCAGCCATGGAGAAGCGTTTAGACACTAGGATAAGATAAGGAACACACCCATTATTAATAAATCACATTAGGATTCTCTTTTTAAGCTGTTCCTTAAAACACTAGTGCTTAGGAAATCTATTGGAGGCAGAAGCAGTCAAGGGTAGCCTAGGGTTAGGGTTAGGCTTAGGGTTAGGCTTAGGGTACGGCTTAGGGTACGGGTTCGGGTAGGGCTTCGTTTACGGCGTAGGGTAAGGGTTAGGGTTAGGGTTAGGGTTAGTGTTAGGGTTAGGGCTCGGTTTAGTTTACGGGTTAGGATTAGGGTACGTGTTAGGGTTAGGGTAGCGGTTAGGGTTAGGCTACGTGTTAGGGTTAGGGTAGTTATTAAACCTATCCCACTCTCTAGATACCCCTTAGCACGTAAAGAATATTATTTGGGGGTCCAGCCATGGAGAAAAGTTTAGACACTAGGATAAGAAAAGGAACACACCCATTATAAAGAAATCACATTAGGATTCTATTTTTAAGCTGTTCCTTAAAACACTAGTGCTTAGGAAATCTATTGGAGGCAGAAGCAGTCAAGGGTAGCCTAGGGTTAGGGTTAGGCTTAGGGTTAGGCTTAGGGTACGGGTTCGGGGAGGGCTTCGGGTACGGCGTAGTTTATGGGTTAGGGTTAGGGTTAGGGTTAGTGTTAGGGTTAGGGCTCGGTTTAGGGTACGGGTTAGGATTAGGGTACGTGATAGGTTTAGGGTAGTGGTTAGGGTTATTGTACGTGTTAGGGTTAGGGTAGTTATTAAACCTATCCCAGTCTCTAGATACCCCTTAGCACGTAAAGGAATATTATTTGGGGGTCCAGCCATGGAGAAGAGTTTAGACGCTAGGATAAGAAAAGAAACACACCCATTATAAAGAAATCACATTAGGATTCTCTTTTTAAGCTGTTCCTTAAAACACTAGTGCTTTGGAAATCTATTGGAGGCAGAAGCAGTCAAGGGTAGCCTAGGGTTAGGGTTAGGCTTAGGGTTAGGCTTAGGGTACGGCTTAGGGTACGGGTTCGGGGAGGGCTTCGGGTACGGCGTAGGGTATGGGTTAGGGTTAGGGTTAGGGTTAGTGTTAGGGTTTGGGCTCGGTTTAGTTTACGGGTTAGGATTAGGGTACGTGTTAGGGTTAGGGTAGGGGTCAGGTTTAGGGTATGTGTTAGGGTTAGGGTAGTTATTAAACCTATCCCACTCTCTAGATACCCCTTAGCACGGAAAGGAATATTATTTGGGGGTCCAGCCATGGAGAAGCGTTTAGACACTAGGATAAGATAAGGAACACACCCATTATTAATAAATCACATTAGGATTCTCTTTTTAAGCTGTGCCTTAAAACACTAGTGCTTAGGAAATCTATTGGAGGCAGAAGCAGTCAAGGGTAGCCTAGGGTTAGGGTTAGGCTTAGGGTTAGGCTTAGGGTACGTCTTCGGGTACGGCGTAGGGTAAGGGTTAGGGTTAGGGTTAGGGTTAGTGTTAGGGTTAGGGCTCGGTTTAGTTTACGGGTTAGGATTAGGGTACGTGTTAGGGTTAGGGTAGGGGTTAGGGTTAGGGTACGTGTTAGAGTTAGGGTAGTTATTAAACCTATCCCACTCTCTAGATACCCCTTAGCACGTAAAGAATATTATTTGGGGGTCCAGCCATGGAGAAGACTTTAGACACTAGGATAAGATAAGGAACACACCCATTATAAAAAAATCACATTAGGATTCTATTTTTAAGCTGTTCCTTAAAACACTAGTGCTTAGGAAATCTATTGGAGGCAGAAGCACTCAAGGGTAGCCTAGGGTTAGGGTTAGGCTTAGGGTACGGCTTAGGGTACGGGTTCGGGGAGGGCTTCGGGTACGGCGTAGTTTATGGGTTAGGGTTAGGGTTAGGGCTAGTGTTAGGGTTAGAGCTGGGTTTAGGGTACGGGTTAGGATTAGGGTACGTGATAGGTTTAGGGTACTGCTTAGGGTTATTGTACGTGTTAGGGTTAGGGTAGTTATTAAACCTATCCCAGTCTCTAGATACCCCTTAGCACGTAAAGGAATATTATTTGGGGGTCCAGCCATGGAGAAGAGTTTAGACGCTAGGATAAGATAAGGAACACACCCATTATAAAGAAATCACATTAGGATTCTCTTTTTAAGCTGTTCCTTAAAACACTAGTGCTTTGGAAATCTATTGGAGGTAGAAGCAGTCAAGGGTAGCCTAGGGTTAGGGTTAGGCTTAGGGTTAGGCTTAGGGTACGGCTTAGGGTACGGGTTCGGGGAGGGCTTCGGGTACGGCGTAGGGTATGGGTTAGGGTTAGGGTTAGGGTTAGTGTTAGGGTTAGGGCTCGGTTTAGTTTACGGGTTAGGATTAGGGTACGTGTTAGGGTTAGGGTAGGGGTTAGGTTTAGGGTATGTGTTAGGGTTAGGGTAGTTATTAAACCTATCCCACTCTCTAGATACCCCTTAGCACGGAAAGGAATATTATTTGGGGGTCCAGCCATGGAGAAGCGTTTAGACACTAGGATAAGATAAGGAACACACCCATTATTAATAAATCACATTAGGATTCTCTTTTTAAGCTGTTCCTTAAAACACTAGTGCTTAGGAAATCTATTGGAGGCAGAAGCAGTCAAGGGTAGCCTAGGGTTAGGGTTAGGCTTAGGGTTAGGCTTAGGGTACGGCTTAGGGTACGGGTTCGGGGAGGGCTTCGTGTATGGCGTAGGGTAAGGGTTAGGGTTAGGGTTAGGGTTAGTGTTAGGGTTAGGGCTCGGTTTAGTTTACGGGTTAGGATTAGGGTACGTGTTAGGGTTAGGGTAGCGGTTAGGGTTAGGCTACGTGTTAGGGTTAGGGTAGTTATTAAACCTATCCCACTCTCTAGATACCCCTTAGCACGTAAAGAATATTATTTGGGGGTCCAGCCATGGAGAAAAGTTTAGACACTAGGATAAGATAAGGAACACACCCATTATAAAGAAATCACATTAGGATTCTATTTTTAAGCTGTTCCTTAAAACACTAGTGCTTAGGAAATCTATTGGAGGCAGAAGCAGTCAAGGGTAGCCTAGGGTTAGGGTTAGGCTTAGGGTTAGGCTTAGGGTACGGGTTCGGGGAGGGCTTCGGGTACGGCGTAGTTTATGGGTTAGGGTTAGGGTTAGGGTTAGTGTTAGGGTTAGGGCTCGGTTTAGGGTATGGGTTAGGATTAGGGTACGTGATAGGTTTAGGGTAGTGGTTAGGGTTATTGTACGTGTTAGGGTTAGGGTAGTTATTAAACCTATCCCAGTCTCTAGATACCCCTTAGCACGTAAAGGAATATTATTTGGGGGTCCAGCCATGGAGAAGAGTTTAGACGCTAGGATAAGAAAAGAAACACACCCATTATAAAGAAATCACATTAGGATTCTCTTTTTAAGCTGTTCCTTAAAACACTAGTGCTTTGGAAATCTATTGGAGGCAGAAGCAGTCAAGGGTAGCCTAGGGTTAGGGTTAGGCTTAGGGTTAGGCTTAGGGTACGGCTTAGGGTACGGGTTCGGGGAGGGCTTCGGGTACGGCGTAGGGTATGGGTTAGGGTTAGGGTTAGGGTTAGTGTTAGGGTTTGGGCTCGGTTTAGTTTACGGGTTAGGATTAGGGTACGTGTTAGGGTTAGGGTAGGGGTCAGGTTTAGGGTATGTGTTAGGGTTAGGGTAGTTATTAAACCTATCCCACTCTCTAGATACCCCTTAGCACGGAAAGGAATATTATTTGGGGGTCCAGCCATGGAGAAGCGTTTAGACACTAGGATAAGATAAGGAACACACCCATTATTAATAAATCACATTAGGATTCTCTTTTTAAGCTGTGCCTTAAAACACTAGTGCTTAGGAAATCTATTGGAGGCAGAAGCAGTCAAGGGTAGCCTAGGGTTAGGGTTAGGCTTAGGGTTAGGCTTAGGGTACGTCTTCGGGTACGGCGTAGGGTAAGGGTTAGGGTTAGGGTTAGGGTTAGTGTTAGGGTTAGGGCTCGGTTTAGTTTACGGGTTAGGATTAGGGTACGTGTTAGGGTTAGGGTAGGGGTTAGGGTTAGGGTACGTGTTAGAGTTAGGGTAGTTATTAAACCTATCCCACTCTCTAGATACCCCTTAGCACGTAAAGAATATTATTTGGGGGTCCAGCCATGGAGAAGACTTTAGACACTAGGATAAGATAAGGAACACACCCATTATAAAAAAATCACATTAGGATTCTATTTTTAAGCTGTTCCTTAAAACACTAGTGCTTAGGAAATCTATTGGAGGCAGAAGCACTCAAGGGTAGCCTAGGGTTAGGGTTAGGCTTAGGGTACGGCTTAGGGTACGGGTTCGGGGAGGGCTTCGGGTACGGCGTAGTTTATGGGTTAGGGTTAGGGTTAGGGCTAGTGTTAGGGTTAGAGCTGGGTTTAGGGTACGGGTTAGGATTAGGGTACGTGATAGGTTTAGGGTACTGCTTAGGGTTATTGTACGTGTTAGGGTTAGGGTAGTTATTAAACCTATCCCAGTCTCTAGATACCCCTTAGCACGTAAAGGAATATTATTTGGGGGTCCAGCCATGGAGAAGAGTTTAGACGCTAGGATAAGATAAGGAACACACCCATTATAAAGAAATCACATTAGGATTCTCTTTTTAAGCTGTTCCTTAAAACACTAGTGCTTTGGAAATCTATTGGAGGTAGAAGCAGTCAAGGGTAGCCTAGGGTTAGGGTTAGGCTTAGGGTTAGGCTTAGGGTACGGCTTAGGGTACGGGTTCGGGGAGGGCTTCGGGTACGGCGTAGGGTATGGGTTAGGGTTAGGGTTAGGGTTAGTGTTAGGGTTAGGGCTCGGTTTAGTTTACGGGTTAGGATTAGGGTACGTGTTAGGGTTAGGGTAGGGGTTAGGTTTAGGGTATGTGTTAGGGTTAGGGTAGTTATTAAACCTATTCCACTCTCTAGATACCCCTTAGCACGGAAAGGAATATTATTTGGGGGTCCAGCCATGGAGAAGCGTTTAGACACTAGGATAAGATAAGGAACACACCCATTATTAATAAATCACATTAGGATTCTCTTTTTAAGCTGTTCCTTAAAACACTAGTGCTTAGGAAATCTATTGGAGGCAGAAGCAGTCAAGGGTAGCCTAGGGTTAGGGTTAGGCTTAGGGTTAGGCTTAGGGTACGGCTTAGGGTAAGGGTTCGGGGAGGGCTTCGTGTACGGCGTAGGGTAAGGGTTAGGGTTAGGGTTAGGGTTAGTGTTAGGGTTAGGGCTCGGTTTAGTTTACGGGTTAGGATTAGGGTACGTGTTAGGGTTAGGGTAGCGGTTAGGGTTAGGCTACGTGTTAGGGTTAGGGTAGTTATTAAACCTATCCCACTCTCTAGATACCCCTTAGCACGTAAAGAATATTATTTGGGGGTCCAGCCATGGAGAAAAGTTTAGACACTAGGATAAGAAAAGGAACACACCCATTATAAAGAAATCACATTAGGATTCTATTTTTAAGCTGTTCCTTAAAACACTAGTGCTTAGGAAATCTATTGGAGGCAGAAGCAGTCAAGGGTAGCCTAGGGTTAGGGTTAGGCTTAGGGTTAGGCTTAGGGTACGGGTTCGGGGAGGGCTTCGGGTACGGCGTAGTTTATGGGTTAGGGTTAGGGTTAGGGTTAGTGTTAGGGTTAGGGCTCGGTTTAGGGTACGGGTTAGGATTAGGGTACGTGATAGGTTTAGGGTAGTGGTTAGGGTTATTGTACGTGTTAGGGTTAGGGTAGTTATTAAACCTATCCCAGTCTCTAGATACCCCTTAGCACGTAAAGGAATATTATTTGGGGGTCCAGCCATGGAGAAGAGTTTAGACGCTAGGATAAGAAAAGAAACACACCCATTATAAAGAAATCACATTAGGATTCTCTTTTTAAGCTGTTCCTTAAAACACTAGTGCTTTGGAAATCTATTGGAGGCAGAAGCAGTCAAGGGTAGCCTAGGGTTAGGGTTAGGCTTAGGGTTAGGCTTAGGGTACGGCTTAGGGTACGGGTTCGGGGAGGGCTTCGGGTACGGCGTAGGGTATGGGTTAGGGTTAGGGTTAGGGTTAGTGTTAGGGTTAGGGCTCGGTTTAGTTTACGTGTTAGGATTAGGGTACGTGTTAGGGTTAGGGTAGGGGTCAGGTTTAGGGTATGTGTTAGGGTTAGGGTAGTTATTAAACCTATCCCACTCTCTAGATACCCCTTAGCACGGAAAGGAATATTATTTGGGGGTCCAGCCATGGAGAAGCGTTTAGACACTAGGATAAGATAAGGAACACACCCATTATTAATAAATCACATTAGGATTCTCTTTTTAAGCTGTGCCTTAAAACACTAGTGCTTAGGAAATCTATTGGAGGCAGAAGCAGTCAAGCGTAGCCTAGGGTTAGGGTTAGGCTTAGGGTTAGGCTTAGGGTACGTCTTCGGGTACGGCGTAGGGTAAGGGTTAGGGTTAGGGTTAGGGTTAGTGTTAGGGTTAGGGCTCGGTTTAGTTTACGGGTTAGGATTAGGGTACGTGTTAGGGTTAGGGTAGGGGTTAGGGTTAGGGTACGTGTTAGAGTTAGGGTAGTTATTAAACCTATCCCACTCTCTAGATACCCCTTAGCACGTAAAGAATATTATTTGGGGGTCCAGCCATGGAGAAGACTTTAGACACTAGGATAAGATAAGGAACACACCCATTATAAAAAAATCACATTAGGATTCTATTTTTAAGCTGTTCCTTAAAACACTAGTGCTTAGGAAATCTATTGGAGGCAGAAGCAGTCAAGGGTAGCCTAGGGTTAGGGTTAGGCTTAGGGTTAGGCTTAGGGTACGGCTTAGGGTACGGGTTCGGGGAGGGCTTCGTGTACGGCGTAGGGTAAGGGTTAGGGTTAGGGTTAGGGTTAGTGTTAGGTTTAGGGCTCGGTTTAGTTTACGGGTTAGGATTAGGGTACGTGTTAGGGTTAGGGTAGCGGTTAGGGTTAGGCTACGTGTTAGGGTTAGGGTAGTTATTAAACCTATCCCAGTCTCTAGATACCCCTTAGCACGTAAAGAATATTATTTGGGGGTCCAGCCATGGAGAAGAGTTTAGACGCTAGGATAAGATAAGGAACACACCCATTATAAAGAAATCACATTAGGATTCTCTTTTTAAGCTGTTCCTTAAAACACTAGTGCTTTGGAAATCTATTGGAGGCAGAAGCAGTCAAGGGTAGCCTAGGGTTAGGGTTAGGCTTAGGGTTAGGCTTAGGGTACGGCTTAGGGTACGGGTTCGGGGAGGGCTTCGGGTACGACGTAGGGTATGGGTTAGGGTTAGGGTTAGGGTTAGTGTTAGGGTTAGGGCTCGGTTTAGTTTACGGGTTAGGATTAGGGTACGTGTTAGGGTTAGGGTAGCGGTTAGGGTTAGGCTACGTGTTAGGGTTAGGGTAGTTATTAAACCTATCCCACTCTCTAGATACCCCTTAGCACGTAAAGAATATTATTTGGGGGTCCAGCCATGGAGAAAAGTTTAGACACTAGGATAAGATAAGGAACACACCCATTATAAAGAAATCACATTAGGATTCTATTTTTAAGCTGTTCCTTAAAACACTAGTGCTTAGGAAATCTATTGGAGGCAGAAGCAGTCAAGGGTAGCCTAGGGTTAGGGTTAGGCTTAGGGTTAGGCTTAGGGTACGGGTTCGGGGAGGGCTTCGGGTACGGCGTAGTTTATGGGTTAGGGTTAGGGTTAGGGTTAGTGTTAGGGTTAGGGCTCGGTTTAGGGTACGGGTTAGGATTAGGGTACGTGATAGGTTTAGGGTAGTGGTTAGGGTTATTGTACGTGTTAGGGTTAGGGTAGTTATTAAACCTATCCCAGTCTCTAGATACCCCTTAGCACGTAAAGGAATATTATTTGGGGGTCCAGCCATGGAGAAGAGTTTAGACGCTAGGATAAGAAAAGAAACACACCCATTATAAAGAAATCACATTAGGATTCTCTTTTTAAGCTGTTCCTTAAAACACTAGTGCTTTGGAAATCTATTGGAGGCAGAAGCAGTCAAGGGTAGCCTAGGGTTAGGGTTAGGCTTAGGGTTAGGCTTAGGGTACGGCTTAGGGTACGGGTTCGGGGAGGGCTTCGGGTACGGCGTAGGGTATGGGTTAGGGTTAGGGTTAGGGTTAGTGTTAGGGTTAGGGCTCGGTTTAGTTTACGGGTTAGGATTAGGGTACGTGTTAGGGTTAGGGTAGTGGTCAGGTTTAGGGTATGTGTTAGGGTTAGGGTAGTTATTAAACCTATCCCACTCTCTAGATACCCCTTAGCACGGAAAGGAATATTATTTGGGGGTCCAGCCATGGAGAAGCGTTTAGACACTAGGATAAGATAAGGAACACACCCATTATTAATAAATCACATTAGGATTCTCTTTTTAAGCTGTGCCTTAAAACACTAGTGCTTAGGAAATCTATTGGAGGCAGAAGCAGTCAAGGGTAGCCTAGGGTTAGGGTTAGGCTTAGGGTTAGGCTTAGGGTACGTCTTCGGGTACGGCGTAGGGTAAGGGTTAGGGTTAGGGTTAGGGTTAGTGTTAGGGTTAGGGCTCGGTTTAGTTTACGGGTTAGGATTAGGGTACGTGTTAGGGTTAGGGTAGGGGTTAGGGTTAGGGTACGTGTTAGAGTTAGGGTAGTTATTAAACCTATCCCACTCTCTAGATACCCCTTAGCACGTAAATAATATTATTTGGGGGTCCAGCCATGGAGAAGACTTTAGACACTAGGATAAGATAAGGAACACACCCATTATAAAAAAATCACATTAGGATTCTATTTTTAAGCTGTTCCTTAAAACACTAGTGCTTAGGAAATCTATTGGAGGCAGAAGCACTCAAGGGTAGCCTAGGGTTAGGGTTAGGCTTAGGGTACGGGTTCGGGGAGGGCTTCGGGTACGGCGTAGTTTATGGGTTAGGGTTAGGGTTAGGGTTAGTGTTAGGGTTAGGGCTGGGTTTAGGGTACGGGTTAGGATTAGGGTACGTGATAGGTTTAGGGTACTGCTTAGGGTTATTGTACGTGTTAGGGTTAGGGTAGTTATTAAACCTATCCCAGTCTCTAGATACCCCTTAGCACGTAAAGGAATATTATTTGGGGGTCCAGCCATGGAGAAGAATTTAGACGCTAGGATAAGATAAGGAACACACCCATTATAAAGAAATCACATTAGGATTCTCTTTTTAAGCTGTTCCTTAAAACACTAGTGCTTTGGAAATCTATTGGAGGCAGAAGCAGTCAAGGGTAGCCTAGGGTTAGGGTTAGGCTTAGGGTTAGGCTTAGGGTACGGCTTAGGGTACGGGTTCGGGGAGGGCTTCGGGTACGGCGTAGGGTATGGGTTAGGGTTAGGGTTAGGGTTAGTGTTAGGGTTAGGGCTCGGTTTAGTTTACGGGTTAGGATTAGGGTACGTGTTAGGGTTAGGGTAGGGGTTAGGTTTAGGGTATGTGTTAGGGTTAGGGTAGTTATTAAACCTATCCCACTCTCTAGATACCCCTTAGCACGGAAAGGAATATTATTTGGGGGTCGAGCCATGGAGAAGCGTTTAGACACTAGGATAAGATAAGGAACACACCCATTATTAATAAATCACATTAGGATTCTCTTTTTAAGCTGTTCCTTAAAACACTAGTGCTTAGGAAATCTATTGGAGGCAGAAGCAGTCAAGGGTAGCCTAGGGTTAGGGTTAGGCTTAGGGTTAGGCTTAGGGTACGGCTTAGGGTACGGGTTCGGGGAGGGCTTCGTGTACGGCGTAGGGTAAGGGTTAGGGTTAGGGTTAGGGTTAGTGTTAGGGTTAGGGCTCGGTTTAGTTTACGGGTTAGGATTAGGGTACGTGTTAGGGTTAGGGTAGCGGTTAGGGTTAGGCTACGTGTTAGGGTTAGGGTAGTTATTAAACCTATCCCAGTCTCTAGATACCCCTTAGCACGTAAAGAATATTATTTGGGGGTCCAGCCATGGAGAAGAGTTTAGACGCTAGGATAAGATAAGGAACACACCCATTATAAAGAAATCACATTAGGATTCTCTTTTTAAGCTGTTCCTTAAAACACTAGTGCTTTGGAAATCTATTGGAGGCAGAAGCACTCAAGGGTAGCCTAGGGTTAGGGTTAGGCTTAGGGTTAGGCTTAGGGTACGGCTTAAGGTACGGGTTCGGGGAGGGCTTCGGGTACGGCGTAGGGTATGGGTTAGGGTTAGGGTTAGGGTTAGTGTTAGGGTTAGGGCTCGGTTTAGTTTACGGGTTAGGATTAGGGTATGTGTTAGGGTTAGGGTAGGGGTTAGGTTTAGGGTATGTGTTACGGTTAGGGTAGTTATTAAACCTATCCCACTCTCTAGATACCCCTTAGCACGGAAAGGAATATTATTTGGGGGTCCAGCCATGGAGAAGCGTTTAGACACTAGGATAAGATAAGGAACACACCCATTATTAATAAATCACATTAGGATTCTCTTTTTAAGCTGTTCCTTAAAACACTAGTGCTTAGGAAATCTATTGGAGGCAGAAGCAGTCAAGGGTAGCCTAGGGTTAGGGTTAGGCTTAGGGTTAGGCTTAGGGTACGGCTTAGGGTACGGGTTCGGGGAGGGCTTCGTGTACGGCGTAGGGTAAGGGTTAGGGTTAGGGTTAGGGTTAGTGTTAGGGTTAGGGCTCGGTTTAGTTTACGGGTTAGGATTAGGGTACGTGTTAGGGTTAGGGTAGCGGTAAGGGTTAGGCTACGTGTTAGGGTTAGGGTAGTTATTAAACCTATCCCACTCTCTAGATACCCCTTAGCACGTAAAGAATATTATTTGGGGGTCCAGCCATGGAGAAAAGTTTAGACACTAGGATAAGATAAGGAATACACCCATTATAAAGAAATCACATTAGGATTCTATTTTTAAGCTGTTCCTTAAAACACTAGTGCTTAGGAAATCTATTGGAGGCAGAAGCAGTCAAGGGTAGCCTAGGGTTAGGGTTAGGCTTAGGGTTAGGCTTAGGGTACGGGTTCGGGGAGGGCTTCGGGTACGGCGTAGTTTATGGGTTAGGGTTAGGGTTAGGGTTAGTGTTAGGGTTAGGGCTCGGTTTAGGGTACGGGTTAGGATTAGGGTACGTGATAGGTTTAGGGTAGTGGTTAGGGTTATTGTACGTGTTAGGGTTAGGGTAGTTATTAAACCTATCCCAGTCTCTAGATACCCCTTAGCACGTAAAGGAATATTATTTGGGGGTCCAGCCATGGAGAAGAGTTTAGACGCTAGGATAAGAAAAGAAACACACCCATTATAAAGAAATCACATTAGGATTCTCTTTTTAAGCTGTTCCTTAAAACACTAGTGCTTTGGAAATCTATTGGAGGCAGAAGCAGTCAAGGGTAGCCTAGGGTTAGGGTTAGGCTTAGGGTTAGGCTTAGGGTACGGCTTAGGGTACGGGTTCGGGGAGGGCTTCGGGTACGGCGTAGGGTATGGGTTAGGGTTAGGGTTAGGGTTAGTGTTAGGGTTAGGGCTCGGTTTAGTTTACGGGTTAGGATTAGGGTACGTGTTAGGGTTAGGGTAGGGGTCAGGTTTAGGGTATGTGTTAGGGTTAGGGTAGTTATTAAACCTATCCCACTCTCTAGATACCCCTTAGCACGGAAAGGAATATTATTTGGGGGTCCAGCCATGGAGAAGCGTTTAGACACTAGGATAAGATAAGGAACACACCCATTATTAATAAATCACATTAGGATTCTCTTTTTAAGCTGTGCCTTAAAACACTAGTGCTTAGGAAATCTATTGGAGGCAGAAGCAGTCAAGGGTAGCCTAGGGTTAGGGTTAGGCTTAGGGTTAGGCTTAGGGTCCGTCTTCGGGTACGGCGTAGGGTAAGGGTTAGGGTTAGGGTTAGGGTTAGTGTTAGGGTTAGGGCTCGGTTTAGTTTACGGGTTAGGATTAGGGTACGTGTTAGGGTTAGGGTAGGGGTTAGGGTGAGGGTACGTGTTAGAGTTAGGGTAGTTATTAAACCTATCCCACTCTCTAGATACCCCTTAGCACGTAAAGAATATTATTTGGGGGTCCAGCCATGGAGAAGACTTTAGACACTAGGATAAGATAAGGAACACACCCATTATAAAAAAATCACATTAGGATTCTATTTTTAAGCTGTTCCTTAAAACACTAGTGCTTAGGAAATCTATTGGAGGCAGAAGCACTCAAGGGTAGCCTAGGGTTAGGGTTAGGCTTAGGGTACGGCTTAGGGTACGGGTTCGGGGAGGGCTTCGGGTACGGCGTAGTTTATGGGTTAGGGTTAGGGTTAGGGTTAGTGTTAGGGTTAGGGCTGGGTTTAGGGTACGGGTTAGTATTAGGGTACGTGATAGGTTTAGGGTACTGCTTAGGGTTATTGTACGTGTTAGGGTTAGGGTAGTTATTAAACCTATCCCAGTCTCTAGATACCCCTTAGCACGTAAAGGAATATTATTTGGGGGTCCAGCCATGGAGAAGAGTTTAGACGCTAGGATAAGATAAGGAACACACCCATTATAAAGAAATCACATTAGGATTCTCTTTTTAAGCTGTTCCTTAAAACACTAGTGCTTTGGAAATCTATTGGAGGCAGAAGCAGTCAAGGGTAGCCTAGGGTTAGGGTTAGGCTTAGGGTTAGGCTTAGGGTACGGCTTAGGGTACGGGTTCGGGGAGGGCTTCGGGTACGGCGTAGGGTATGGGTTAGGGTTAGGGTTAGGGTTAGTGTTAGGGTTAGGGCTCGGTTTAGTTTACGGGTTAGGATTAGGGTACGTGTTAGGGTTAGGGTAGGGGTTAGGTTTAGGGTATGTGTTAGGGTTAGGGTAGTTATTAAACCTATCCCACTCTCTAGATACCCCTTAGCACGGAAAGGAATATTATTTGGGGGTCCAGCCATGGAGAAGCGTTTAGACACTAGGATAAGATAAGGAACACACCCATTATTAATAAATCACATTAGGATTCTCTTTTTAAGCTGTTCCTTAAAACACTAGTGCTTAGGAAATCTATTGGAGGCAGAAGCAGTCAAGGGTAGCCTAGGGTTAGGGTTAGGCTTAGGGTTAGGCTTAGGGTACGGCTTAGGGTACGGGTTCGGGGAGGGCTTCGTGTACGGCGTAGGGTAAGGTTTAGGGTTAGGGTTAGGGTTAGTGTTAGGGTTAGGGCTCGGTTTAGTTTACGGGTTAGGATTAGGGTACGTGTTAGGGTTAGGGTAGCGGTTAGGGTTAGGCTACGTGTTAGGGTTAGGGTAGTTATTAAACCTATCCCAGTCTCTAGATACCCCTTAGCACGTAAAGAATATTATTTGGGGGTCCAGCCATGGAGAAGAGTTTAGACGCTAGGATAAGATAAGGAACACACCCATTATAAAGAAATCACATTAGGATTCTCTTTTTAAGCTGTTCCTTAAAACACTAGTGCTTTGGAAATCTATTGGAGGCAGAAGCAGTCAAGGGTAGCCTAGGGTTAGGGTTAGGCTTAGGGTTAGGCTTAGGGTACGGCTTAGGGTACGGGTTAGGGGAGGGCTTCGGGTACGGCGTAGGGTATGGGTTAGGGTTAGGGTTAGGGTTAGTGTTAGGGTTAGGGCTCGGTTTAGTTTACGGGTTAGGATTAGGGTACGTGTTAGGGTTAGGTTAGGGGTTAGGTTTAGGGTATGTGTTAGGGTTAGGGTAGTTATTAAACCTATCCCACTCTCTAGATACCCCTTAGCACGGAAAGGAATATTATTTGGGGGTCCAGCCATGGAGAAGCGTTTAGACACTAGGATAAGATAAGGAACACACCCATTATTAATAAATCACATTAGGATTCTCTTTTTAAGCTGTTCCTTAAAACACTAGTGCTTAGGAAATCTATTGGAGGCAGAAGCAGTCAAGGGTAGCCTAGGGTTAGGGTTAGGCTTAGGGTTAGGCTTAGGGTACGGCTTAGGGTACGGGTTCGGGGAGGGCTTCGTGTACGGCGTAGGGTAAGGGTTAGGGTTAGGGTTAGGGTTAGTGCTAGGGTTAGGGCTCGGTTTAGTTTACGGGTTAGGATTAGGGTACGTGTTAGGGTTAGGGTAGCGGTTAGGGTTAGGCTACGTGTTAGGGTTAGGGTAGTTATTAAACCTATCCCACTCTCTAGATACCCCTTAGCACGTAAAGAATATTATTTGGGGGTCCAGCCATGGAGAAAAGTTTAGACACTAGGATAAGATAAGGAACACACCCATTATAAAGAAATCACATTAGGATTCTCTTTTTAAGCTGTTCCTTAAAACACTAGTGCTTAGGAAATCTATTGGAGGCAGAAGCAGTCAAGGGTAGCCTAGGGTTAGGGTTAGGCTTAGGGTTAGGCTTAGGGTACGGCTTAGGGTACGGGTTCGGGGAGGGCTTCGTGTACGGCGTAGGGTAAGGTTTAGGGTTAGGGTTAGGGTTAGTGTTAGGGTTAGGGCTCGGTTTAGTTTACGGGTTAGGATTAGGGTACGTGTTAGGGTTAGGGTAGCGGTTAGGGTTAGGCTACGTGTTAGGGTTAGGGTAGTTATTAAACCTATCCCAGTCTCTAGATACCCCTTAGCACGTAAAGAATATTATTTGGGGGTCCAGCCATGGAGAAGAGTTTAGACGCTAGGATAAGATAAGGAACACACCCATTATAAAGAAATCACATTAGGATTCTCTTTTTAAGCTGTTCCTTAAAACACTAGTGCTTTGGAAATCTATTGGAGGCAGAAGCAGTCAAGGGTAGCCTAGGGTTAGGGTTAGGCTTAGGGTTAGGCTTAGGGTACGGCTTAGGGTACGGGTTAGGGGAGGGCTTCGGGTACGGCGTAGGGTATGGGTTAGGGTTAGGGTTAGGGTTAGTGTTAGGGTTAGGGCTCGGTTTAGTTTACGGGTTAGGATTAGGGTACGTGTTAGGGTTAGGGTAGGGGTTAGGTTTAGGGTATGTGTTAGGGTTAGGGTAGTTATTAAACCTATCCCACTCTCTAGATACCCCTTAGCACGGAAAGGAATATTATTTGGGGGTCCAGCCATGGAGAAGCGTTTAGACACTAGGATAAGATAAGGAACACACCCATTATTAATAAATCACATTAGGATTCTCTTTTTAAGCTGTTCCTTAAAACACTAGTGCTTAGGAAATCTATTGGAGGCAGAAGCAGTCAAGGGTAGCCTAGGGTTAGGGTTAGGCTTAGGGTTAGGCTTAGGGTACGGCTTAGGGTACGGGTTCGGGGAGGGCTTCGTGTACGGCGTAGGGTAAGGTTTAGGGTTAGGGTTAGGGTTAGTGTTAGGGTTAGGGCTCGGTTTAGTTTACGGGTTAGGATTAGGGTACGTGTTAGGGTTAGGGTAGCGGTTAGGGTTAGGCTACGTGTTAGGGTTAGGGTAGTTATTAAACCTATCCCAGTCTCTAGATACCCCTTAGCACGTAAAGAATATTATTTGGGGGTCCAGCCATGGAGAAGAGTTTAGACGCTAGGATAAGATAAGGAACACACCCATTATAAAGAAATCACATTAGGATTCTCTTTTTAAGCTGTTCCTTAAAACACTAGTGCTTTGGAAATCTATTGGAGGCAGAAGCAGTCAAGGGTAGCCTAGGGTTAGGGTTAGGCTTAGGGTTAGGCTTAGGGTACGGCTTAGGGTACGGGTTCGGGGAGGGCTTCGGGTACGGCGTAGGGTATGGGTTAGGGTTAGGGTTAGGGTTAGTGTTAGGGTTAGGGCTCGGTTTAGTTTACGGGTTAGGATTAGGGTACGTGTTAGGGTTAGGGTAGGGGTTAGGTTTAGGGTATGTGTTAGGGTTAGGGTAGTTATTAAACCTATCCCACTCTCTAGATACCCCTTAGCACGGAAAGGAATATTATTTGGGGGTCCAGCCATGGAGAAGCGTTTAGACACTAGGATAAGATAAGGAACACACCCATTATTAATAAATCACATTAGGATTCTCTTTTTAAGCTGTTCCTTAAAACACTAGTGCTTAGGAAATCTATTGGAGGCAGAAGCAGTCAAGGGTAGCCTAGGGTTAGGGTTAGGCTTAGGGTTAGGCTTAGGGTACGGCTTAGGGTACGGGTTCGGGGAGGGCTTCGTGTACGGCGTAGGGTAAGGGTTAGGGTTAGGGTTAGGGTTAGTGTTAGGGTTAGGGCTCGGTTTAGTTTACGGGTTAGGATTAGGGTACGTGTTAGGGTTAGGGTAGCGGTTAGGGTTAGGCTACGTGTTAGGGTTAGGGTAGTTATTAAACCTATCCCAGTCTCTAGATACCCCTTAGCACGTAAAGAATATTATTTGGGGGTCCAGCCATGGAGAAGAGTTTAGACGCTAGGATAAGATAAGGAACACACCCATTATAAAGAAATCACATTAGGATTCTCTTTTTAAGCTGTTCCTTAAAACACTAGTGCTTTGGAAATCTATTGGAGGCAGAAGCAGTCAAGGGTAGCCTAGGGTTAGGGTTAGGCTTAGGGTTAGGCTTAGGGTTAGGCTTAGGGTACGGGTTCGGGGAGGGCTTCGGGTACGGCGTAGGGTATGGGTTAGGGTTAGGGTTAGGGTTAGTGTTAGGGTTAGGGCTCGGTTTAGTTTACGGGTTAGGATTAGGGTACGTGTTAGGGTTAGGGTAGGGGTTAGGTTTAGGGTATGTGTTAGGGTTAGGGTAGTTATTAAACCTCTCCCACTCTCTAGATACCCCTTAGCACGGAAAGGAATATTATTTGGGGGTCCAGCCATGGAGAAGCGTTTAGACACTAGGATAAGATAAGGAACACATCCATTATTAATAAATCACATTAGGATTCTCTTTTTAAGCTGTTCCTTAAAACACTAGTGCTTAGGAAATCTATTGGAGGCAGAAGCAGTCAAGGGTAGCCTAGGGTTAGGGTTAGGCTTAGGGTTAGGCTTAGGGTACGGCTTAGGGTACGGGTTCGGGGAGGGCTTCGTGTACGGCGTAGGGTAAGTGTTAGGGTTAGGGTTAGGGTTAGTGTTAGGGTTAGGGCTCGGTTTAGTTTACGGGTTAGGATTAGGGTACCTGTTAGGGTTAGGGTAGCGGTTAGGGTTAGGCTACGTGTTAGGGTTAGGGTAGTTATTAAACCTATCCCACTCTCTAGATACCCCTTAGCACGTAAAGAATATTGTTTGGGGGTCCAGCCATGGAGAAAAGTTTAGACACTAGGATAAGATAAGGAACACACCCATTATAAAGAAATCACATTAGGATTCTATTTTTAAGCTGTTCCTTAAAACACTAGTGCTTAGGAAATCTATTGGAGGCAGAAGCAGTCAAGGGTAGCCTAGGGTTAGGGTTAGGCTTAGGGTTAGGCTTAGGTTACGGGTTCGGGGAGTGCTTCGGGTACGGCGTAGTTTATGGGTTAGGGTTAGGGTTAGGGTTAGTGTTAGGGTTAGGGCTCGGTTTAGGGTACGGATTAGGATTAGGGTACGTGATAGGTTTAGGGTAGTGGTTAGGGTTATTGTACGTGTTAGGGTTAGGGTAGTTATTAAACCTATCCCAGTCTCTAGATACCCCTTAGCACGTAAAGGAATATTATTTGGGGGTCCAGCCATGGAGAAGAGTTTAGACGCTAGGATAAGAAAAGAAACACACCCATTATAAAGAAATCACATTAGGATTCTCTTTTTAAGCTGTTCCTTAAAACACTAGTGCTTTGGAAATCTATTGGAGGCAGAAGCAGTCAAGGGTAGCCTAGGGTTAGGGTTAGGCTTAGGGTTAGGCTTAGGGTACGGCTTAGGGTACGGGTTCGGGGAGGGCTTCGGGTACGGCGTAGGGTATGGGTTAGGGTTAGGGTTAGGGTTAGTGTTAGGGTTTGGGCTCGGTTTAGTTTACGGGTTAGGATTAGGGTACGTGTTAGGGTTAGGGTAGGGGTCAGGTTTAGGGTATGTGTTAGGGTTAGGGTAGTTATTAAACCTATCCCACTCTCTAGATACCCCTTAGCACGGAAAGGAATATTATTTGGGGGTCCAGCCATGGAGAAGCGTTTAGACACTAGGATAAGATAAGGAACACACCCATTATTAATAAATCACATTAGGATTCTCTTTTTAAGCTGTGCCTTAAAACACTAGTGCTTAGGAAATCTATTGGAGGCAGAAGCAGTCAAGGTTAGCCTAGGGTTAGGGTTAGGCTTAGGGTTAGGCTTAGGGTACGTCTTCGGGTACGGCGTAGGGTAAGGGTTAGGGTTAGGGTTAGGGTTAGTGTTAGGGTTAGGGCTCGGTTTAGTTTACGGGTTAGGATTAGGGTACGTGTTAGGGTTAGGGTAGGGGTTAGGGTTAGGGTACGTGTTAGAGTTAGGGTAGTTATTAAACCTATCCCACTCTCTAGATACCCCTTAGCACGTAAAGAATATTATTTGGGGGTCCAGCCATGGAGAAGACTTTAGACACTAGGATAAGATAAGGAACACACCCATTATAAAAAAATCACATTAGGATTCTATTTTTAAGCTGTTCCTTAAAACACTAGTGCTTAGGAAATCTATTGGAGGCAGAAGCACTCAAGGGTAGCCTAGGGTTAGGGTTAGGCTTAGGGTACGGCTTAGGGTACGGGTTCGGGGAGGGCTTCGGGTACGGCGTAGTTTATGGGTTAGGGTTAGGGTTAGGGCTAGTGTTAGGGTTAGAGCTGGGTTTAGGGTACGGGTTAGGATTAGGGTACGTGATAGGTTTAGGGTACTGCTTAGGGTTATTGTACGTGTTAGGGTTAGGGTAGTTATTAAACCTATCCCAGTCTCTAGATACCCCTTAGCACGTAAAGGAATATTATTTGGGGGTCCAGCCATGGAGAAGAGTTTAGACGCTAGGATAAGATAAGGAACACACCCATTATAAAGAAATCACATTAGGATTCTCTTTTTAAGCTGTTCCTTAAAACACTAGTGCTTTGGAAATCTATTGGAGGTAGAAGCAGTCAAGGGTAGCCTAGGGTTAGGGTTAGGCTTAGGGTTAGGCTTAGGGTACGGCTTAGGGTACGGGTTCGGGGAGGGCTTCGGGTACGGCGTAGGGTATGGGTTAGGGTTAGGGTTAGGGTTAGTGTTAGGGTTAGGGCTCGGTTTAGTTTACGGGTTAGGATTAGGGTACGTGTTAGGGTTAGGGTAGGGGTTAGGTTTAGGGTATGTGTTAGGGTTAGGGTAGTTATTAAACCTATCCCACTCTCTAGATACCCCTTAGCACGGAAAGGAATATTATTTGGGGGTCCAGCCATGGAGAAGCGTTTAGACACTAGGATAAGATAAGGAACACACCCATTATTAATAAATCACATTAGGATTCTCTTTTTAAGCTGTTCCTTAAAACACTAGTGCTTAGGAAATCTATTGGAGGCAGAAGCAGTCAAGGGTAGCCTAGGGTTAGGGTTAGGCTTAGGGTTAGGCTTAGGGTACGGCTTAGGGTACGGGTTCGGGGAGGGCTTCGTGTATGGCGTAGGGTAAGGGTTAGGGTTAGGGTTAGGGTTAGTGTTAGGGTTAGGGCTCGGTTTAGTTTACGGGTTAGGATTAGGGTACGTGTTAGGGTTAGGGTAGCGGTTAGGGTTAGGCTACGTGTTAGGGTTAGGGTAGTTATTAAACCTATCCCACTCTCTAGATACCCCTTAGCACGTAAAGAATATTATTTGGGGGTCCAGCCATGGAGAAAAGTTTAGACACTAGGATAAGATAAGGAACACACCCATTATAAAGAAATCACATTAGGATTCTATTTTTAAGCTGTTCCTTAAAACACTAGTGCTTAGGAAATCTATTGGAGGCAGAAGCAGTCAAGGGTAGCCTAGGGTTAGGGTTAGGCTTAGGGTTAGGCTTAGGGTACGGGTTCGGGGAGGGCTTCGGGTACGGCGTAGTTTATGGGTTAGGGTTAGGGTTAGGGTTAGTGTTAGGGTTAGGGCTCGGTTTAGGGTACGGGTTAGGATTAGGGTACGTGATAGGTTTAGGGTAGTGGTTAGGGTTATTGTACGTGTTAGGGTTAGGGTAGTTATTAAACCTATCCCAGTCTCTAGATACCCCTTAGCACGTAAAGGAATATTATTTGGGGGTCCAGCCATGGAGAAGAGTTTAGACGCTAGGATAAGAAAAGAAACACACCCATTATAAAGAAATCACATTAGGATTCTCTTTTTAAGCTGTTCCTTAAAACACTAGTGCTTTGGAAATCTATTGGAGGCAGAAGCAGTCAAGGGTAGCCTAGGGTTAGGGTTAGGCTTAGGGTTAGGCTTAGGGTACGGCTTAGGGTACGGGTTCGGGGAGGGCTTCGGGTACGGCGTAGGGTATGGGTTAGGGTTAGGGTTAGGGTTAGTGTTAGGGTTTGGGCTCGGTTTAGTTTACGGGTTAGGATTAGGGTACGTGTTAGGGTTAGGGTAGGGGTCAGGTTTAGGGTATGTGTTAGGGTTAGGGTAGTTATTAAACCTATCCCACTCTCTAGATACCCCTTAGCACGGAAAGGAATATTATTTGGGGGTCCAGCCATGGAGAAGCGTTTAGACACTAGGATAAGATAAGGAACACACCCATTATTAATAAATCACATTAGGATTCTCTTTTTAAGCTGTGCCTTAAAACACTAGTGCTTAGGAAATCTATTGGAGGCAGAAGCAGTCAAGGGTAGCCTAGGGTTAGGGTTAGGCTTAGGGTTAGGCTTAGGGTACGTCTTCGGGTACGGCGTAGGGTAAGGGTTAGGGTTAGGGTTAGGGTTAGTGTTAGGGTTAGGGCTCGGTTTAGTTTACGGGTTAGGATTAGGGTACGTGTTAGGGTTAGGGTAGGGGTTAGGGTTAGGGTACGTGTTAGAGTTAGGGTAGTTATTAAACCTATCCCACTCTCTAGATACCCCTTAGCACGTAAAGAATATTATTTGGGGGTCCAGCCATGGAGAAGACTTTAGACACTAGGATAAGATAAGGAACACACCCATTATAAAAAAATCACATTAGGATTCTATTTTTAAGCTGTTCCTTAAAACACTAGTGCTTAGGAAATCTATTGGAGGCAGAAGCACTCAAGGGTAGCCTAGGGTTAGGGTTAGGCTTAGGGTACGGCTTAGGGTACGGGTTCGGGGAGGGCTTCGGGTACGGCGTAGTTTATGGGTTAGGGTTAGGGTTAGGGCTAGTGTTAGGGTTAGAGCTGGGTTTAGGGTACGGGTTAGGATTAGGGTACGTGATAGGTTTAGGGTACTGCTTAGGGTTATTGTACGTGTTAGGGTTAGGGTAGTTATTAAACCTATCCCAGTCTCTAGATACCCCTTAGCACGTAAAGGAATATTATTTGGGGGTCCAGCCATGGAGAAGAGTTTAGACGCTAGGATAAGATAAGGAACACACCCATTATAAAGAAATCACATTAGGATTCTCTTTTTAAGCTGTTCCTTAAAACACTAGTGCTTTGGAAATCTATTGGAGGTAGAAGCAGTCAAGGGTAGCCTAGGGTTAGGGTTAGGCTTAGGGTTAGGCTTAGGGTACGGCTTAGGGTACGGGTTCGGGGAGGGCTTCGGGTACGGCGTAGGGTATGGGTTAGGGTTAGGGTTAGGGTTAGTGTTAGGGTTAGGGCTCGGTTTAGTTTACGGGTTAGGATTAGGGTACGTGTTAGGGTTAGGGTAGGGGTTAGGTTTAGGGTATGTGTTAGGGTTAGGGTAGTTATTAAACCTATTCCACTCTCTAGATACCCCTTAGCACGGAAAGGAATATTATTTGGGGGTCCAGCCATGGAGAAGCGTTTAGACACTAGGATAAGATAAGGAACACACCCATTATTAATAAATCACATTAGGATTCTCTTTTTAAGCTGTTCCTTAAAACACTAGTGCTTAGGAAATCTATTGGAGGCAGAAGCAGTCAAGGGTAGCCTAGGGTTAGGGTTAGGCTTAGGGTTAGGCTTAGGGTACGGCTTAGGGTAAGGGTTCGGGGAGGGCTTCGTGTACGGCGTAGGGTAAGGGTTAGGGTTAGGGTTAGGGTTAGTGTTAGGGTTAGGGCTCGGTTTAGTTTACGGGTTAGGATTAGGGTACGTGTTAGGGTTAGGGTAGCGGTTAGGGTTAGGCTACGTGTTAGGGTTAGGGTAGTTATTAAACCTATCCCACTCTCTAGATACCCCTTAGCACGTAAAGAATATTATTTGGGGGTCCAGCCATGGAGAAAAGTTTAGACACTAGGATAAGAAAAGGAACACACCCATTATAAAGAAATCACATTAGGATTCTATTTTTAAGCTGTTCCTTAAAACACTAGTGCTTAGGAAATCTATTGGAGGCAGAAGCAGTCAAGGGTAGCCTAGGGTTAGGGTTAGGCTTAGGGTTAGGCTTAGGGTACGGGTTCGGGGAGGGCTTCGGGTACGGCGTAGTTTATGGGTTAGGGTTAGGGTTAGGGTTAGTGTTAGGGTTAGGGCTCGGTTTAGGGTACGGGTTAGGATTAGGGTACGTGATAGGTTTAGGGTAGTGGTTAGGGTTATTGTACGTGTTAGGGTTAGGGTAGTTATTAAACCTATCCCAGTCTCTAGATACCCCTTAGCACGTAAAGGAATATTATTTGGGGGTCCAGCCATGGAGAAGAGTTTAGACGCTAGGATAAGAAAAGAAACACACCCATTATAAAGAAATCACATTAGGATTCTCTTTTTAAGCTGTTCCTTAAAACACTAGTGCTTTGGAAATCTATTGGAGGCAGAAGCAGTCAAGGGTAGCCTAGGGTTAGGGTTAGGCTTAGGGTTAGGCTTAGGGTACGGCTTAGGGTACGGGTTCGGGGAGGGCTTCGGGTACGGCGTAGGGTATGGGTTAGGGTTAGGGTTAGGGTTAGTGTTAGGGTTAGGGCTCGGTTTAGTTTACGTGTTAGGATTAGGGTACGTGTTAGGGTTAGGGTAGGGGTCAGGTTTAGGGTATGTGTTAGGGTTAGGGTAGTTATTAAACCTATCCCACTCTCTAGATACCCCTTAGCACGGAAAGGAATATTATTTGGGGGTCCAGCCATGGAGAAGCGTTTAGACACTAGGATAAGATAAGGAACACACCCATTATTAATAAATCACATTAGGATTCTCTTTTTAAGCTGTGCCTTAAAACACTAGTGCTTAGGAAATCTATTGGAGGCAGAAGCAGTCAAGCGTAGCCTAGGGTTAGGGTTAGGCTTAGGGTTAGGCTTAGGGTACGTCTTCGGGTACGGCGTAGGGTAAGGGTTAGGGTTAGGGTTAGGGTTAGTGTTAGGGTTAGGGCTCGGTTTAGTTTACGGGTTAGGATTAGGGTACGTGTTAGGGTTAGGGTAGGGGTTAGGGTTAGGGTACGTGTTAGAGTTAGGGTAGTTATTAAACCTATCCCACTCTCTAGATACCCCTTAGCACGTAAAGAATATTATTTGGGGGTCCAGCCATGGAGAAGACTTTAGACACTAGGATAAGATAAGGAACACACCCATTATAAAAAAATCACATTAGGATTCTATTTTTAAGCTGTTCCTTAAAACACTAGTGCTTAGGAAATCTATTGGAGGCAGAAGCAGTCAAGGGTAGCCTAGGGTTAGGGTTAGGCTTAGGGTTAGGCTTAGGGTACGGCTTAGGGTACGGGTTCGGGGAGGGCTTCGTGTACGGCGTAGGGTAAGGGTTAGGGTTAGGGTTAGGGTTAGTGTTAGGTTTAGGGCTCGGTTTAGTTTACGGGTTAGGATTAGGGTACGTGTTAGGGTTAGGGTAGCGGTTAGGGTTAGGCTACGTGTTAGGGTTAGGGTAGTTATTAAACCTATCCCAGTCTCTAGATACCCCTTAGCACGTAAAGAATATTATTTGGGGGTCCAGCCATGGAGAAGAGTTTAGACGCTAGGATAAGATAAGGAACACACCCATTATAAAGAAATCACATTAGGATTCTCTTTTTAAGCTGTTCCTTAAAACACTAGTGCTTTGGAAATCTATTGGAGGCAGAAGCAGTCAAGGGTAGCCTAGGGTTAGGGTTAGGCTTAGGGTTAGGCTTAGGGTACGGCTTAGGGTACGGGTTCGGGGAGGGCTTCGGGTACGACGTAGGGTATGGGTTAGGGTTAGGGTTAGGGTTAGTGTTAGGGTTAGGGCTCGGTTTAGTTTACGGGTTAGGATTAGGGTACGTGTTAGGGTTAGGGTAGCGGTTAGGGTTAGGCTACGTGTTAGGGTTAGGGTAGTTATTAAACCTATCCCACTCTCTAGATACCCCTTAGCACGTAAAGAATATTATTTGGGGGTCCAGCCATGGAGAAAAGTTTAGACACTAGGATAAGATAAGGAACACACCCATTATAAAGAAATCACATTAGGATTCTATTTTTAAGCTGTTCCTTAAAACACTAGTGCTTAGGAAATCTATTGGAGGCAGAAGCAGTCAAGGGTAGCCTAGGGTTAGGGTTAGGCTTAGGGTTAGGCTTAGGGTACGGGTTCGGGGAGGGCTTCGGGTACGGCGTAGTTTATGGGTTAGGGTTAGGGTTAGGGTTAGTGTTAGGGTTAGGGCTCGGTTTAGGGTACGGGTTAGGATTAGGGTACGTGATAGGTTTAGGGTAGTGGTTAGGGTTATTGTACGTGTTAGGGTTAGGGTAGTTATTAAACCTATCCCAGTCTCTAGATACCCCTTAGCACGTAAAGGAATATTATTTGGGGGTCCAGCCATGGAGAAGAGTTTAGACGCTAGGATAAGAAAAGAAACACACCCATTATAAAGAAATCACATTAGGATTCTCTTTTTAAGCTGTTCCTTAAAACACTAGTGCTTTGGAAATCTATTGGAGGCAGAAGCAGTCAAGGGTAGCCTAGGGTTAGGGTTAGGCTTAGGGTTAGGCTTAGGGTACGGCTTAGGGTACGGGTTCGGGGAGGGCTTCGGGTACGGCGTAGGGTATGGGTTAGGGTTAGGGTTAGGGTTAGTGTTAGGGTTAGGGCTCGGTTTAGTTTACGGGTTAGGATTAGGGTACGTGTTAGGGTTAGGGTAGTGTTCAGGTTTAGGGTATGTGTTAGGGTTAGGGTAGTTATTAAACCTATCCCACTCTCTAGATACCCCTTAGCACGGAAAGGAATATTATTTGGGGGTCCAGCCATGGAGAAGCGTTTAGACACTAGGATAAGATAAGGAACACACCCATTATTAATAAATCACATTAGGATTCTCTTTTTAAGCTGTGCCTTAAAACACTAGTGCTTAGGAAATCTATTGGAGGCAGAAGCAGTCAAGGGTAGCCTAGGGTTAGGGTTAGGCTTAGGGTTAGGCTTAGGGTACGTCTTCGGGTACGGCGTAGGGTAAGGGTTAGGGTTAGGGTTAGGGTTAGTGTTAGGGTTAGGGCTCGGTTTAGTTTACGGGTTAGGATTAGGGTACGTGTTAGGGTTAGGGTAGGGGTTAGGGTTAGGGTACGTGTTAGAGTTAGGGTAGTTATTAAACCTATCCCACTCTCTAGATACCCCTTAGCACGTAAAGAATATTATTTGGGGGTCCAGCCATGGAGAAGACTTTAGACACTAGGATAAGATAAGGAACACACCCATTATAAAAAAATCACATTAGGATTCTATTTTTAAGCTGTTCCTTAAAACACTAGTGCTTAGGAAATCTATTGGAGGCAGAAGCACTCAAGGGTAGCCTAGGGTTAGGGTTAGGCTTAGGGTTAGGCTTAGGGTACGGCTTAGGGTACGGGTTCGGGGAGGGCTTCGTGTACGGCGTAGGGTAAGGGTTAGGGTTAGGGTTAGGGTTAGTGTTAGGTTTAGGGCTCGGTTTAGTTTACGGGTTAGGATTAGGGTACGTGTTAGGGTTAGGGTAGCGGTTAGGGTTAGGCTACGTGTTAGGGTTAGGGTAGTTATTAAACCTATCCCAGTCTCTAGATACCCCTTAGCACGTAAAGAATATTATTTGGGGGTCCAGCCATGGAGAAGAGTTTAGACGCTAGGATAAGATAAGGAACACACCCATTATAAAGAAATCACATTAGGATTCTCTTTTTAAGCTGTTCCTTAAAACACTAGTGCTTTGGAAATCTATTGGAGGCAGAAGCAGTCAAGGGTAGCCTAGGGTTAGGGTTAGGCTTAGGGTTAGGCTTAGGGTACGGCTTAGGGTACGGGTTCGGGGAGGGCTTCGGGTACGACGTAGGGTATGGGTTAGGGTTAGGGTTAGGGTTAGTGTTAGGGTTAGGGCTCGGTTTAGTTTACGGGTTAGGATTAGGGTACGTGTTAGGGTTAGGGTAGCGGTTAGGGTTAGGCTACGTGTTAGGGTTAGGGTAGTTATTAAACCTATCCCACTCTCTAGATACCCCTTAGCACGTAAAGAATATTATTTGGGGGTCCAGCCATGGAGAAAAGTTTAGACACTAGGATAAGATAAGGAACACACCCATTATAAAGAAATCACATTAGGATTCTATTTTTAAGCTGTTCCTTAAAACACTAGTGCTTAGGAAATCTATTGGAGGCAGAAGCAGTCAAGGGTAGCCTAGGGTTAGGGTTAGGCTTAGGGTTAGGCTTAGGGTACGGGTTCGGGGAGGGCTTCGGGTACGGCGTAGTTTATGGGTTAGGGTTAGGGTTAGGGTTAGTGTTAGGGTTAGGGCTCGGTTTAGGGTACGGGTTAGGATTAGGGTACGTGATAGGTTTAGGGTAGTGGTTAGGGTTATTGTACGTGTTAGGGTTAGGGTAGTTATTAAACCTATCCCAGTCTCTAGATACCCCTTAGCACGTAAAGGAATATTATTTGGGGGTCCAGCCATGGAGAAGAGTTTAGACGCTAGGATAAGAAAAGAAACACACCCATTATAAAGAAATCACATTAGGATTCTCTTTTTAAGCTGTTCCTTAAAACACTAGTGCTTTGGAAATCTATTGGAGGCAGAAGCAGTCAAGGGTAGCCTAGGGTTAGGGTTAGGCTTAGGGTTAGGCTTAGGGTACGGCTTAGGGTACGGGTTCGGGGAGGGCTTCGGGTACGGCGTAGGGTATGGGTTAGGGTTAGGGTTAGGGTTAGTGTTAGGGTTAGGGCTCGGTTTAGTTTACGGGTTAGGATTAGGGTACGTGTTAGGGTTAGGGTAGTGTTCAGGTTTAGGGTATGTGTTAGGGTTAGGGTAGTTATTAAACCTATCCCACTCTCTAGATACCCCTTAGCACGGAAAGGAATATTATTTGGGGGTCCAGCCATGGAGAAGCGTTTAGACACTAGGATAAGATAAGGAACACACCCATTATTAATAAATCACATTAGGATTCTCTTTTTAAGCTGTGCCTTAAAACACTAGTGCTTAGGAAATCTATTGGAGGCAGAAGCAGTCAAGGGTAGCCTAGGGTTAGGGTTAGGCTTAGGGTTAGGCTTAGGGTACGTCTTCGGGTACGGCGTAGGGTAAGGGTTAGGGTTAGGGTTAGGGTTAGTGTTAGGGTTAGGGCTCGGTTTAGTTTACGGGTTAGGATTAGGGTACGTGTTAGGGTTAGGGTAGGGGTTAGGGTTAGGGTACGTGTTAGAGTTAGGGTAGTTATTAAACCTATCCCACTCTCTAGATACCCCTTAGCACGTAAATAATATTATTTGGGGGTCCAGCCATGGAGAAGACTTTAGACACTAGGATAAGATAAGGAACACACCCATTATAAAAAAATCACATTAGGATTCTATTTTTAAGCTGTTCCTTAAAACACTAGTGCTTAGGAAATCTATTGGAGGCAGAAGCACTCAAGGGTAGCCTAGGGTTAGGGTTAGGCTTAGGGTACGGGTTCGGGGAGGGCTTCGGGTACGGCGTAGTTTATGGGTTAGGGTTAGGGTTAGGGTTAGTGTTAGGGTTAGGGCTGGGTTTAGGGTACGGGTTAGGATTAGGGTACGTGATAGGTTTAGGGTACTGCTTAGGGTTATTGTACGTGTTAGGGTTAGGGTAGTTATTAAACCTATCCCAGTCTCTAGATACCCCTTAGCACGTAAAGGAATATTATTTGGGGGTCCAGCCATGGAGAAGAATTTAGACGCTAGGATAAGATAAGGAACACACCCATTATAAAGAAATCACATTAGGATTCTCTTTTTAAGCTGTTCCTTAAAACACTAGTGCTTTGGAAATCTATTGGAGGCAGAAGCAGTCAAGGGTAGCCTAGGGTTAGGGTTAGGCTTAGGGTTAGGCTTAGGGTACGGCTTAGGGTACGGGTTCGGGGAGGGCTTCGGGTACGGCGTAGGGTATGGGTTAGGGTTAGGGTTAGGGTTAGTGTTAGGGTTAGGGCTCGGTTTAGTTTACGGGTTAGGATTAGGGTACGTGTTAGGGTTAGGGTAGGGGTTAGGTTTAGGGTATGTGTTAGGGTTAGGGTAGTTATTAAACCTATCCCACTCTCTAGATACCCCTTAGCACGGAAAGGAATATTATTTGGGGGTCGAGCCATGGAGAAGCGTTTAGACACTAGGATAAGATAAGGAACACACCCATTATTAATAAATCACATTAGGATTCTCTTTTTAAGCTGTTCCTTAAAACACTAGTGCTTAGGAAATCTATTGGAGGCAGAAGCAGTCAAGGGTAGCCTAGGGTTAGGGTTAGGCTTAGGGTTAGGCTTAGGGTACGGCTTAGGGTACGGGTTCGGGGAGGGCTTCGTGTACGGCGTAGGGTAAGGGTTAGGGTTAGGGTTAGGGTTAGTGTTAGGGTTAGGGCTCGGTTTAGTTTACGGGTTAGGATTAGGGTACGTGTTAGGGTTAGGGTAGCGGTTAGGGTTAGGCTACGTGTTAGGGTTAGGGTAGTTATTAAACCTATCCCAGTCTCTAGATACCCCTTAGCACGTAAAGAATATTATTTGGGGGTCCAGCCATGGAGAAGAGTTTAGACGCTAGGATAAGATAAGGAACACACCCATTATAAAGAAATCACATTAGGATTCTCTTTTTAAGCTGTTCCTTAAAACACTAGTGCTTTGGAAATCTATTGGAGGCAGAAGCAGTCAAGGGTAGCCTAGGGTTAGGGTTAGGCTTAGGGTTAGGCTTAGGGTACGGCTTAAGGTACGGGTTCGGGGAGGGCTTCGGGTACGGCGTAGGGTATGGGTTAGGGTTAGGGTTAGGGTTAGTGTTAGGGTTAGGGCTCGGTTTAGTTTACGGGTTAGGATTAGGGTATGTGTTAGGGTTAGGGTAGGGGTTAGGTTTAGGGTATGTGTTACGGTTAGGGTAGTTATTAAACCTATCCCACTCTCTAGATACCCCTTAGCACGGAAAGGAATATTATTTGGGGGTCCAGCCATGGAGAAGCGTTTAGACACTAGGATAAGATAAGGAACACACCCATTATTAATAAATCACATTAGGATTCTCTTTTTAAGCTGTTCCTTAAAACACTAGTGCTTAGGAAATCTATTGGAGGCAGAAGCAGTCAAGGGTAGCCTAGGGTTAGGGTTAGGCTTAGGGTTAGGCTTAGGGTACGGCTTAGGGTACGGGTTCGGGGAGGGCTTCGTGTACGGCGTAGGGTAAGGGTTAGGGTTAGGGTTAGGGTTAGTGTTAGGGTTAGGGCTCGGTTTAGTTTACGGGTTAGGATTAGGGTACGTGTTAGGGTTAGGGTAGCGGTAAGGGTTAGGCTACGTGTTAGGGTTAGGGTAGTTATTAAACCTATCCCACTCTCTAGATACCCCTTAGCACGTAAAGAATATTATTTGGGGGTCCAGCCATGGAGAAAAGTTTAGACACTAGGATAAGATAAGGAACACACCCATTATAAAGAAATCACATTAGGATTCTATTTTTAAGCTGTTCCTTAAAACACTAGTGCTTAGGAAATCTATTGGAGGCAGAAGCAGTCAAGGGTAGCCTAGGGTTAGGGTTAGGCTTAGGGTTAGGCTTAGGGTACGGGTTCGGGGAGGGCTTCGGGTACGGCGTAGTTTATGGGTTAGGGTTAGGGTTAGGGTTAGTGTTAGGGTTAGGGCTCGGTTTAGGGTACGGGTTAGGATTAGGGTACGTGATAGGTTTAGGGTAGTGGTTAGGGTTATTGTACGTGTTAGGGTTAGGGTAGTTATTAAACCTATCCCAGTCTCTAGATACCCCTTAGCACGTAAAGGAATATTATTTGGGGGTCCAGCCATGGAGAAGAGTTTAGACGCTAGGATAAGAAAAGAAACACACCCATTATAAAGAAATCACATTAGGATTCTCTTTTTAAGCTGTTCCTTAAAACACTAGTGCTTTGGAAATCTATTGGAGGCAGAAGCAGTCAAGGGTAGCCTAGGGTTAGGGTTAGGCTTAGGGTTAGGCTTAGGGTACGGCTTAGGGTACGGGTTCGGGGAGGGCTTCGGGTACGGCGTAGGGTATGGGTTAGGGTTAGGGTTAGGGTTAGTGTTAGGGTTAGGGCTCGGTTTAGTTTACGGGTTAGGATTAGGGTACGTGTTAGGGTTAGGGTAGGGGTCAGGTTTAGGGTATGTGTTAGGGTTAGGGTAGTTATTAAACCTATCCCACTCTCTAGATACCCCTTAGCACGGAAAGGAATATTATTTGGGGGTCCAGCCATGGAGAAGCGTTTAGACACTAGGATAAGATAAGGAACACACCCATTATTAATAAATCACATTAGGATTCTCTTTTTAAGCTGTGCCTTAAAACACTAGTGCTTAGGAAATCTATTGGAGGCAGAAGCAGTCAAGGGTAGCCTAGGGTTAGGGTTAGGCTTAGGGTTAGGCTTAGGGTCCGTCTTCGGGTACGGCGTAGGGTAAGGGTTAGGGTTAGGGTTAGGGTTAGTGTTAGGGTTAGGGCTCGGTTTAGTTTACGGGTTAGGATTAGGGTACGTGTTAGGGTTAGGGTAGGGGTTAGGGTGAGGGTACGTGTTAGAGTTAGGGTAGTTATTAAACCTATCCCACTCTCTAGATACCCCTTAGCACGTAAAGAATATTATTTGGGGGTCCAGCCATGGAGAAGACTTTAGACACTAGGATAAGATAAGGAACACACCCATTATAAAAAAATCACATTAGGATTCTATTTTTAAGCTGTTCCTTAAAACACTAGTGCTTAGGAAATCTATTGGAGGCAGAAGCACTCAAGGGTAGCCTAGGGTTAGGGTTAGGCTTAGGGTACGGCTTAGGGTACGGGTTCGGGGAGGGCTTCGGGTACGGCGTAGTTTATGGGTTAGGGTTAGGGTTAGGGTTAGTGTTAGGGTTAGGGCTGGGTTTAGGGTACGGGTTAGTATTAGGGTACGTGATAGGTTTAGGGTACTGCTTAGGGTTATTGTACGTGTTAGGGTTAGGGTAGTTATTAAACCTATCCCAGTCTCTAGATACCCCTTAGCACGTAAAGGAATATTATTTGGGGGTCCAGCCATGGAGAAGAGTTTAGACGCTAGGATAAGATAAGGAACACACCCATTATAAAGAAATCACATTAGGATTCTCTTTTTAAGCTGTTCCTTAAAACACTAGTGCTTTGGAAATCTATTGGAGGCAGAAGCAGTCAAGGGTAGCCTAGGGTTAGGGTTAGGCTTAGGGTTAGGCTTAGGGTACGGCTTAGGGTACGGGTTCGGGGAGGGCTTCGGGTACGGCGTAGGGTATGGGTTAGGGTTAGGGTTAGGGTTAGTGTTAGGGTTAGGGCTCGGTTTAGTTTACGGGTTAGGATTAGGGTACGTGTTAGGGTTAGGGTAGGGGTTAGGTTTAGGGTATGTGTTAGGGTTAGGGTAGTTATTAAACCTATCCCACTCTCTAGATACCCCTTAGCACGGAAAGGAATATTATTTGGGGGTCCAGCCATGGAGAAGCGTTTAGACACTAGGATAAGATAAGGAACACACCCATTATTAATAAATCACATTAGGATTCTCTTTTTAAGCTGTTCCTTAAAACACTAGTGCTTAGGAAATCTATTGGAGGCAGAAGCAGTCAAGGGTAGCCTAGGGTTAGGGTTAGGCTTAGGGTTAGGCTTAGGGTACGGCTTAGGGTACGGGTTCGGGGAGGGCTTCGTGTACGGCGTAGGGTAAGGTTTAGGGTTAGGGTTAGGGTTAGTGTTAGGGTTAGGGCTCGGTTTAGTTTACGGGTTAGGATTAGGGTACGTGTTAGGGTTAGGGTAGCGGTTAGGGTTAGGCTACGTGTTAGGGTTAGGGTAGTTATTAAACCTATCCCAGTCTCTAGATACCCCTTAGCACGTAAAGAATATTATTTGGGGGTCCAGCCATGGAGAAGAGTTTAGACGCTAGGATAAGATAAGGAACACACCCATTATAAAGAAATCACATTAGGATTCTCTTTTTAAGCTGTTCCTTAAAACACTAGTGCTTTGGAAATCTATTGGAGGCAGAAGCAGTCAAGGGTAGCCTAGGGTTAGGGTTAGGCTTAGGGTTAGGCTTAGGGTACGGCTTAGGGTACGGGTTAGGGGAGGGCTTCGGGTACGGCGTAGGGTATGGGTTAGGGTTAGGGTTAGGGTTAGTGTTAGGGTTAGGGCTCGGTTTAGTTTACGGGTTAGGATTAGGGTACGTGTTAGGGTTAGGTTAGGGGTTAGGTTTAGGGTATGTGTTAGGGTTAGGGTAGTTATTAAACCTATCCCACTCTCTAGATACCCCTTAGCACGGAAAGGAATATTATTTGGGGGTCCAGCCATGGAGAAGCGTTTAGACACTAGGATAAGATAAGGAACACACCCATTATTAATAAATCACATTAGGATTCTCTTTTTAAGCTGTTCCTTAAAACACTAGTGCTTAGGAAATCTATTGGAGGCAGAAGCAGTCAAGGGTAGCCTAGGGTTAGGGTTAGGCTTAGGGTTAGGCTTAGGGTACGGCTTAGGGTACGGGTTCGGGGAGGGCTTCGTGTACGGCGTAGGGTAAGGGTTAGGGTTAGGGTTAGGGTTAGTGCTAGGGTTAGGGCTCGGTTTAGTTTACGGGTTAGGATTAGGGTACGTGTTAGGGTTAGGGTAGCGGTTAGGGTTAGGCTACGTGTTAGGGTTAGGGTAGTTATTAAACCTATCCCACTCTCTAGATACCCCTTAGCACGTAAAGAATATTATTTGGGGGTCCAGCCATGGAGAAAAGTTTAGACACTAGGATAAGATAAGGAACACACCCATTATAAAGAAATCACATTAGGATTCTCTTTTTAAGCTGTTCCTTAAAACACTAGTGCTTAGGAAATCTATTGGAGGCAGAAGCAGTCAAGGGTAGCCTAGGGTTAGGGTTAGGCTTAGGGTTAGGCTTAGGGTACGGCTTAGGGTACGGGTTCGGGGAGGGCTTCGTGTACGGCGTAGGGTAAGGTTTAGGGTTAGGGTTAGGGTTAGTGTTAGGGTTAGGGCTCGGTTTAGTTTACGGGTTAGGATTAGGGTACGTGTTAGGGTTAGGGTAGCGGTTAGGGTTAGGCTACGTGTTAGGGTTAGGGTAGTTATTAAACCTATCCCAGTCTCTAGATACCCCTTAGCACGTAAAGAATATTATTTGGGGGTCCAGCCATGGAGAAGAGTTTAGACGCTAGGATAAGATAAGGAACACACCCATTATAAAGAAATCACATTAGGATTCTCTTTTTAAGCTGTTCCTTAAAACACTAGTGCTTTGGAAATCTATTGGAGGCAGAAGCAGTCAAGGGTAGCCTAGGGTTAGGGTTAGGCTTAGGGTTAGGCTTAGGGTACGGCTTAGGGTACGGGTTAGGGGAGGGCTTCGGGTACGGCGTAGGGTATGGGTTAGGGTTAGGGTTAGGGTTAGTGTTAGGGTTAGGGCTCGGTTTAGTTTACGGGTTAGGATTAGGGTACGTGTTAGGGTTAGGGTAGGGGTTAGGTTTAGGGTATGTGTTAGGGTTAGGGTAGTTATTAAACCTATCCCACTCTCTAGATACCCCTTAGCACGGAAAGGAATATTATTTGGGGGTCCAGCCATGGAGAAGCGTTTAGACACTAGGATAAGATAAGGAACACACCCATTATTAATAAATCACATTAGGATTCTCTTTTTAAGCTGTTCCTTAAAACACTAGTGCTTAGGAAATCTATTGGAGGCAGAAGCAGTCAAGGGTAGCCTAGGGTTAGGGTTAGGCTTAGGGTTAGGCTTAGGGTACGGCTTAGGGTACGGGTTCGGGGAGGGCTTCGTGTACGGCGTAGGGTAAGGTTTAGGGTTAGGGTTAGGGTTAGTGTTAGGGTTAGGGCTCGGTTTAGTTTACGGGTTAGGATTAGGGTACGTGTTAGGGTTAGGGTAGCGGTTAGGGTTAGGCTACGTGTTAGGGTTAGGGTAGTTATTAAACCTATCCCAGTCTCTAGATACCCCTTAGCACGTAAAGAATATTATTTGGGGGTCCAGCCATGGAGAAGAGTTTAGACGCTAGGATAAGATAAGGAACACACCCATTATAAAGAAATCACATTAGGATTCTCTTTTTAAGCTGTTCCTTAAAACACTAGTGCTTTGGAAATCTATTGGAGGCAGAAGCAGTCAAGGGTAGCCTAGGGTTAGGGTTAGGCTTAGGGTTAGGCTTAGGGTACGGCTTAGGGTACGGGTTCGGGGAGGGCTTCGGGTACGGCGTAGGGTATGGGTTAGGGTTAGGGTTAGGGTTAGTGTTAGGGTTAGGGCTCGGTTTAGTTTACGGGTTAGGATTAGGGTACGTGTTAGGGTTAGGGTATGGGTTAGGTTTAGGGTATGTGTTAGGGTTAGGGTAGTTATTAAACCTATCCCACTCTCTAGATACCCCTTAGCACGGAAAGGAATATTATTTGGGGGTCCAGCCATGGAGAAGCGTTTAGACACTAGGATAAGATAAGGAACACACCCATTATTAATAAATCACATTAGGATTCTCTTTTTAAGCTGTTCCTTAAAACACTAGTGCTTAGGAAATCTATTGGAGGCAGAAGCAGTCAAGGGTAGCCTAGGGTTAGGGTTAGGCTTAGGGTTAGGCTTAGGGTACGGCTTAGGGTACGGGTTCGGGGAGGGCTTCGTGTACGGCGTAGGGTAAGGGTTAGGGTTAGGGTTAGGGTTAGTGTTAGGGTTAGGGCTCGGTTTAGTTTACGGGTTAGGATTAGGGTACGTGTTAGGGTTAGGGTAGCGGTTAGGGTTAGGCTACGTGTTAGGGTTAGGGTAGTTATTAAACCTATCCCAGTCTCTAGATACCCCTTAGCACGTAAAGAATATTATTTGGGGGTCCAGCCATGGAGAAGAGTTTAGACGCTAGGATAAGATAAGGAACACACCCATTATAAAGAAATCACATTAGGATTCTCTTTTTAAGCTGTTCCTTAAAACACTAGTGCTTTGGAAATCTATTGGAGGCAGAAGCAGTCAAGGGTAGCCTAGGGTTAGGGTTAGGCTTAGGGTTAGGCTTAGGGTTAGGCTTAGGGTACGGGTTCGGGGAGGGCTTCGGGTACGGCGTAGGGTATGGGTTAGGGTTAGGGTTAGGGTTAGTGTTAGGGTTAGGGCTCGGTTTAGTTTACGGGTTAGGATTAGGGTACGTGTTAGGGTTAGGGTAGGGGTTAGGTTTAGGGTATGTGTTAGGGTTAGGGTAGTTATTAAACCTCTCCCACTCTCTAGATACCCCTTAGCACGGAAAGGAATATTATTTGGGGGTCCAGCCATGGAGAAGCGTTTAGACACTAGGATAAGATAAGGAACACATCCATTATTAATAAATCACATTAGGATTCTCTTTTTAAGCTGTTCCTTAAAACACTAGTGCTTAGGAAATCTATTGGAGGCAGAAGCAGTCAAGGGTAGCCTAGGGTTAGGGTTAGGCTTAGGGTTAGGCTTAGGGTACGGCTTAGGGTACGGGTTCGGGGAGGGCTTCGTGTACGGCGTAGGGTAAGGGTTAGGGTTAGGGTTAGGGTTAGTGTTAGGGTTAGGGCTCGGTTTAGTTTACGGGTTAGGATTAGGGTACCTGTTAGGGTTAGGGTAGCGGTTAGGGTTAGGCTACGTGTTAGGGTTAGGGTAGTTATTAAACCTATCCCACTCTCTAGATACCCCTTAGCACGTAAAGAATATTGTTTGGGGGTCCAGCCATGGAGAAAAGTTTAGACACTAGGATAAGATAAGGAACACACCCATTATAAAGAAATCACATTAGGATTCTATTTTTAAGCTGTTCCTTAAAACACTAGTGCTTAGGAAATCTATTGGAGGCAGAAGCAGTCAAGGGTAGCCTAGGGTTAGGGTTAGGCTTAGGGTTAGGCTTAGGTTACGGGTTCGGGGAGTGCTTCGGGTACGGCGTAGTTTATGGGTTAGGGTTAGGGTTAGGGTTAGTGTTAGGGTTAGGGCTCGGTTTAGGGTACGGATTAGGATTAGGGTACGTGATAGGTTTAGGGTAGTGGTTAGGGTTATTGTACGTGTTAGGGTTAGGGTAGTTATTAAACCTATCCCAGTCTCTAGATACCCCTTAGCACGTAAAGGAATGTTATTTGGGGGTCCAGCCATGGAGAAGAGTTTAGACGCTAGGATAAGAAAAGAAACACACCCATTATAAAGAAATCACATTAGGATTCTCTTTTTAAGCTGTTCCTTAAAACACTAGTGCTTTGGAAATCTATTGGAGGCAGAAGCAGTCAAGGGTAGCCTAGGGTTAGGGTTAGGCTTAGGGTTAGGCTTAGGGTACGGCTTAGGGTACGGGTTCGGGGAGGGCTTCGGGTACGGCGTAGGGTATGGGTTAGGGTTAGGGTTAGGGTTAGTGTTAGGGTTAGGGCTCGGTTTAGTTTACGGGTTAGGATTAGGGTACGTGTTAGGGTTAGGGTAGGGGTCAGGTTTAGGGTATGTGTTAGGGTTAGGGTAGTTATTAAACCTATCCCACTCTCTAGATACCCCTTAGCACGGAAAGGAATATTATTTGGGGGTCCAGCCATGGAGAAGCGTTTAGACACTAGGATAAGATAAGGAACACACCCATTATTAATAAATCACATTAGGATTCTCTTTTTAAGCTGTGCCTTAAAACACTAGTGCTTAGGAAATCTATTGGAGGCAGAAGCAGTCAAGGGTAGCCTAGGGTTAGGGTTAGGCTTAGGGTTAGGCTTAGGGTACGGCTTAGGGTACGGGTTCGGGGAGGGCTTCGTGTACGGCGTAGGGTAAGGGTTAGGGTTAGGGTTAGGGTTAGTGTTAGGGTTAGGGCTCGGTTTAGTTTACGGGTTATGATTAGGGTACGTGTTAGGGTTAGGGTAGCGGTTAGGGTTAGGCTACGTGTTAAGGTTAGGGTAGTTATTAAACCTATCCCAGTCTCTAGATACCCCTTAGCACGTAAAGAATATTATTTGGGGGTCCAGCCATGGAGAAGAGTTTAGACGCTAGGATAAGATAAGGAACACACCCATTATAAAGAAATCACATTAGGATTCTCTTTTTAAGCTGTTCCTTAAAACACTAGTGCTTTGGAAATCTATTGGAGGCAGAAGCAGTCAAGGGTAGCCTAGGGTTAGGGTTAGGCTTAGGGTTAGGCTTAGGGTACGGCTTAGGGTACGGGTTCGGGGAGGGCTTCGGGTACGGCGTAGGGTATGGGTTAGGGTTAGGGTTAGGGTTAGTGTTAGGGTTAGGGCTCGGTTTAGTTTACGGGTTAGGATTAGGGTACGTGTTAGGGTTAGGGTAGGGGTTAGGTTTAGGGTATGTGTTAGGGTTAGGGTAGTTATTAAACCTATCCCACTCTCTAGATACCCCTTAGCACGGAAAGGAATATTATTTGGGGGTCCAGCCATGGAGAAGCGTTTAGACACTAGGATAAGATAAGGAACACACCCATTATTAATAAATCACATTAGGATTCCCTTTTAAGCTGTTCCTTAAAACACTAGTGCTTAGGAAATCTATTGGAGGCAGAAGCAGTCAAGGGTAGCCTAGGGTTAGGGTTAGGCTTAGGGTTAGGCTTAGGGTACGGCTTAGGGTACGGGTTCGGGGAGGGCTTCGTGTACGGCGTAGGGTAAGGGTTAGGGTTAGGGTTAGGGTTAGTGTTAGGGTTAGGGCTCGGTTTAGTTTACGGGTTAGGATTAGGGTACGTGTTAGGGTTAGGGTAGCGGTTAGGGTTAGGCTACGTGTTAGCGTTAGGGTAGTTATTAAACCTATCCCACTCTCTAGATACCCCTTAGCACGTAAAGAATATTATTTGGGGGTCCAGGCATGGAGAAAAGTTTAGACACTAGGATAAGATAAGGAACACACCCATTATAAAGAAATCACATTAGGATTCTATTTTTAAGCTGTTCCTTAAAACACTAGTGCTTAGGAAATCTATTGGAGGCAGAAGCAGTCAAGGGTAGCCTAGGGTTAGGGTTAGGCTTAGGGTTAGGCTTAGGGTACGGGTTCGGGGAGGGCTTCGGGTACGGCGTAGTTTATGGGTTAGGGTTAGGGTTAGGGTTAGTGTTAGGGTTAGGGCTCGGTTTAGGGTACGGGTTAGGATTAGGGTACGTGATAGGTTTAGGGTAGTGGTTAGGGTTATTGTACGTGTTAGGGTTAGGGTAGTTATTAAACCTATCCCAGTCTCTAGATACCCCTTAGCACGTAAAGGAATATTATTTGGGGGTCCAGCCATGGAGAAGAGTTTAGACGCTAGGATAAGAAAAGAAACACACCCATTATAAAGAAATCACATTAGGATTCTCTTTTTAAGCTGTTCCTTAAAACACTAGTGCTTTGGAAATCTATTGGAGGCAGAAGCAGTCAAGGGTAGCCTAGGGTTAGGGTTAGGCTTAGGGTTAGGCTTAGGGTACGGCTTAGGGTACGGGTTCGGGGAGGGCTTCGGGTACGGCGTAGGGTATGGGTTAGGGTTAGGGTTAGGGTGAGTGTTAGGGTTAGGGCTCGGTTTAGTTTACGGGTTAGGATTAGGGTACGTGTTAGGGTTAGGGTAGGGGTCAGGTTTAGGGTATGTGTTAGGGTTAGGGTAGTTATTAAACCTATCCCACTCTCTAGATACCCCTTAGCACGGAAAGGAATATTATTTGGGGGTCCAGCCATGGAGAAGCGTTTAGACACTAGGATAAGATAAGGAACACACCCATTATTAATAAATCACATTAGGATTCTCTTTTTAAGCTGTGCCTTAAAACACTAGTGCTTAGGAAATCTATTGGAGGCAGAAGCAGTCAAGGGTAGCCTAGGGTTAGGGTTAGGCTTAGGGTTAGGCTTAGGGTACGGCTTAGGGTACGGGTTCGGGGAGGGCTTCGTGAACGGCGTAGGGTAAGGGTTAGGGTTAGGGTTAGGGTTAGTGTTAGGGTTAGGGCTCGGTTTAGTTTACGGGTTAGGATTAGGGTACGTGTTAGGGTTAGGGTAGCGGTTAGGGTTAGGCTACGTGTTAGGGTTAGGGTAGTTATTAAACCTATCCCAGTCTCTAGATACCCCTTAGCACGTAAAGAATATTATTTGGGGGTCCAGCCATGGAGAAGAGTTTAGACGCTAGGATAAGATAAGGAACACACCCATTATAAAGAAATCACATTAGGATTCTCTTTTTAAGCTGTTCCTTAAAACACTAGTGCTTTGGAAATCTATTGGAGGCAGAAGCAGTCAAGGGTAGCCTAGGGTTAGGGTTAGGCTTAGGGTTAGGCTTAGGGTACGGCTTAGGGTACGGGTTAGGGGAGGGCTTCGGGTACGGCGTAGGGTATGGGTTAGGGTTAGGGTTAGGGTTAGTGTTAGGGTTAGGGCTCGGTTTAGTTTACGGGTTAGGATTAGGGTACGTGTTAGGGTTAGGGTAGGGGTTAGGTTTAGGGTATGTGTTAGGGTTAGGGTAGTTATTAAACCTATCCCACTCTCTAGATACCCCTTAGCACGGAAAGGAATATTATTTGGGGGTCCAGCCATGGAGAAGCGTTTAGACACTAGGATAAGATAAGGAACACACCCATTATTAATAAATCACATTAGGATTCTCTTTTTAAGCTGTTCCTTAAAACACTAGTGCTTAGGAAATCTATTGGAGGCAGAAGCAGTCAAGGGTAGCCTAGGGTTAGGGTTAGGCTTAGGGTTAGGCTTAGGGTACGGCTTAGGGTACGGGTTCGGGGAGGGCTTCGTGTACGGCGTAGGGTAAGGGTTAGGGTTAGGGTTAGGGTTAGTGCTAGGGTTAGGGCTCGGTTTAGTTTACGGGTTAGGATTAGGGTACGTGTTAGGGTTAGGGTAGCGGTTAGGGTTAGGCTACGTGTTAGGGTTAGGGTAGTTATTAAACCTATCCCACTCTCTAGATACCCCTTAGCACGTAAAGAATATTATTTGGGGGTCCAGCCATGGAGAAAAGTTTAGACACTAGGATAAGATAAGGAACACACCCATTATAAAGAAATCACATTAGGATTCTCTTTTTAAGCTGTTCCTTAAAACACTAGTGCTTAGGAAATCTATTGGAGGCAGAAGCAGTCAAGGGTAGCCTAGGGTTAGGGTTAGGCTTAGGGTTAGGCTTAGGGTACGGCTTAGGGTACGGGTTCGGGGAGGGCTTCGTGTACGGCGTAGGGTAAGGTTTAGGGTTAGGGTTAGGGTTAGTGTTAGGGTTAGGGCTCGGTTTAGTTTACGGGTTAGGATTAGGGTACGTGTTAGGGTTAGGGTAGCGGTTAGGGTTAGGCTACGTGTTAGGGTTAGGGTAGTTATTAAACCTATCCCAGTCTCTAGATACCCCTTAGCACGTAAAGAATATTATTTGGGGGTCCAGCCATGGAGAAGAGTTTAGACGCTAGGATAAGATAAGGAACACACCCATTATAAAGAAATCACATTAGGATTCTCTTTTTAAGCTGTTCCTTAAAACACTAGTGCTTTGGAAATCTATTGGAGGCAGAAGCAGTCAAGGGTAGCCTAGGGTTAGGGTTAGGCTTAGGGTTAGGCTTAGGGTACGGCTTAGGGTACGGGTTAGGGGAGGGCTTCGGGTACGGCGTAGGGTATGGGTTAGGGTTAGGGTTAGGGTTAGTGTTAGGGTTAGGGCTCGGTTTAGTTTACGGGTTAGGATTAGGGTACGTGTTAGGGTTAGGGTAGGGGTTAGGTTTAGGGTATGTGTTAGGGTTAGGGTAGTTATTAAACCTATCCCACTCTCTAGATACCCCTTAGCACGGAAAGGAATATTATTTGGGGGTCCAGCCATGGAGAAGCGTTTAGACACTAGGATAAGATAAGGAACACACCCATTATTAATAAATCACATTAGGATTCTCTTTTTAAGCTGTTCCTTAAAACACTAGTGCTTAGGAAATCTATTGGAGGCAGAAGCAGTCAAGGGTAGCCTAGGGTTAGGGTTAGGCTTAGGGTTAGGCTTAGGGTACGGCTTAGGGTACGGGTTCGGGGAGGGCTTCGTGTACGGCGTAGGGTAAGGTTTAGGGTTAGGGTTAGGGTTAGTGTTAGGGTTAGGGCTCGGTTTAGTTTACGGGTTAGGATTAGGGTACGTGTTAGGGTTAGGGTAGCGGTTAGGGTTAGGCTACGTGTTAGGGTTAGGGTAGTTATTAAACCTATCCCAGTCTCTAGATACCCCTTAGCACGTAAAGAATATTATTTGGGGGTCCAGCCATGGAGAAGAGTTTAGACGCTAGGATAAGATAAGGAACACACCCATTATAAAGAAATCACATTAGGATTCTCTTTTTAAGCTGTTCCTTAAAACACTAGTGCTTTGGAAATCTATTGGAGGCAGAAGCAGTCAAGGGTAGCCTAGGGTTAGGGTTAGGCTTAGGGTTAGGCTTAGGGTACGGCTTAGGGTACGGGTTCGGGGAGGGCTTCGGGTACGGCGTAGGGTATGGGTTAGGGTTAGGGTTAGGGTTAGTGTTAGGGTTAGGGCTCGGTTTAGTTTACGGGTTAGGATTAGGGTACGTGTTAGGGTTAGGGTAGGGGTTAGGTTTAGGGTATGTGTTAGGGTTAGGGTAGTTATTAAACCTATCCCACTCTCTAGATACCCCTTAGCACGGAAAGGAATATTATTTGGGGGTCCAGCCATGGAGAAGCGTTTAGACACTAGGATAAGATAAGGAACACACCCATTATTAATAAATCACATTAGGATTCTCTTTTTAAGCTGTTCCTTAAAACACTAGTGCTTAGGAAATCTATTGGAGGCAGAAGCAGTCAAGGGTAGCCTAGGGTTAGGGTTAGGCTTAGGGTTAGGCTTAGGGTACGGCTTAGGGTACGGGTTCGGGGAGGGCTTCGTGTACGGCGTAGGGTAAGGGTTAGGGTTAGGGTTAGGGTTAGTGTTAGGGTTAGGGCTCGGTTTAGTTTACGGGTTAGGATTAGGGTACGTGTTAGGGTTAGGGTAGCGGTTAGGGTTAGGCTACGTGTTAGGGTTAGGGTAGTTATTAAACCTATCCCAGTCTCTAGATACCCCTTAGCACGTAAAGAATATTATTTGGGGGTCCAGCCATGGAGAAGAGTTTAGACGCTAGGATAAGATAAGGAACACACCCATTATAAAGAAATCACATTAGGATTCTCTTTTTAAGCTGTTCCTTAAAACACTAGTGCTTTGGAAATCTATTGGAGGCAGAAGCAGTCAAGGGTAGCCTAGGGTTAGGGTTAGGCTTAGGGTTAGGCTTAGGGTTAGGCTTAGGGTACGGGTTCGGGGAGGGCTTCGGGTACGGCGTAGGGTATGGGTTAGGGTTAGGGTTAGGGTTAGTGTTAGGGTTAGGGCTCGGTTTAGTTTACGGGTTAGGATTAGGGTACGTGTTAGGGTTAGGGTAGGGGTTAGGTTTAGGGTATGTGTTAGGGTTAGGGTAGTTATTAAACCTCTCCCACTCTCTAGATACCCCTTAGCACGGAAAGGAATATTATTTGGGGGTCCAGCCATGGAGAAGCGTTTAGACACTAGGATAAGATAAGGAACACATCCATTATTAATAAATCACATTAGGATTCTCTTTTTAAGCTGTTCCTTAAAACACTAGTGCTTAGGAAATCTATTGGAGGCAGAAGCAGTCAAGGGTAGCCTAGGGTTAGGGTTAGGCTTAGGGTTAGGCTTAGGGTACGGCTTAGGGTACGGGTTCGGGGAGGGCTTCGTGTACGGCGTAGGGTAAGTGTTAGGGTTAGGGTTAGGGTTAGTGTTAGGGTTAGGGCTCGGTTTAGTTTACGGGTTAGGATTAGGGTACCTGTTAGGGTTAGGGTAGCGGTTAGGGTTAGGCTACGTGTTAGGGTTAGGGTAGTTATTAAACCTATCCCACTCTCTAGATACCCCTTAGCACGTAAAGAATATTGTTTGGGGGTCCAGCCATGGAGAAAAGTTTAGACACTAGGATAAGATAAGGAACACACCCATTATAAAGAAATCACATTAGGATTCTATTTTTAAGCTGTTCCTTAAAACACTAGTGCTTAGGAAATCTATTGGAGGCAGAAGCAGTCAAGGGTAGCCTAGGGTTAGGGTTAGGCTTAGGGTTAGGCTTAGGTTACGGGTTCGGGGAGTGCTTCGGGTACGGCGTAGTTTATGGGTTAGGGTTAGGGTTAGGGTTAGTGTTAGGGTTAGGGCTCGGTTTAGGGTACGGATTAGGATTAGGGTACGTGATAGGTTTAGGGTAGTGGTTAGGGTTATTGTACGTGTTAGGGTTAGGGTAGTTATTAAACCTATCCCAGTCTCTAGATACCCCTTAGCACATAAAGGAATGTTATTTGGGGGTCCAGCCATGGAGAAGAGTTTAGACGCTAGGATAAGAAAAGAAACACACCCATTATAAAGAAATCACATTAGGATTCTCTTTTTAAGCTGTTCCTTAAAACACTAGTGCTTTGGAAATCTATTGGAGGCAGAAGCAGTCAAGGGTAGCCTAGGGTTAGGGTTAGGCTTAGGGTTAGGCTTAGGGTACGGCTTAGGGTACGGGTTCGGGGAGGGCTTCGGGTACGGCGTAGGGTATGGGTTAGGGTTAGGGTTAGGGTTAGTGTTAGGGTTAGGGCTCGGTTTAGTTTACGGGTTAGGATTAGGGTACGTGTTAGGGTTAGGGTAGGGGTCAGGTTTAGGGTATGTGTTAGGGTTAGGGTAGTTATTAAACCTATCCCACTCTCTAGATACCCCTTAGCACGGAAAGGAATATTATTTGGGGGTCCAGCCATGGAGAAGCGTTTAGACACTAGGATAAGATAAGGAACACACCCATTATTAATAAATCACATTAGGATTCTCTTTTTAAGCTGTGCCTTAAAACACTAGTGCTTAGGAAATCTATTGGAGGCAGAAGCAGTCAAGGGTAGCCTAGGGTTAGGGTTAGGCTTAGGGTTAGGCTTAGGGTACGGCTTAGGGTACGGGTTCGGGGAGGGCTTCGTGTACGGCGTAGGGTAAGGGTTAGGGTTAGGGTTAGGGTTAGTGTTAGGGTTAGGGCTCGGTTTAGTTTACGGGTTATGATTAGGGTACGTGTTAGGGTTAGGGTAGCGGTTAGGGTTAGGCTACGTGTTAAGGTTAGGGTAGTTATTAAACCTATCCCAGTCTCTAGATACCCCTTAGCACGTAAAGAATATTATTTGGGGGTCCAGCCATGGAGAAGAGTTTAGACGCTAGGATAAGATAAGGAACACACCCATTATAAAGAAATCACATTAGGATTCTCTTTTTAAGCTGTTCCTTAAAACACTAGTGCTTTGGAAATCTATTGGAGGCAGAAGCAGTCAAGGGTAGCCTAGGGTTAGGGTTAGGCTTAGGGTTAGGCTTAGGGTACGGCTTAGGGTACGGGTTCGGGGAGGGCTTCGGGTACGGCGTAGGGTATGGGTTAGGGTTAGGGTTAGGGTTAGTGTTAGGGTTAGGGCTCGGTTTAGTTTACGGGTTAGGATTAGGGTACGTGTTAGGGTTAGGGTAGGGGTTAGGTTTAGGGTATGTGTTAGGGTTAGGGTAGTTATTAAACCTATCCCACTCTCTAGATACCCCTTAGCACGGAAAGGAATATTATTTGGGGGTCCAGCCATGGAGAAGCGTTTAGACACTAGGATAAGATAAGGAACACACCCATTATTAATAAATCACATTAGGATTCCCTTTTAAGCTGTTCCTTAAAACACTAGTGCTTAGGAAATCTATTGGAGGCAGAAGCAGTCAAGGGTAGCCTAGGGTTAGGGTTAGGCTTAGGGTTAGGCTTAGGGTACGGCTTAGGGTACGGGTTCGGGGAGGGCTTCGTGTACGGCGTAGGGTAAGGGTTAGGGTTAGGGTTAGGGTTAGTGTTAGGGTTAGGGCTCGGTTTAGTTTACGGGTTAGGATTAGGGTACGTGTTAGGGTTAGGGTAGCGGTTAGGGTTAGGCTACGTGTTAGCGTTAGGGTAGTTATTAAACCTATCCCACTCTCTAGATACCCCTTAGCACGTAAAGAATATTATTTGGGGGTCCAGGCATGGAGAAAAGTTTAGACACTAGGATAAGATAAGGAACACACCCATTATAAAGAAATCACATTAGGATTCTATTTTTAAGCTGTTCCTTAAAACACTAGTGCTTAGGAAATCTATTGGAGGCAGAAGCAGTCAAGGGTAGCCTAGGGTTAGGGTTAGGCTTAGGGTTAGGCTTAGGGTACGGGTTCGGGGAGGGCTTCGGGTACGGCGTAGTTTATGGGTTAGGGTTAGGGTTAGGGTTAGTGTTAGGGTTAGGGCTCGGTTTAGGGTACGGGTTAGGATTAGGGTACGTGATAGGTTTAGGGTAGTGGTTAGGGTTATTGTACGTGTTAGGGTTAGGGTAGTTATTAAACCTATCCCAGTCTCTAGATACCCCTTAGCACGTAAAGGAATATTATTTGGGGGTCCAGCCATGGAGAAGAGTTTAGACGCTAGGATAAGAAAAGAAACACACCCATTATAAAGAAATCACATTAGGATTCTCTTTTTAAGCTGTTCCTTAAAACACTAGTGCTTTGGAAATCTATTGGAGGCAGAAGCAGTCAAGGGTAGCCTAGGGTTAGGGTTAGGCTTAGGGTTAGGCTTAGGGTACGGCTTAGGGTACGGGTTCGGGGAGGGCTTCGGGTACGGCGTAGGGTATGGGTTAGGGTTAGGGTTAGGGTGAGTGTTAGGGTTAGGGCTCGGTTTAGTTTACGGGTTAGGATTAGGGTACGTGTTAGGGTTAGGGTAGGGGTCAGGTTTAGGGTATGTGTTAGGGTTAGGGTAGTTATTAAACCTATCCCACTCTCTAGATACCCCTTAGCACGGAAAGGAATATTATTTGGGGGTCCAGCCATGGAGAAGCGTTTAGACACTAGGATAAGATAAGGAACACACCCATTATTAATAAATCACATTAGGATTCTCTTTTTAAGCTGTGCCTTAAAACACTAGTGCTTAGGAAATCTATTGGAGGCAGAAGCAGTCAAGGGTAGCCTAGGGTTAGGGTTAGGCTTAGGGTTAGGCTTAGGGTACGGCTTAGGGTACGGGTTCGGGGAGGGCTTCGTGAACGGCGTAGGGTAAGGGTTAGGGTTAGGGTTAGGGTTAGTGTTAGGGTTAGGGCTCGGTTTAGTTTACGGGTTAGGATTAGGGTACGTGTTAGGGTTAGGGTAGCGGTTAGGGTTAGGCTACGTGTTAGGGTTAGGGTAGTTATTAAACCTATCCCAGTCTCTAGATACCCCTTAGCACGTAAAGAATATTATTTGGGGGTCCAGCCATGGAGAAGAGTTTAGACGCTAGGATAAGATAAGGAACACACCCATTATAAAGAAATCACATTAGGATTCTCTTTTTAAGCTGTTCCTTAAAACACTAGTGCTTTGGAAATCTATTGGAGGCAGAAGCAGTCAAGGGTAGCCTAGGGTTAGGGTTAGGCTTAGGGTTAGGCTTAGGGTACGGCTTAGGGTACGGGTTAGGGGAGGGCTTCGGGTACGGCGTAGGGTATGGGTTAGGGTTAGGGTTAGGGTTAGTGTTAGGGTTAGGGCTCGGTTTAGTTTACGGGTTAGGATTAGGGTACGTGTTAGGGTTAGGGTAGGGGTTAGGTTTAGGGTATGTGTTAGGGTTAGGGTAGTTATTAAACCTATCCCACTCTCTAGATACCCCTTAGCACGGAAAGGAATATTATTTGGGGGTCCAGCCATGGAGAAGCGTTTAGACACTAGGATAAGATAAGGAACACACCCATTATTAATAAATCACATTAGGATTCTCTTTTTAAGCTGTTCCTTAAAACACTAGTGCTTAGGAAATCTATTGGAGGCAGAAGCAGTCAAGGGTAGCCTAGGGTTAGGGTTAGGCTTAGGGTTAGGCTTAGGGTACGGCTTAGGGTACGGGTTCGGGGAGGGCTTCGTGTACGGCGTAGGGTAAGGGTTAGGGTTAGGGTTAGGGTTAGTGTTAGGGTTAGGGCTCGGTTTAGTTTACGGGTTAGGATTAGGGTACGTGTTAGGGTTAGGGTAGCGGTTAGGTTTAGGCTACGTGTTAGGGTTAGGGTAGTTATTAAACCTATCCCACTCTCTAGATACCCCTTAGCACGTAAAGAATATTATTTGGGGGTCCAGCCATGGAGAAAAGTTTAGACACTAGGATAAGATAAGGAACACACCCATTATAAAGAAATCACATTAGGATTCTCTTTTTAAGCTGTTCCTTAAAACACTAGTGCTTAGGAAATCTATTGGAGGCAGAAGCAGTCAAGGGTAGCCTAGGGTTAGGGTTAGGCTTAGGGTTAGGCTTAGGGTACGGCTTAGGGTACGGGTTCGGGGAGGGCTTCGGGTACGGCGTAGGGTATGGGTTAGGGTTAGGGTTAGGGTTAGTGTTAGGGTTAGGGCTCGGTTTAGTTTACGGGTTAGGATTAGGGTACGTGTTAGGGTTAGGGTAGGGGTTAGGTTTAGGGTATGTGTTAGGGTTAGGGTAGTTATTAAACCTATCCCACTCTCTAGATACCCCTTAGCACGGAAAGGAATATTATTTGGGGGTCCAGCCATGGAGAAGCGTTTAGACACTAGGATAAGATAAGGAACACACCCATTATTAATAAATCACATTAGGATTCTCTTTTTAAGCTGTTCCTTAAAACACTAGTGCTTAGGAAATCTATTGGAGGCAGAAGCAGTCAAGGGTAGCCTAGGGTTAGGGTTAGGCTTAGGGTTAGGCTTAGGGTACGGCTTAGGGTACGGGTTCGGGGAGGGCTTCGTGTACGGCGTAGGGTAAGGGTTAGGGTTAGGGTTAGGGTTAGTGTTAGGGTTAGGGCTCGGTTTAGTTTACGTGTTAGGATTAGGGTACGTGTTAGGGTTAGGGTAGCGGTTAGGGTTAGGCTACGTGTTAGGGTTAGGGTAGTTATTAAACCTATCCCAGTCTCTAGATACCCCTTAGCACGTAAAGAATATTATTTGGGGGTCCAGCCATGGAGAAGAGTTTAGACGCTAGGATAAGATAAGGAACACACCCATTATAAAGAAATCACATTAGGATTCTCTTTTTAAGCTGTTCCTTAAAACACTAGTGCTTTGGAAATCTATTGGAGGCAGAAGCAGTCAAGGGTAGCCTAGGGTTAGGGTTAGGCTTAGGGTTAGGCTTAGGGTACGGCTTAGGGTACGGGTTCGGGGAGGGCTTCGGGTACGGCGTAGGGTATGGGTTAGGGTTAGGGTTAGGGTTAGTGTTAGGGTTAGGGCTCGGTTTAGTTTACGGGTTAGGATTAGGGTACGTGTTAGGGTTAGGGTAGGGGTTAGGTTTAGGGTATGTGTTAGGGTTAGGGTAGTTATTAAACCTATCCCACTCTCTAGATACCCCTTAGCACGGAAAGGAATATTATTTGGGGGTCCAGCCATGGAGAAGCGTTTAGACACTAGGATAAGATAAGGAACACACCCATTATTAATAAATCACATTAGGATTCTCTTTTTAAGCTGTTCCTTAAAACACTAGTGCTTAGGAAATCTATTGGAGGCAGAAGCAGTCAAGGGTAGCCTAGGGTTAGGGTTAGGCTTAGGGTTAGGCTTAGGGTACGGCTTAGGGTACGGGTTCGGGGAGGGCTTCGTGTACGGCGTAGGGTAAGGGTTAGGGTTAGGGTTAGGGTTAGTGTTAGGGTTAGGGCTCGGTTTAGTTTACGGGTTAGGATTAGGGTACGTGTTAGGGTTAGGGTAGCGGTTAGGGTTAGGCTACGTGTTAGGGTTAGGGTAGTTATTAAACCTATCCCAGTCTCTAGATACCCCTTAGCACGTAAAGAATATTATTTGGGGGTCCAGCCATGGAGAAGAGTTTAGACGCTAGGATAAGATAAGGAACACACCCATTATAAAGAAATCACATTAGGATTCTCTTTTTAAGCTGTTCCTTAAAACACTAGTGCTTTGGAAATCTATTGGAGGCAGAAGCAGTCAAGGGTAGCCTAGGGTTAGGGTTAGGCTTAGGGTTAGGCTTAGGGTTAGGCTTAGGGTACGGGTTCGGGGAGGGCTTCGGGTACGGCGTAGGGTATGGGTTAGGGTTAGGGTTAGGGTTAGTGTTAGGGTTAGGGCTCGGTTTAGTTTACGGGTTAGGATTAGGGTACGTGTTAGGGTTAGGGTAGGGGTTAGGTTTAGGGTATGTGTTAGGGTTAGGGTAGTTATTAAACCTCTCCCACTCTCTAGATACCCCTTAGCACGGAAAGGAATATTATTTGGGGGTCCAGCCATGGAGAAGCGTTTAGACACTAGGATAAGATAAGGAACACATCCATTATTAATAAATCACATTAGGATTCTCTTTTTAAGCTGTTCCTTAAAACACTAGTGCTTAGGAAATCTATTGGAGGCAGAAGCAGTCAAGGGTAGCCTAGGGTTAGGGTTAGGCTTAGGGTTAGGCTTAGGGTACGGCTTAGGGTACGGGTTCGGGGAGGGCTTCGTGTACGGCGTAGGGTAAGTGTTAGGGTTAGGGTTAGGGTTAGTGTTAGGGTTAGGGCTCGGTTTAGTTTACGGGTTAGGATTAGGGTACGTGTTAGGGTTAGGGTAGCGGTTAGGGTTAGGCTACGTGTTAGGGTTAGGGTAGTTATTAAACCTATCCCAGTCTCTAGATACCCCTTAGCACGTAAAGAATATTATTTGGGGGTCCAGCCATGGAGAAGAGTTTAGACGCTAGGATAAGATAAGGAACACACCCATTATAAAGAAATCACATTAGGATTCTCTTTTTAAGCTGTTCCTTAAAACACTAGTGCTTTGGAAATCTATTGGAGGCAGAAGCAGTCAAGGGTAGCCTAGGGTTAGGGTTAGGCTTAGGGTTAGGCTTAGGGTACGGCTTAGGGTACGGGTTCGGGGAGGGCTTCGGGTACGGCGTAGGGTATGGGTTAGGGTTAGGGTTAGGGTTAGTGTTAGGGTTAGGGCTCGGTTTAGTTTACGGGTTAGGATTAGGGTACGTGTTAGGGTTAGGGTAGGGGTTAGGTTTAGGGTATGTGTTAGGGTTAGGGTAGTTATTAAACCTATCCCACTCTCTAGATACCCCTTAGCACGGAAAGGAATATTATTTGGGGGTCCAGCCATGGAGAAGCGTTTAGACACTAGGATAAGATAAGGAACACACCCATTATTAATAAATCACATTAGGATTCTCTTTTTAAGCTGTTCCTTAAAACACTAGTGCTTAGGAAATCTATTGGAGGCAGAAGCAGTCAAGGGTAGCCTAGGGTTAGGGTTAGGCTTAGGGTTAGGCTTAGGGTACGGCTTAGGGTACGGGTTCGGGGAGGGCTTCGTGTACGGCGTAGGGTAAGGGTTAGGGTTAGGGTTAGGGTTAGTGTTAGGGTTAGGGCTCGGTTTAGTTTACGGGTTAGGATTAGGGTACGTGTTAGGGTTAGGGTAGCGGTTAGGGTTAGGCTACGTGTTAGGGTTAGGGTAGTTATTAAACCTATCCCAGTCTCTAGATACCCCTTAGCACGTAAAGAATATTATTTGGGGGTCCAGCCATGGAGAAGAGTTTAGACGCTAGGATAAGATAAGGAACACACCCATTATAAAGAAATCACATTAGGATTCTCTTTTTAAGCTGTTCCTTAAAACACTAGTGCTTTGGAAATCTATTGGAGGCAGAAGCAGTCAAGGGTAGCCTAGGGTTAGGGTTAGGCTTAGGGTTAGGCTTAGGGTTAGGCTTAGGGTACGGGTTCGGGGAGGGCTTCGGGTACGGCGTAGGGTATGGGTTAGGGTTAGGGTTAGGGTTAGTGTTAGGGTTAGGGCTCGGTTTAGTTTACGGGTTAGGATTAGGGTACGTGTTAGGGTTAGGGTAGGGGTTAGGTTTAGGGTATGTGTTAGGGTTAGGGTAGTTATTAAACCTCTCCCACTCTCTAGATACCCCTTAGCACGGAAAGGAATATTATTTGGGGGTCCAGCCATGGAGAAGCGTTTAGACACTAGGATAAGATAAGGAACACATCCATTATTAATAAATCACATTAGGATTCTCTTTTTAAGCTGTTCCTTAAAACACTAGTGCTTAGGAAATCTATTGGAGGCAGAAGCAGTCAAGGGTAGCCTAGGGTTAGGGTTAGGCTTAGGGTTAGGCTTAGGGTACGGCTTAGGGTACGGGTTCGGGGAGGGCTTCGTGTACGGCGTAGGGTAAGGGTTAGGGTTAGGGTTAGGGTTAGTGTTAGGGTTAGGGCTCGGTTTAGTTTACGGGTTAGGATTAGGGTACCTGTTAGGGTTAGGGTAGCGGTTAGGGTTAGGCTACGTGTTAGGGTTAGGGTAGTTATTAAACCTATCCCACTCTCTAGATACCCCTTAGCACGTAAAGAATATTGTTTGGGGGTCCAGCCATGGAGAAAAGTTTAGACACTAGGATAAGATAAGGAACACACCCATTATAAAGAAATCACATTAGGATTCTATTTTTAAGCTGTTCCTTAAAACACTAGTGCTTAGGAAATCTATTGGAGGCAGAAGCAGTCAAGGGTAGCCTAGGGTTAGGGTTAGGCTTAGGGTTAGGCTTAGGTTACGGGTTCGGGGAGTGCTTCGGGTACGGCGTAGTTTATGGGTTAGGGTTAGGGTTAGGGTTAGTGTTAGGGTTAGGGCTCGGTTTAGGGTACGGATTAGGATTAGGGTACGTGATAGGTTTAGGGTAGTGGTTAGGGTTATTGTACGTGTTAGGGTTAGGGTAGTTATTAAACCTATCCCAGTCTCTAGATACCCCTTAGCACGTAAAGGAATGTTATTTGGGGGTCCAGCCATGGAGAAGAGTTTAGACGCTAGGATAAGAAAAGAAACACACCCATTATAAAGAAATCACATTAGGATTCTCTTTTTAAGCTGTTCCTTAAAACACTAGTGCTTTGGAAATCTATTGGAGGCAGAAGCAGTCAAGGGTAGCCTAGGGTTAGGGTTAGGCTTAGGGTTAGGCTTAGGGTACGGCTTAGGGTACGGGTTCGGGGAGGGCTTCGGGTACGGCGTAGGGTATGGGTTAGGGTTAGGGTTAGGGTTAGTGTTAGGGTTAGGGCTCGGTTTAGTTTACGGGTTAGGATTAGGGTACGTGTTAGGGTTAGGGTAGGGGTCAGGTTTAGGGTATGTGTTAGGGTTAGGGTAGTTATTAAACCTATCCCACTCTCTAGATACCCCTTAGCACGGAAAGGAATATTATTTGGGGGTCCAGCCATGGAGAAGCGTTTAGACACTAGGATAAGATAAGGAACACACCCATTATTAATAAATCACATTAGGATTCTCTTTTTAAGCTGTGCCTTAAAACACTAGTGCTTAGGAAATCTATTGGAGGCAGAAGCAGTCAAGGGTAGCCTAGGGTTAGGGTTAGGCTTAGGGTTAGGCTTAGGGTACGGCTTAGGGTACGGGTTCGGGGAGGGCTTCGTGTACGGCGTAGGGTAAGGGTTAGGGTTAGGGTTAGGGTTAGTGTTAGGGTTAGGGCTCGGTTTAGTTTACGGGTTATGATTAGGGTACGTGTTAGGGTTAGGGTAGCGGTTAGGGTTAGGCTACGTGTTAAGGTTAGGGTAGTTATTAAACCTATCCCAGTCTCTAGATACCCCTTAGCACGTAAAGAATATTATTTGGGGGTCCAGCCATGGAGAAGAGTTTAGACGCTAGGATAAGATAAGGAACACACCCATTATAAAGAAATCACATTAGGATTCTCTTTTTAAGCTGTTCCTTAAAACACTAGTGCTTTGGAAATCTATTGGAGGCAGAAGCAGTCAAGGGTAGCCTAGGGTTAGGGTTAGGCTTAGGGTTAGGCTTAGGGTACGGCTTAGGGTACGGGTTCGGGGAGGGCTTCGGGTACGGCGTAGGGTATGGGTTAGGGTTAGGGTTAGGGTTAGTGTTAGGGTTAGGGCTCGGTTTAGTTTACGGGTTAGGATTAGGGTACGTGTTAGGGTTAGGGTAGGGGTTAGGTTTAGGGTATGTGTTAGGGTTAGGGTAGTTATTAAACCTATCCCACTCTCTAGATACCCCTTAGCACGGAAAGGAATATTATTTGGGGGTCCAGCCATGGAGAAGCGTTTAGACACTAGGATAAGATAAGGAACACACCCATTATTAATAAATCACATTAGGATTCCCTTTTAAGCTGTTCCTTAAAACACTAGTGCTTAGGAAATCTATTGGAGGCAGAAGCAGTCAAGGGTAGCCTAGGGTTAGGGTTAGGCTTAGGGTTAGGCTTAGGGTACGGCTTAGGGTACGGGTTCGGGGAGGGCTTCGTGTACGGCGTAGGGTAAGGGTTAGGGTTAGGGTTAGGGTTAGTGTTAGGGTTAGGGCTCGGTTTAGTTTACGGGTTAGGATTAGGGTACGTGTTAGGGTTAGGGTAGCGGTTAGGGTTAGGCTACGTGTTAGCGTTAGGGTAGTTATTAAACCTATCCCACTCTCTAGATACCCCTTAGCACGTAAAGAATATTATTTGGGGGTCCAGGCATGGAGAAAAGTTTAGACACTAGGATAAGATAAGGAACACACCCATTATAAAGAAATCACATTAGGATTCTATTTTTAAGCTGTTCCTTAAAACACTAGTGCTTAGGAAATCTATTGGAGGCAGAAGCAGTCAAGGGTAGCCTAGGGTTAGGGTTAGGCTTAGGGTTAGGCTTAGGGTACGGGTTCGGGGAGGGCTTCGGGTACGGCGTAGTTTATGGGTTAGGGTTAGGGTTAGGGTTAGTGTTAGGGTTAGGGCTCGGTTTAGGGTACGGGTTAGGATTAGGGTACGTGATAGGTTTAGGGTAGTGGTTAGGGTTATTGTACGTGTTAGGGTTAGGGTAGTTATTAAACCTATCCCAGTCTCTAGATACCCCTTAGCACGTAAAGGAATATTATTTGGGGGTCCAGCCATGGAGAAGAGTTTAGACGCTAGGATAAGAAAAGAAACACACCCATTATAAAGAAATCACATTAGGATTCTCTTTTTAAGCTGTTCCTTAAAACACTAGTGCTTTGGAAATCTATTGGAGGCAGAAGCAGTCAAGGGTAGCCTAGGGTTAGGGTTAGGCTTAGGGTTAGGCTTAGGGTACGGCTTAGGGTACGGGTTCGGGGAGGGCTTCGGGTACGGCGTAGGGTATGGGTTAGGGTTAGGGTTAGGGTGAGTGTTAGGGTTAGGGCTCGGTTTAGTTTACGGGTTAGGATTAGGGTACGTGTTAGGGTTAGGGTAGGGGTCAGGTTTAGGGTATGTGTTAGGGTTAGGGTAGTTATTAAACCTATCCCACTCTCTAGATACCCCTTAGCACGGAAAGGAATATTATTTGGGGGTCCAGCCATGGAGAAGCGTTTAGACACTAGGATAAGATAAGGAACACACCCATTATTAATAAATCACATTAGGATTCTCTTTTTAAGCTGTGCCTTAAAACACTAGTGCTTAGGAAATCTATTGGAGGCAGAAGCAGTCAAGGGTAGCCTAGGGTTAGGGTTAGGCTTAGGGTTAGGCTTAGGGTACGGCTTAGGGTACGGGTTCGGGGAGGGCTTCGTGAACGGCGTAGGGTAAGGGTTAGGGTTAGGGTTAGGGTTAGTGTTAGGGTTAGGGCTCGGTTTAGTTTACGGGTTAGGATTAGGGTACGTGTTAGGGTTAGGGTAGCGGTTAGGGTTAGGCTACGTGTTAGGGTTAGGGTAGTTATTAAACCTATCCCAGTCTCTAGATACCCCTTAGCACGTAAAGAATATTATTTGGGGGTCCAGCCATGGAGAAGAGTTTAGACGCTAGGATAAGATAAGGAACACACCCATTATAAAGAAATCACATTAGGATTCTCTTTTTAAGCTGTTCCTTAAAACACTAGTGCTTTGGAAATCTATTGGAGGCAGAAGCAGTCAAGGGTAGCCTAGGGTTAGGGTTAGGCTTAGGGTTAGGCTTAGGGTACGGCTTAGGGTACGGGTTAGGGGAGGGCTTCGGGTACGGCGTAGGGTATGGGTTAGGGTTAGGGTTAGGGTTAGTGTTAGGGTTAGGGCTCGGTTTAGTTTACGGGTTAGGATTAGGGTACGTGTTAGGGTTAGGGTAGGGGTTAGGTTTAGGGTATGTGTTAGGGTTAGGGTAGTTATTAAACCTATCCCACTCTCTAGATACCCCTTAGCACGGAAAGGAATATTATTTGGGGGTCCAGCCATGGAGAAGCGTTTAGACACTAGGATAAGATAAGGAACACACCCATTATTAATAAATCACATTAGGATTCTCTTTTTAAGCTGTTCCTTAAAACACTAGTGCTTAGGAAATCTATTGGAGGCAGAAGCAGTCAAGGGTAGCCTAGGGTTAGGGTTAGGCTTAGGGTTAGGCTTAGGGTACGGCTTAGGGTACGGGTTCGGGGAGGGCTTCGTGTACGGCGTAGGGTAAGGGTTAGGGTTAGGGTTAGGGTTAGTGCTAGGGTTAGGGCTCGGTTTAGTTTACGGGTTAGGATTAGGGTACGTGTTAGGGTTAGGGTAGCGGTTAGGGTTAGGCTACGTGTTAGGGTTAGGGTAGTTATTAAACCTATCCCACTCTCTAGATACCCCTTAGCACGTAAAGAATATTATTTGGGGGTCCAGCCATGGAGAAAAGTTTAGACACTAGGATAAGATAAGGAACACACCCATTATAAAGAAATCACATTAGGATTCTCTTTTTAAGCTGTTCCTTAAAACACTAGTGCTTAGGAAATCTATTGGAGGCAGAAGCAGTCAAGGGTAGCCTAGGGTTAGGGTTAGGCTTAGGGTTAGGCTTAGGGTACGGCTTAGGGTACGGGTTCGGGGAGGGCTTCGTGTACGGCGTAGGGTAAGGTTTAGGGTTAGGGTTAGGGTTAGTGTTAGGGTTAGGGCTCGGTTTAGTTTACGGGTTAGGATTAGGGTACGTGTTAGGGTTAGGGTAGCGGTTAGGGTTAGGCTACGTGTTAGGGTTAGGGTAGTTATTAAACCTATCCCAGTCTCTAGATACCCCTTAGCACGTAAAGAATATTATTTGGGGGTCCAGCCATGGAGAAGAGTTTAGACGCTAGGATAAGATAAGGAACACACCCATTATAAAGAAATCACATTAGGATTCTCTTTTTAAGCTGTTCCTTAAAACACTAGTGCTTTGGAAATCTATTGGAGGCAGAAGCAGTCAAGGGTAGCCTAGGGTTAGGGTTAGGCTTAGGGTTAGGCTTAGGGTACGGCTTAGGGTACGGGTTAGGGGAGGGCTTCGGGTACGGCGTAGGGTATGGGTTAGGGTTAGGGTTAGGGTTAGTGTTAGGGTTAGGGCTCGGTTTAGTTTACGGGTTAGGATTAGGGTACGTGTTAGGGTTAGGGTAGGGGTTAGGTTTAGGGTATGTGTTAGGGTTAGGGTAGTTATTAAACCTATCCCACTCTCTAGATACCCCTTAGCACGGAAAGGAATATTATTTGGGGGTCCAGCCATGGAGAAGCGTTTAGACACTAGGATAAGATAAGGAACACACCCATTATTAATAAATCACATTAGGATTCTCTTTTTAAGCTGTTCCTTAAAACACTAGTGCTTAGGAAATCTATTGGAGGCAGAAGCAGTCAAGGGTAGCCTAGGGTTAGGGTTAGGCTTAGGGTTAGGCTTAGGGTACGGCTTAGGGTACGGGTTCGGGGAGGGCTTCGTGTACGGCGTAGGGTAAGGTTTAGGGTTAGGGTTAGGGTTAGTGTTAGGGTTAGGGCTCGGTTTAGTTTACGGGTTAGGATTAGGGTACGTGTTAGGGTTAGGGTAGCGGTTAGGGTTAGGCTACGTGTTAGGGTTAGGGTAGTTATTAAACCTATCCCAGTCTCTAGATACCCCTTAGCACGTAAAGAATATTATTTGGGGGTCCAGCCATGGAGAAGAGTTTAGACGCTAGGATAAGATAAGGAACACACCCATTATAAAGAAATCACATTAGGATTCTCTTTTTAAGCTGTTCCTTAAAACACTAGTGCTTTGGAAATCTATTGGAGGCAGAAGCAGTCAAGGGTAGCCTAGGGTTAGGGTTAGGCTTAGGGTTAGGCTTAGGGTACGGCTTAGGGTACGGGTTCGGGGAGGGCTTCGGGTACGGCGTAGGGTATGGGTTAGGGTTAGGGTTAGGGTTAGTGTTAGGGTTAGGGCTCGGTTTAGTTTACGGGTTAGGATTAGGGTACGTGTTAGGGTTAGGGTAGGGGTTAGGTTTAGGGTATGTGTTAGGGTTAGGGTAGTTATTAAACCTATCCCACTCTCTAGATACCCCTTAGCACGGAAAGGAATATTATTTGGGGGTCCAGCCATGGAGAAGCGTTTAGACACTAGGATAAGATAAGGAACACACCCATTATTAATAAATCACATTAGGATTCTCTTTTTAAGCTGTTCCTTAAAACACTAGTGCTTAGGAAATCTATTGGAGGCAGAAGCAGTCAAGGGTAGCCTAGGGTTAGGGTTAGGCTTAGGGTTAGGCTTAGGGTACGGCTTAGGGTACGGGTTCGGGGAGGGCTTCGTGTACGGCGTAGGGTAAGGGTTAGGGTTAGGGTTAGGGTTAGTGTTAGGGTTAGGGCTCGGTTTAGTTTACGGGTTAGGATTAGGGTACGTGTTAGGGTTAGGGTAGCGGTTAGGGTTAGGCTACGTGTTAGGGTTAGGGTAGTTATTAAACCTATCCCAGTCTCTAGATACCCCTTAGCACGTAAAGAATATTATTTGGGGGTCCAGCCATGGAGAAGAGTTTAGACGCTAGGATAAGATAAGGAACACACCCATTATAAAGAAATCACATTAGGATTCTCTTTTTAAGCTGTTCCTTAAAACACTAGTGCTTTGGAAATCTATTGGAGGCAGAAGCAGTCAAGGGTAGCCTAGGGTTAGGGTTAGGCTTAGGGTTAGGCTTAGGGTTAGGCTTAGGGTACGGGTTCGGGGAGGGCTTCGGGTACGGCGTAGGGTATGGGTTAGGGTTAGGGTTAGGGTTAGTGTTAGGGTTAGGGCTCGGTTTAGTTTACGGGTTAGGATTAGGGTACGTGTTAGGGTTAGGGTAGGGGTTAGGTTTAGGGTATGTGTTAGGGTTAGGGTAGTTATTAAACCTCTCCCACTCTCTAGATACCCCTTAGCACGGAAAGGAATATTATTTGGGGGTCCAGCCATGGAGAAGCGTTTAGACACTAGGATAAGATAAGGAACACATCCATTATTAATAAATCACATTAGGATTCTCTTTTTAAGCTGTTCCTTAAAACACTAGTGCTTAGGAAATCTATTGGAGGCAGAAGCAGTCAAGGGTAGCCTAGGGTTAGGGTTAGGCTTAGGGTTAGGCTTAGGGTACGGCTTAGGGTACGGGTTCGGGGAGGGCTTCGTGTACGGCGTAGGGTAAGTGTTAGGGTTAGGGTTAGGGTTAGTGTTAGGGTTAGGGCTCGGTTTAGTTTACGGGTTAGGATTAGGGTACCTGTTAGGGTTAGGGTAGCGGTTAGGGTTAGGCTACGTGTTAGGGTTAGGGTAGTTATTAAACCTATCCCACTCTCTAGATACCCCTTAGCACGTAAAGAATATTGTTTGGGGGTCCAGCCATGGAGAAAAGTTTAGACACTAGGATAAGATAAGGAACACACCCATTATAAAGAAATCACATTAGGATTCTATTTTTAAGCTGTTCCTTAAAACACTAGTGCTTAGGAAATCTATTGGAGGCAGAAGCAGTCAAGGGTAGCCTAGGGTTAGGGTTAGGCTTAGGGTTAGGCTTAGGTTACGGGTTCGGGGAGTGCTTCGGGTACGGCGTAGTTTATGGGTTAGGGTTAGGGTTAGGGTTAGTGTTAGGGTTAGGGCTCGGTTTAGGGTACGGATTAGGATTAGGGTACGTGATAGGTTTAGGGTAGTGGTTAGGGTTATTGTACGTGTTAGGGTTAGGGTAGTTATTAAACCTATCCCAGTCTCTAGATACCCCTTAGCACATAAAGGAATGTTATTTGGGGGTCCAGCCATGGAGAAGAGTTTAGACGCTAGGATAAGAAAAGAAACACACCCATTATAAAGAAATCACATTAGGATTCTCTTTTTAAGCTGTTCCTTAAAACACTAGTGCTTTGGAAATCTATTGGAGGCAGAAGCAGTCAAGGGTAGCCTAGGGTTAGGGTTAGGCTTAGGGTTAGGCTTAGGGTACGGCTTAGGGTACGGGTTCGGGGAGGGCTTCGGGTACGGCGTAGGGTATGGGTTAGGGTTAGGGTTAGGGTTAGTGTTAGGGTTAGGGCTCGGTTTAGTTTACGGGTTAGGATTAGGGTACGTGTTAGGGTTAGGGTAGGGGTCAGGTTTAGGGTATGTGTTAGGGTTAGGGTAGTTATTAAACCTATCCCACTCTCTAGATACCCCTTAGCACGGAAAGGAATATTATTTGGGGGTCCAGCCATGGAGAAGCGTTTAGACACTAGGATAAGATAAGGAACACACCCATTATTAATAAATCACATTAGGATTCTCTTTTTAAGCTGTGCCTTAAAACACTAGTGCTTAGGAAATCTATTGGAGGCAGAAGCAGTCAAGGGTAGCCTAGGGTTAGGGTTAGGCTTAGGGTTAGGCTTAGGGTACGGCTTAGGGTACGGGTTCGGGGAGGGCTTCGTGTACGGCGTAGGGTAAGGGTTAGGGTTAGGGTTAGGGTTAGTGTTAGGGTTAGGGCTCGGTTTAGTTTACGGGTTATGATTAGGGTACGTGTTAGGGTTAGGGTAGCGGTTAGGGTTAGGCTACGTGTTAAGGTTAGGGTAGTTATTAAACCTATCCCAGTCTCTAGATACCCCTTAGCACGTAAAGAATATTATTTGGGGGTCCAGCCATGGAGAAGAGTTTAGACGCTAGGATAAGATAAGGAACACACCCATTATAAAGAAATCACATTAGGATTCTCTTTTTAAGCTGTTCCTTAAAACACTAGTGCTTTGGAAATCTATTGGAGGCAGAAGCAGTCAAGGGTAGCCTAGGGTTAGGGTTAGGCTTAGGGTTAGGCTTAGGGTACGGCTTAGGGTACGGGTTCGGGGAGGGCTTCGGGTACGGCGTAGGGTATGGGTTAGGGTTAGGGTTAGGGTTAGTGTTAGGGTTAGGGCTCGGTTTAGTTTACGGGTTAGGATTAGGGTACGTGTTAGGGTTAGGGTAGGGGTTAGGTTTAGGGTATGTGTTAGGGTTAGGGTAGTTATTAAACCTATCCCACTCTCTAGATACCCCTTAGCACGGAAAGGAATATTATTTGGGGGTCCAGCCATGGAGAAGCGTTTAGACACTAGGATAAGATAAGGAACACACCCATTATTAATAAATCACATTAGGATTCCCTTTTAAGCTGTTCCTTAAAACACTAGTGCTTAGGAAATCTATTGGAGGCAGAAGCAGTCAAGGGTAGCCTAGGGTTAGGGTTAGGCTTAGGGTTAGGCTTAGGGTACGGCTTAGGGTACGGGTTCGGGGAGGGCTTCGTGTACGGCGTAGGGTAAGGGTTAGGGTTAGGGTTAGGGTTAGTGTTAGGGTTAGGGCTCGGTTTAGTTTACGGGTTAGGATTAGGGTACGTGTTAGGGTTAGGGTAGCGGTTAGGGTTAGGCTACGTGTTAGCGTTAGGGTAGTTATTAAACCTATCCCACTCTCTAGATACCCCTTAGCACGTAAAGAATATTATTTGGGGGTCCAGGCATGGAGAAAAGTTTAGACACTAGGATAAGATAAGGAACACACCCATTATAAAGAAATCACATTAGGATTCTATTTTTAAGCTGTTCCTTAAAACACTAGTGCTTAGGAAATCTATTGGAGGCAGAAGCAGTCAAGGGTAGCCTAGGGTTAGGGTTAGGCTTAGGGTTAGGCTTAGGGTACGGGTTCGGGGAGGGCTTCGGGTACGGCGTAGTTTATGGGTTAGGGTTAGGGTTAGGGTTAGTGTTAGGGTTAGGGCTCGGTTTAGGGTACGGGTTAGGATTAGGGTACGTGATAGGTTTAGGGTAGTGGTTAGGGTTATTGTACGTGTTAGGGTTAGGGTAGTTATTAAACCTATCCCAGTCTCTAGATACCCCTTAGCACGTAAAGGAATATTATTTGGGGGTCCAGCCATGGAGAAGAGTTTAGACGCTAGGATAAGAAAAGAAACACACCCATTATAAAGAAATCACATTAGGATTCTCTTTTTAAGCTGTTCCTTAAAACACTAGTGCTTTGGAAATCTATTGGAGGCAGAAGCAGTCAAGGGTAGCCTAGGGTTAGGGTTAGGCTTAGGGTTAGGCTTAGGGTACGGCTTAGGGTACGGGTTCGGGGAGGGCTTCGGGTACGGCGTAGGGTATGGGTTAGGGTTAGGGTTAGGGTGAGTGTTAGGGTTAGGGCTCGGTTTAGTTTACGGGTTAGGATTAGGGTACGTGTTAGGGTTAGGGTAGGGGTCAGGTTTAGGGTATGTGTTAGGGTTAGGGTAGTTATTAAACCTATCCCACTCTCTAGATACCCCTTAGCACGGAAAGGAATATTATTTGGGGGTCCAGCCATGGAGAAGCGTTTAGACACTAGGATAAGATAAGGAACACACCCATTATTAATAAATCACATTAGGATTCTCTTTTTAAGCTGTGCCTTAAAACACTAGTGCTTAGGAAATCTATTGGAGGCAGAAGCAGTCAAGGGTAGCCTAGGGTTAGGGTTAGGCTTAGGGTTAGGCTTAGGGTACGGCTTAGGGTACGGGTTCGGGGAGGGCTTCGTGAACGGCGTAGGGTAAGGGTTAGGGTTAGGGTTAGGGTTAGTGTTAGGGTTAGGGCTCGGTTTAGTTTACGGGTTAGGATTAGGGTACGTGTTAGGGTTAGGGTAGCGGTTAGGGTTAGGCTACGTGTTAGGGTTAGGGTAGTTATTAAACCTATCCCAGTCTCTAGATACCCCTTAGCACGTAAAGAATATTATTTGGGGGTCCAGCCATGGAGAAGAGTTTAGACGCTAGGATAAGATAAGGAACACACCCATTATAAAGAAATCACATTAGGATTCTCTTTTTAAGCTGTTCCTTAAAACACTAGTGCTTTGGAAATCTATTGGAGGCAGAAGCAGTCAAGGGTAGCCTAGGGTTAGGGTTAGGCTTAGGGTTAGGCTTAGGGTACGGCTTAGGGTACGGGTTAGGGGAGGGCTTCGGGTACGGCGTAGGGTATGGGTTAGGGTTAGGGTTAGGGTTAGTGTTAGGGTTAGGGCTCGGTTTAGTTTACGGGTTAGGATTAGGGTACGTGTTAGGGTTAGGGTAGGGGTTAGGTTTAGGGTATGTGTTAGGGTTAGGGTAGTTATTAAACCTATCCCACTCTCTAGATACCCCTTAGCACGGAAAGGAATATTATTTGGGGGTCCAGCCATGGAGAAGCGTTTAGACACTAGGATAAGATAAGGAACACACCCATTATTAATAAATCACATTAGGATTCTCTTTTTAAGCTGTTCCTTAAAACACTAGTGCTTAGGAAATCTATTGGAGGCAGAAGCAGTCAAGGGTAGCCTAGGGTTAGGGTTAGGCTTAGGGTTAGGCTTAGGGTACGGCTTAGGGTACGGGTTCGGGGAGGGCTTCGTGTACGGCGTAGGGTAAGGGTTAGGGTTAGGGTTAGGGTTAGTGTTAGGGTTAGGGCTCGGTTTAGTTTACGGGTTAGGATTAGGGTACGTGTTAGGGTTAGGGTAGCGGTTAGGTTTAGGCTACGTGTTAGGGTTAGGGTAGTTATTAAACCTATCCCACTCTCTAGATACCCCTTAGCACGTAAAGAATATTATTTGGGGGTCCAGCCATGGAGAAAAGTTTAGACACTAGGATAAGATAAGGAACACACCCATTATAAAGAAATCACATTAGGATTCTCTTTTTAAGCTGTTCCTTAAAACACTAGTGCTTAGGAAATCTATTGGAGGCAGAAGCAGTCAAGGGTAGCCTAGGGTTAGGGTTAGGCTTAGGGTTAGGCTTAGGGTACGGCTTAGGGTACGGGTTCGGGGAGGGCTTCGGGTACGGCGTAGGGTATGGGTTAGGGTTAGGGTTAGGGTTAGTGTTAGGGTTAGGGCTCGGTTTAGTTTACGGGTTAGGATTAGGGTACGTGTTAGGGTTAGGGTAGGGGTTAGGTTTAGGGTATGTGTTAGGGTTAGGGTAGTTATTAAACCTATCCCACTCTCTAGATACCCCTTAGCACGGAAAGGAATATTATTTGGGGGTCCAGCCATGGAGAAGCGTTTAGACACTAGGATAAGATAAGGAACACACCCATTATTAATAAATCACATTAGGATTCTCTTTTTAAGCTGTTCCTTAAAACACTAGTGCTTAGGAAATCTATTGGAGGCAGAAGCAGTCAAGGGTAGCCTAGGGTTAGGGTTAGGCTTAGGGTTAGGCTTAGGGTACGGCTTAGGGTACGGGTTCGGGGAGGGCTTCGTGTACGGCGTAGGGTAAGGGTTAGGGTTAGGGTTAGGGTTAGTGTTAGGGTTAGGGCTCGGTTTAGTTTACGTGTTAGGATTAGGGTACGTGTTAGGGTTAGGGTAGCGGTTAGGGTTAGGCTACGTGTTAGGGTTAGGGTAGTTATTAAACCTATCCCAGTCTCTAGATACCCCTTAGCACGTAAAGAATATTATTTGGGGGTCCAGCCATGGAGAAGAGTTTAGACGCTAGGATAAGATAAGGAACACACCCATTATAAAGAAATCACATTAGGATTCTCTTTTTAAGCTGTTCCTTAAAACACTAGTGCTTTGGAAATCTATTGGAGGCAGAAGCAGTCAAGGGTAGCCTAGGGTTAGGGTTAGGCTTAGGGTTAGGCTTAGGGTACGGCTTAGGGTACGGGTTCGGGGAGGGCTTCGGGTACGGCGTAGGGTATGGGTTAGGGTTAGGGTTAGGGTTAGTGTTAGGGTTAGGGCTCGGTTTAGTTTACGGGTTAGGATTAGGGTACGTGTTAGGGTTAGGGTAGGGGTTAGGTTTAGGGTATGTGTTAGGGTTAGGGTAGTTATTAAACCTATCCCACTCTCTAGATACCCCTTAGCACGGAAAGGAATATTATTTGGGGGTCCAGCCATGGAGAAGCGTTTAGACACTAGGATAAGATAAGGAACACACCCATTATTAATAAATCACATTAGGATTCTCTTTTTAAGCTGTTCCTTAAAACACTAGTGCTTAGGAAATCTATTGGAGGCAGAAGCAGTCAAGGGTAGCCTAGGGTTAGGGTTAGGCTTAGGGTTAGGCTTAGGGTACGGCTTAGGGTACGGGTTCGGGGAGGGCTTCGTGTACGGCGTAGGGTAAGGGTTAGGGTTAGGGTTAGGGTTAGTGTTAGGGTTAGGGCTCGGTTTAGTTTACGGGTTAGGATTAGGGTACGTGTTAGGGTTAGGGTAGCGGTTAGGGTTAGGCTACGTGTTAGGGTTAGGGTAGTTATTAAACCTATCCCAGTCTCTAGATACCCCTTAGCACGTAAAGAATATTATTTGGGGGTCCAGCCATGGAGAAGAGTTTAGACGCTAGGATAAGATAAGGAACACACCCATTATAAAGAAATCACATTAGGATTCTCTTTTTAAGCTGTTCCTTAAAACACTAGTGCTTTGGAAATCTATTGGAGGCAGAAGCAGTCAAGGGTAGCCTAGGGTTAGGGTTAGGCTTAGGGTTAGGCTTAGGGTTAGGCTTAGGGTACGGGTTCGGGGAGGGCTTCGGGTACGGCGTAGGGTATGGGTTAGGGTTAGGGTTAGGGTTAGTGTTAGGGTTAGGGCTCGGTTTAGTTTACGGGTTAGGATTAGGGTACGTGTTAGGGTTAGGGTAGGGGTTAGGTTTAGGGTATGTGTTAGGGTTAGGGTAGTTATTAAACCTCTCCCACTCTCTAGATACCCCTTAGCACGGAAAGGAATATTATTTGGGGGTCCAGCCATGGAGAAGCGTTTAGACACTAGGATAAGATAAGGAACACATCCATTATTAATAAATCACATTAGGATTCTCTTTTTAAGCTGTTCCTTAAAACACTAGTGCTTAGGAAATCTATTGGAGGCAGAAGCAGTCAAGGGTAGCCTAGGGTTAGGGTTAGGCTTAGGGTTAGGCTTAGGGTACGGCTTAGGGTACGGGTTCGGGGAGGGCTTCGTGTACGGCGTAGGGTAAGTGTTAGGGTTAGGGTTAGGGTTAGTGTTAGGGTTAGGGCTCGGTTTAGTTTACGGGTTAGGATTAGGGTACGTGTTAGGGTTAGGGTAGCGGTTAGGGTTAGGCTACGTGTTAGGGTTAGGGTAGTTATTAAACCTATCCCAGTCTCTAGATACCCCTTAGCACGTAAAGAATATTATTTGGGGGTCCAGCCATGGAGAAGAGTTTAGACGCTAGGATAAGATAAGGAACACACCCATTATAAAGAAATCACATTAGGATTCTCTTTTTAAGCTGTTCCTTAAAACACTAGTGCTTTGGAAATCTATTGGAGGCAGAAGCAGTCAAGGGTAGCCTAGGGTTAGGGTTAGGCTTAGGGTTAGGCTTAGGGTACGGCTTAGGGTACGGGTTCGGGGAGGGCTTCGGGTACGGCGTAGGGTATGGGTTAGGGTTAGGGTTAGGGTTAGTGTTAGGGTTAGGGCTCGGTTTAGTTTACGGGTTAGGATTAGGGTACGTGTTAGGGTTAGGGTAGGGGTTAGGTTTAGGGTATGTGTTAGGGTTAGGGTAGTTATTAAACCTATCCCACTCTCTAGATACCCCTTAGCACGGAAAGGAATATTATTTGGGGGTCCAGCCATGGAGAAGCGTTTAGACACTAGGATAAGATAAGGAACACACCCATTATTAATAAATCACATTAGGATTCTCTTTTTAAGCTGTTCCTTAAAACACTAGTGCTTAGGAAATCTATTGGAGGCAGAAGCAGTCAAGGGTAGCCTAGGGTTAGGGTTAGGCTTAGGGTTAGGCTTAGGGTACGGCTTAGGGTACGGGTTCGGGGAGGGCTTCGTGTACGGCGTAGGGTAAGGGTTAGGGTTAGGGTTAGGGTTAGTGTTAGGGTTAGGGCTCGGTTTAGTTTACGGGTTAGGATTAGGGTACGTGTTAGGGTTAGGGTAGCGGTTAGGGTTAGGCTACGTGTTAGGGTTAGGGTAGTTATTAAACCTATCCCAGTCTCTAGATACCCCTTAGCACGTAAAGAATATTATTTGGGGGTCCAGCCATGGAGAAGAGTTTAGACGCTAGGATAAGATAAGGAACACACCCATTATAAAGAAATCACATTAGGATTCTCTTTTTAAGCTGTTCCTTAAAACACTAGTGCTTTGGAAATCTATTGGAGGCAGAAGCAGTCAAGGGTAGCCTAGGGTTAGGGTTAGGCTTAGGGTTAGGCTTAGGGTTAGGCTTAGGGTACGGGTTCGGGGAGGGCTTCGGGTACGGCGTAGGGTATGGGTTAGGGTTAGGGTTAGGGTTAGTGTTAGGGTTAGGGCTCGGTTTAGTTTACGGGTTAGGATTAGGGTAAGTGTTAGGGTTAGGGTAGGGGTTAGGTTTAGGGTATGTGTTAGGGTTAGGGTAGTTATTAAACCTCTCCCACTCTCTAGATACCCCTTAGCACGGAAAGGAATATTATTTGGGGGTCCAGCCATGGAGAAGCGTTTAGACACTAGGATAAGATAAGGAACACATCCATTATTAATAAATCACATTAGGATTCTCTTTTTAAGCTGTTCCTTAAAACACTAGTGCTTAGGAAATCTATTGGAGGCAGAAGCAGTCAAGGGTAGCCTAGGGTTAGGGTTAGGCTTAGGGTTAGGCTTAGGGTACGGCTTAGGGTACGGGTTCGGGGAGGGCTTCGTGTACGGCGTAGGGTAAGTGTTAGGGTTAGGGTTAGGGTTAGTGTTAGGGTTAGGGCTCGGTTTAGTTTACGGGTTAGGATTAGGGTACCTGTTAGGGTTAGGGTAGCGGTTAGGGTTAGGCTACGTGTTAGGGTTAGGGTAGTTATTAAACCTATCCCACTCTCTAGATACCCCTTAGCACGTAAAGAATATTGTTTGGGGGTCCAGCCATGGAGAAAAGTTTAGACACTAGGATAAGATAAGGAACACACCCATTATAAAGAAATCACATTAGGATTCTATTTTTAAGCTGTTCCTTAAAACACTAGTGCTTAGGAAATCTATTGGAGGCAGAAGCAGTCAAGGGTAGCCTAGGGTTAGGGTTAGGCTTAGGGTTAGGCTTAGGTTACGGGTTCGGGGAGTGCTTCGGGTACGGCGTAGTTTATGGGTTAGGGTTAGGGTTAGGGTTAGTGTTAGGGTTAGGGCTCGGTTTAGGGTACGGATTAGGATTAGGGTACGTGATAGGTTTAGGGTAGTGGTTAGGGTTATTGTACGTGTTAGGGTTAGGGTAGTTATTAAACCTATCCCAGTCTCTAGATACCGCTTAGCACGTAAAGGAATGTTATTTGGGGGTCCAGCCATGGAGAAGAGTTTAGACGCTAGGATAAGAAAAGAAACACACCCATTATAAAGAAATCACATTAGGATTCTCTTTTTAAGCTGTTCCTTAAAACACTAGTGCTTTGGAAATCTATTGGAGGCAGAAGCAGTCAAGGGTAGCCTAGGGTTAGGGTTAGGCTTAGGGTTAGGCTTAGGGTACGGCTTAGGGTACGGGTTCGGGGAGGGCTTCGGGTACGGCGTAGGGTATGGGTTAGGGTTAGGGTTAGGGTTAGTGTTAGGGTTAGGGCTCGGTTTAGTTTACGGGTTAGGATTAGGGTACGTGTTAGGGTTAGGGTAGTGTTCAGGTTTAGGGTATGTGTTAGGGTTAGGGTAGTTATTAAACCTATCCCACTCTCTAGATACCCCTTAGCACGGAAAGGAATATTATTTGGGGGTCCAGCCATGGAGAAGCGTTTAGACACTAGGATAAGATAAGGAACACACCCATTATTAATAAATCACATTAGGATTCTCTTTTTAAGCTGTGCCTTAAAACACTAGTGCTTAGGAAATCTATTGGAGGCAGAAGCAGTCAAGGGTAGCCTAGGGTTAGGGTTAGGCTTAGGGTTAGGCTTAGGGTACGGCTTAGGGTACGGGTTCGGGGAGGGCTTCGTGTACGGCGTAGGGTAAGGGTTAGGGTTAGGGTTAGGGTTAGTGTTAGGGTTAGGGCTCGGTTTAGTTTACGGGTTAGGATTAGGGTACGTGTTAGGGTTAGGGTAGCGGTTAGGGTTAGGCTACGTGTTAGGGTTAGGGTAGTTATTAAACCTATCCCAGTCTCTAGATACCCCTTAGCACGTAAAGAATATTATTTGGGGGTCCAGCCATGGAGAAGAGTTTAGACGCTAGGATAAGATAAGGAACACACCCATTATAAAGAAATCACATTAGGATTCTCTTTTTAAGCTGTTCCTTAAAACACTAGTGCTTTGGAAATCTATTGGAGGCAGAAGCAGTCAAGGGTAGCCTAGGGTTAGGGTTAGGCTTAGGGTTAGGCTTAGGGTTAGGCTTAGGGTACGGGTTCGGGGAGGGCTTCGGGTACGGCGTAGGGTATGGGTTAGGGTTAGGGTTAGGGTTAGTGTTAGGGTTAGGGCTCGGTTTAGTTTACGGGTTAGGATTAGGGTAAGTGTTAGGGTTAGGGTAGGGGTTAGGTTTAGGGTATGTGTTAGGGTTAGGGTAGTTATTAAACCTCTCCCACTCTCTAGATACCCCTTAGCACGGAAAGGAATATTATTTGGGGGTCCAGCCATGGAGAAGCGTTTAGACACTAGGATAAGATAAGGAACACATCCATTATTAATAAATCACATTAGGATTCTCTTTTTAAGCTGTTCCTTAAAACACTAGTGCTTAGGAAATCTATTGGAGGCAGAAGCAGTCAAGGGTAGCCTAGGGTTAGGGTTAGGCTTAGGGTTAGGCTTAGGGTACGGCTTAGGGTACGGGTTCGGGGAGGGCTTCGTGTACGGCGTAGGGTAAGTGTTAGGGTTAGGGTTAGGGTTAGTGTTAGGGTTAGGGCTCGGTTTAGTTTACGGGTTAGGATTAGGGTACCTGTTAGGGTTAGGGTAGCGGTTAGGGTTAGGCTACGTGTTAGGGTTAGGGTAGTTATTAAACCTATCCCACTCTCTAGATACCCCTTAGCACGTAAAGAATATTGTTTGGGGGTCCAGCCATGGAGAAAAGTTTAGACACTAGGATAAGATAAGGAACACACCCATTATAAAGAAATCACATTAGGATTCTATTTTTAAGCTGTTCCTTAAAACACTAGTGCTTAGGAAATCTATTGGAGGCAGAAGCAGTCAAGGGTAGCCTAGGGTTAGGGTTAGGCTTAGGGTTAGGCTTAGGTTACGGGTTCGGGGAGTGCTTCGGGTACGGCGTAGTTTATGGGTTAGGGTTAGGGTTAGGGTTAGTGTTAGGGTTAGGGCTCGGTTTAGGGTACGGATTAGGATTAGGGTACGTGATAGGTTTAGGGTAGTGGTTAGGGTTATTGTACGTGTTAGGGTTAGGGTAGTTATTAAACCTATCCCAGTCTCTAGATACCGCTTAGCACGTAAAGGAATGTTATTTGGGGGTCCAGCCATGGAGAAGAGTTTAGACGCTAGGATAAGAAAAGAAACACACCCATTATAAAGAAATCACATTAGGATTCTCTTTTTAAGCTGTTCCTTAAAACACTAGTGCTTTGGAAATCTATTGGAGGCAGAAGCAGTCAAGGGTAGCCTAGGGTTAGGGTTAGGCTTAGGGTTAGGCTTAGGGTACGGCTTAGGGTACGGGTTCGGGGAGGGCTTCGGGTACGGCGTAGGGTATGGGTTAGGGTTAGGGTTAGGGTTAGTGTTAGGGTTAGGGCTCGGTTTAGTTTACGGGTTAGGATTAGGGTACGTGTTAGGGTTAGGGTAGGGGTCAGGTTTAGGGTATGTGTTAGGGTTAGGGTAGTTATTAAACCTATCCCACTCTCTAGATACCCCTTAGCACGGAAAGGAATATTATTTGGGGGTCCAGCCATGGAGAAGCGTTTAGACACTAGGATAAGATAAGGAACACACCCATTATTAATAAATCACATTAGGATTCTCTTTTTAAGCTGTGCCTTAAAACACTAGTGCTTAGGAAATCTATTGGAGGCAGAAGCAGTCAAGGGTAGCCTAGGGTTAGGGTTAGGCTTAGGGTTAGGCTTAGGGTACGGCTTAGGGTACGGGTTCGGGGAGGGCTTCGTGTACGGCGTAGGGTAAGGGTTAGGGTTAGGGTTAGGGTTAGTGTTAGGGTTAGGGCTCGGTTTAGTTTACGGGTTATGATTAGGGTACGTGTTAGGGTTAGGGTAGCGGTTAGGGTTAGGCTACGTGTTAAGGTTAGGGTAGTTATTAAACCTATCCCAGTCTCTAGATACCCCTTAGCACGTAAAGAATATTATTTGGGGGTCCAGCCATGGAGAAGAGTTTAGACGCTAGGATAAGATAAGGAACACACCCATTATAAAGAAATCACATTAGGATTCTCTTTTTAAGCTGTTCCTTAAAACACTAGTGCTTTGGAAATCTATTGGAGGCAGAAGCAGTCAAGGGTAGCCTAGGGTTAGGGTTAGGCTTAGGGTTAGGCTTAGGGTACGGCTTAGGGTACGGGTTCGGGGAGGGCTTCGGGTACGGCGTAGGGTATGGGTTAGGGTTAGGGTTAGGGTTAGTGTTAGGGTTAGGGCTCGGTTTAGTTTACGGGTTAGGATTAGGGTACGTGTTAGGGTTAGGGTAGGGGTTAGGTTTAGGGTATGTGTTAGGGTTAGGGTAGTTATTAAACCTATCCCACTCTCTAGATACCCCTTAGCACGGAAAGGAATATTATTTGGGGGTCCAGCCATGGAGAAGCGTTTAGACACTAGGATAAGATAAGGAACACACCCATTATTAATAAATCACATTAGGATTCCCTTTTAAGCTGTTCCTTAAAACACTAGTGCTTAGGAAATCTATTGGAGGCAGAAGCAGTCAAGGGTAGCCTAGGGTTAGGGTTAGGCTTAGGGTTAGGCTTAGGGTACGGCTTAGGGTACGGGTTCGGGGAGGGCTTCGTGTACGGCGTAGGGTAAGGGTTAGGGTTAGGGTTAGGGTTAGTGTTAGGGTTAGGGCTCGGTTTAGTTTACGGGTTAGGATTAGGGTACGTGTTAGGGTTAGGGTAGCGGTTAGGGTTAGGCTACGTGTTAGCTTTAGGGTAGTTATTAAACCTATCCCACTCTCTAGATACCCCTTAGCACGTAAAGAATATTAATTGGGGGTCCAGCCATGGAGAAAAGTTTAGACACTAGGATAAGATAAGGAACACACCCATTATAAAGAAATCACATTAGGATTCTATTTTTAAGCTGTTCCTTAAAACACTAGTGCTTAGGAAATCTATTGGAGGCAGAAGCAGTCAAGGGTAGCCTAGGGTTAGGGTTAGGCTTAGGGTTAGGCTTAGGGTACGGGTTCGGGGAGGGCTTCGGGTACGGCGTAGTTTATGGGTTAGGGTTAGGGTTAGGGTTAGTGTTAGGGTTAGGGCTCGGTTTAGGGTACGGGTTAGGATTAGGGTACGTGATAGTTTTAGGGTAGTGGTTAGGGTTATTGTACGTGTTAGGGTTAGGGTAGTTATTAAACCTATCCCAGTCTCTAGATACCCCTTAGCACGTAAAGGAATATTATTTGGGGGTCCAGCCATGGAGAAGAGTTTAGACGCTAGGATAAGAAAAGAAACACACCCATTATAAAGAAATCACATTAGGATTCTCTTTTTAAGCTGTTCCTTAAAACACTAGTGCTTTGGAAATCTATTGGAGGCAGAAGCAGTCAAGGGTAGCCTAGGGTTAGGGTTAGGCTTAGGGTTAGGCTTAGGGTACGGCTTAGGGTACGGGTTCGGGGAGGGCTTCGGGTACGGCGTAGGGTATGGGTTAGGGTTAGGATTAGGGTGAGTGTTAGGGTTAGGGCTCGGTTTAGTTTACGGGTTAGGATTAGGGTACGTGTTAGGGTTAGGGTAGGGGTCAGGTTTAGGGTATGTGTTAGGGTTAGGGTAGTTATTAAACCTATCCCACTCTCTAGATACCCCTTAGCACGGAAAGGAATATTATTTGGGGGTCCAGCCATGGAGAAGCGTTTAGACACTAGGATAAGATAAGGAAAACACCCATTATTACTAAATCACATTAGGATTCTCTTTTTAAGCTGTGCCTTAAAACACTAGTGCTTAGGAAATCTATTGGAGGCAGAAGCAGTCAAGGGTAGCCTAGGGTTAGGGTTAGGCTTAGGGTTAGGCTTAGGGTACGGCTTAGGGTACGGGTTCGGGGAGGGCTTCGTGAACGGCGTAGGGTAAGGGTTAGGGTTAGGGTTAGGGTTAGTGTTAGGGTTAGGGCTCGGTTTAGTTTACGGGTTAGGATTAGGGTACGTGTTAGGGTTAGGGTAGCGGTTAGGGTTAGGCTACGTGTTAGGGTTAGGGTAGTTATTAAACCTATCCCAGTCTCTAGATACCCCTTAGCACGTAAAGAATATTATTTGGGGGTCCAGCCATGGAGAAGAGTTTAGACGCTAGGATAAGATAAGGAACACACCCATTATAAAGAAATCACATTAGGATTCTCTTTTTAAGCTGTTCCTTAAAACACTAGTGCTTTGGAAATCTATTGGAGGCAGAAGCAGTCAAGGGTAGCCTAGGGTTAGGGTTAGGCTTAGGGTTAGGCTTAGGGTACGGCTTAGGGTACGGGTTAGGGGAGGGCTTCGGGTACGGCGTAGGGTATGGGTTAGGGTTAGGGTTAGGGTTAGTGTTAGGGTTAGGGCTCGGTTTAGTTTACGGGTTAGGATTAGGGTACGTGTTAGGGTTAGGGTAGGGGTTAGGTTTAGGGTATGTGTTAGGGTTAGGGTAGTTATTAAACCTATCCCACTCTCTAGATACCCCTTAGCACGGAAAGGAATATTATTTGGGGGTCCAGCCATGGAGAAGCGTTAAGACACTAGGATAAGATAAGGAACACACCCATTATTAATAAATCACATTAGGATTCTCTTTTTAAGCTGTTCCTTAAAACACTAGTGCTTAGGAAATCTATTGGAGGCAGAAGCAGTCAAGGGTAGCCTAGGGTTAGGGTTAGGCTTAGGGTTAGGCTTAGGGTACGGCTTAGGGTACGGGTTTGGGGAGGGCTTCGTGTACGGCGTAGGGTAAGGGTTAGGGTTAGGGTTAGGGTTAGTGTTAGGGTTAGGGCTCGGTTTAGTTTACGGGTTAGGATTAGGGTACGTGTTAGGGTTAGGGTAGCGGTTAGGTTTAGGCTACGTGTTAGGGTTAGGGTAGTTATTAAACCTATCCCACTCTCTAGATACCCCTTAGCACGTAAAGAATATTATTTGGGGGTCCAGCCATGGAGAAAAGTTTAGACACTAGGATAAGATAAGGAACACACCCATTATAAAGAAATCACATTAGGATTCTCTTTTTAAGCTGTTCCTTAAAACACTAGTGCTTAGGAAATCTATTGGAGGCAGAAGCAGTCAAGGGTAGCCTAGGGTTAGGGTTAGGCTTAGGGTTAGGCTTAGGGTACGGCTTAGGGTACGGGTTCGGGGAGGGCTTCGTGTACGGCGTAGGGTAAGGTTTAGGGTTAGGGTTAGGGTTAGTGTTAGGGTTAGGGCTCGGTTTAGTTTACGGGTTAGGATTAGGGTACGTGTTAGGGTTAGGGTAGCGGTTAGGGTTAGGCTACGTGTTAGGGTTAGGGTAGTTATTAAACCTATCCCAGTCTCTAGATACCCCTTAGCACGTAAAGAATATTATTTGGGGGTCCAGCCATGGAGAAGAGTTTAGACGCTAGGATAAGATAAGGAACACACCCATTATAAAGAAATCACATTAGGATTCTCTTTTTAAGCTGTTCCTTAAAACACTAGTGCTTTGGAAATCTATTGGAGGCAGAAGCAGTCAAGGGTAGCCTAGGGTTAGGGTTAGGCTTAGGGTTAGGCTTAGGGTACAGCTTAGGGTACGGGTTCGGGGAGGGCTTCGGGTACGGCGTAGGGTATGGGTTAGGGTTAGGGTTAGGGTTAGTGTTAGGGTTAGGGCTCGGTTTAGTTTACGGGTTAGGATTAGGGTACGTGTTAGGGTTAGGGTAGGGGTTAGGTTTAGGGTATGTGTTAGGGTTAGGGTAGTTATTAAACCTATCCCACTCTCTAGATACCCCTTAGCACGGAAAGGAATATTATTTGGGGGTCCAGCCATGGAGAAGCGTTTAGACACTAGGATAAGATAAGGAACACACCCATTATTAATAAATCACATTAGGATTCTCTTTTTAAGCTGTGCCTTAAAACACTAGTGCTTAGGAAATCTATTGGAGGCAGAAGCAGTCAAGGGTAGCCTAGGGTTAGGGTTAGGCTTAGGGTTAGGCTTAGGGTACGTCTTCGGGTACGGCGTAGGGTAAGGGTTAGGGTTAGGGTTAGGGTTAGTGTTAGGGTTAGGGCTCGGTTTAATTTACGGGTTAGGATTAGGGTACGTGTTAGGGTTAGGGTAGGGGTTAGGGTTAGGGTACGTGTTAGAGTTAGGGTAGTTATTAAACCTATCCCACTCTCTAGATACCCCTTAGCACGTAAAGAATATTATTTGTGGGTCCAGCCATGGAGAAGACTTTAGACACTAGGATAATATAAGGAACACACCCATTATAAAAAAATCACATTAGGATTCTATTTTTAAGCTGTTCCTTAAAACACTAGTGCTTAGGAAATCTATTGGAGGCAGAAGCACTCAAGGGTAGCCTAGGGTTAGGGTTAGGCTTAGGGTACGGCTTAGGGTACGGGTTCGGGGAGGTCTTCGGGTACGGCGTAGTTTATGGGTTAGGGTTAGGGTTAGGGTTAGTGTTAGGGTTAGGGCTGGGTTTAGGGTACGGGTTAGGATTAGGGTACGTGATAGGTTTAGGGTACTGCTTAGGGTTATTGTACGTGTTAGGGTTAGGGTAGTTATTAAACCTATCCCAGTCTCTAGATACCCCTTAGCACGTAAAGGAATATTATTTGGGGGTCCAGCCATGGAGAAGAGTTTAGACGCTAGGATAAGAAAAGAAACACACCCATTATAAAGAAATCACATTAGGATTCTCTTTTTAAGCTGTTCCTTAAAACACTAGTGCTTTGGAAATCTATTGGAGGCAGAAGCAGTCAAGGGTAGCCTAGGGTTAGGGTTAGGCTTAGGGTTAGGCTTAGGGTACGGCTTAGGGTACGGGTTCGGGGAGGGCTTCGGGTACGGCGTAGGGTATGGGTTAGGGTTAGGGTTAGGGTGAGTGTTAGGGTTAGGGCTCGGTTTAGTTTACGGGTTAGGATTAGGGTACGTGTTAGGGTTAGGGTAGGGGTCAGGTTTAGGGTATGTGTTAGGGTTAGGGTAGTTATTAAACCTATCCCACTCTCTAGATACCCCTTAGCACGGAAAGGAATATTATTTGGGGGTCCAGCCATGGAGAAGCGTTTAGACACTAGGATAAGATAAGGAACACACCCATTATTAATAAATCACATTAGGATTCTCTTTTTAAGCTGTGCCTTAAAACACTAGTGCTTAGGAAATCTATTGGAGGCAGAAGCAGTCAAGGGTAGCCTAGGGTTAGGGTTAGGCTTAGGGTTAGGCTTAGGGTACGGCTTAGGGTACGGGTTCGGGGAGGGCTTCGTGAACGGCGTAGGGTAAGGGTTAGGGTTAGGGTTAGGGTTAGTGTTAGGGTTAGGGCTCGGTTTAGTTTACGGGTTAGGATTAGGGTACGTGTTAGGGTTAGGGTAGCGGTTAGGGTTAGGCTACGTGTTAGGGTTAGGGTAGTTATTAAACCTATCCCAGTCTCTAGATACCCCTTAGCACGTAAAGAATATTATTTGGGGGTCCAGCCATGGAGAAGAGTTTAGACGCTAGGATAAGATAAGGAACACACCCATTATAAAGAAATCACATTAGGATTCTCTTTTTAAGCTGTTCCTTAAAACACTAGTGCTTTGGAAATCTATTGGAGGCAGAAGCAGTCAAGGGTAGCCTAGGGTTAGGGTTAGGCTTAGGGTTAGGCTTAGGGTACGGCTTAGGGTACGGGTTAGGGGAGGGCTTCGGGTACGGCGTAGGGTATGGGTTAGGGTTAGGGTTAGGGTTAGTGTTAGGGTTAGGGCTCGGTTTAGTTTACGGGTTAGGATTAGGGTACGTGTTAGGGTTAGGGTAGGGGTTAGGTTTAGGGTATGTGTTAGGGTTAGGGTAGTTATTAAACCTATCCCACTCTCTAGATACCCCTTAGCACGGAAAGGAATATTATTTGGGGGTCCAGCCATGGAGAAGCGTTTAGACACTAGGATAAGATAAGGAACACACCCATTATTAATAAATCACATTAGGATTCTCTTTTTAAGCTGTTCCTTAAAACACTAGTGCTTAGGAAATCTATTGGAGGCAGAAGCAGAAAAGGGTAGCCTAGGGTTAGGGTTAGGCTTAGGGTTAGGCTTAGGGTACGGCTTAGGGTACGGGTTCGGGGAGGGCTTCGTGTACGGCGTAGGGTAAGGGTTAGGGTTAGGGTTAGGGTTAGTGTTAGGGTTAGGGCTCGGTTTAGTTTACGGGTTAGGATTAGGGTACGTGTTAGGGTTAGGGTAGCGGTTAGGTTTAGGCTACGTGTTAGGGTTAGGGTAGTTATTAAACCTATCCCACTCTCTAGATACCCCTTAGCACGTAAAGAATATTATTTGGGGGTCCAGCCATGGAGAAAAGTTTAGACACTAGGATAAGATAAGGAACACACCCATTATAAAGAAATCACATTAGGATTCTCTTTTTAAGCTGTTCCTTAAAACACTAGTGCTTAGGAAATCTATTGGAGGCAGAAGCAGTCAAGGGTAGCCTAGGGTTAGGGTTAGGCTTAGGGTTAGGCTTAGGGTACGGCTTAGGGTACGGGTTCGGGGAGGGCTTCGTGTACGGCGTAGGGTAAGGTTTAGGGTTAGGGTTAGGGTTAGTGTTAGGGTTAGGGCTCGGTTTAGTTTACGGGTTAGGATTAGGGTACGTGTTAGGGTTAGGGTAGCGGTTAGGGTTAGGCTACGTGTTAGGGTTAGGGTAGTTATTAAACCTATCCCAGTCTCTAGATACCCCTTAGCACGTAAAGAATATTATTTGGGGGTCCAGCCATGGAGAAGAGTTTAGACGCTAGGATAAGATAAGGAACACACCCATTATAAAGAAATCACATTAGGATTCTCTTTTTAAGCTGTTCCTTAAAACACTAGTGCTTTGGAAATCTATTGGAGGCAGAAGCAGTCAAGGGTAGCCTAGGGTTAGGGTTAGGCTTAGGGTTAGGCTTAGGGTACAGCTTAGGGTACGGGTTCGGGGAGGGCTTCGGGTACGGCGTAGGGTATGGGTTAGGGTTAGGGTTAGGGTTAGTGTTAGGGTTAGGGCTCGGTTTAGTTTACGGGTTAGGATTAGGGTACGTGTTAGGGTTAGGGTAGGGGTTAGGTTTAGGGTATGTGTTAGGGTTAGGGTAGTTATTAAACCTATCCCACTCTCTAGATACCCCTTAGCACGGAAAGGAATATTATTTCGGGGTTCAGCCATGGAGAAGCGTTTAGACACTAGGATAAGATAAGGAACACACCCATTATTAATAAATCACATTAGGATTCTCTTTTTAAGCTGTGCCTTAAAACACTAGTGCTTAGGAAATCTATTGGAGGCAGAAGCAGTCAAGGGTAGCCTAGGGTTAGGGTTAGGCTTAGGGTTAGGCTTAGGGTACGTCTTCGGGTACGGCGTAGGGTAAGGGTTAGGGTTAGGGTTAGGGTTAGTGTTAGGGTTAGGGCTCGGTTTAGTTTACGGGTTAGGATTAGGGTACGTGTTAGGGTTAGGGTAGGGGTTAGGGTTAGGGTACGTGTTAGAGTTAGGGTAGTTATTAAACCTATCCCACTCTCTAGATACCCCTTAGCACGTAAAGAATATTATTTGTGGGTCCAGCCATGGAGAAGACTTTAGACACTAGGATAATATAAGGAACACACCCATTATAAAAAAATCACATTAGGATTCTATTTTTAAGCTGTTCCTTAAAACACTAGTGCTTAGGAAATCTATTGGAGGCAGAAGCACTCAAGGGTAGCCTAGGGTTAGGGTTAGGCTTAGGGTACGGCTTAGGGTACGGGTTCGGGGAGGTCTTCGGGTACGGCGTAGTTTATGGGTTAGGGTTAGGGTTAGGGTTAGTGTTAGGGTTAGGGCTGGGTTTAGGGTACGGGTTAGGATTAGGGTACGTGATAGGTTTAGGGTACTGCTTAGGGTTATTGTACGTGTTAGGGTTAGGGTAGTTATTAAACCTATCCCAGTCTCTAGATACCCCTTAGCACGTAAAGGAATATTATTTGGGGGTCCAGCCATGGAGAAGAGTTTAGACGCTAGGATAAGATAAGGAACACACCCATTATAAAGAAATCACATTAGGATTATCTTTTTAAGCTGTTCCTTAAAACACTAGTGCTTTGGAAATCTATTGGAGGCAGAAGCAGTCAAGGGTAGCCTAGGGTTAGGGTTAGGCTTAGGGTTAGGATTAGGGTACGGCTTAGGGTACGGGTTCGGGGAGGGCTTCGGGTACGGCGTAGGGTATGGGTTAGGGTTAGGGTTAGGGTTAGTGTTAGGGTTAGGGCTCGGTTTAGTTTACGGGTTAGGTTTAGGGTACGTGTTAGCATTAGGGTAGCGGTTAGGTTTAGGGTATGTGTTAGGGTTAGGGTAGTTATTAAACCTATCCCACTCTCTAGATACCCCTTAGCACGGAAAGGAATATTATTTGGGGGTCCAGCCATGGAGAAGCGTTTAGACACTAGGATAAGATAAGGAACACACCCATTATTAATAAATCACATTAGGATTCTCTTTTTAAGCTGTTCCTTAAAACACTAGTGCTTAGGAAATCTATTGGAGGCAGAAGCAGTCAAGGGTAGCCTAGGGTTAGGGTTAGGCTTAGGGTTAGGCTTAGGGTACGGCTTAGGGTACGGGTTCGGGGAGGGCTTCGTGTACGGCGTAGGGTAAGGGTTAGGGTTAGGGTTAGGGTTAGTGTTAGGGTTAGGGCTCGGTTTAGTTTACGGGTTAGGATTAGGGTACGTGTTAGGGTTAGGGTAGCGGTTAGGGTTAGGCTAAGTGTTAGGGTTAGGGTAGTTATTAAACCTATCCCAGTCTCTAGATACCCCTTAGCACGTAAAGAATATTATTTGGGGGTCCAGCCATGGAGAAGAGTTTAGACGCTAGGATAAGATAAGGAACACACCCATTATAAAGAAATCACATTAGGATTCTCTTTTTAAGCTGTTCCTTAAAACACTAGTGCTTTGGAAATCTATTGGAGGCAGAAGCAGTCAAGGGTAGCCTAGGGTTAGGGTTAGGCTTAGGGTTAGGCTTAGGGTACGGCTTAGGGTACGGGTTCGGGGAGGGCTTCGGGTACGGCGTAGGGTATGGGTTAGGGTTAGGGTTAGGGTTAGTGTTAGGGTTAGGGCTCGGTTTAGTTTACGGGTTAGGATTAGGGTACGTGTTAGGGTTAGGGTAGGGGTTAGGTTTAGGGTATGTGTTAGGGTTAGGGTAGTTATTAAACCTATCCCACTCTCTAGATACCCCTTAGCACGGAAAGGAATATTATTTGGGGGTCCAGCTATGGAGAAGCGTTTAGACACTAGGATAAGATAAGGAACACACCCATTATTAATAAATCACATTAGGATTCTCTTTTTAAGCTGTTCCTTAAAACACTAGTGCTTAGGAAATCTATTGGAGGCAGAAGCAGTCAAGGGTAGCCTAGGGTTAGGGTTAGGCTTAGGGTTAGGCTTAGGGTACGGCTTAGGGTACGGGTTCGGGGAGGGCTTCGTGTACGGCGTAGGGTAAGGGTTAGGGTTAGGGTTAGGGTTAGTGTTAGGGTTAGGGCTCGGTTTAGTTTACGGGTTAGGATTAGGGTACGTGTTAGGGTTAGGGTAGCGGTTAGGGTTAGGCTACGTGTTAGGGTTAGGGTAGTTATTAAACCTATCCCACTCTCTAGATACCCCTTAGCACGTAAAGAATATTATTTGGGGGTCCAGCCATGGAGAAAAGTTTAGACACTAGGATAAGATAAGGAACACACCCATTATAAAGAAATCACATTAGGATTCTATTTTTAAGCTGTTCCTTAAAACACTAGTGCTTAGGAAATCTATTGGAGGCAGAAGCAGTCAAGGGTAGCCTAGGGTTAGGGTTAGGCTTAGGGTTAGGCTTAGGGTACGGCTTAGGGTACGGGTTCGGGGAGGGCTTCGTGTACGGCGTAGGGTAAGGGTTAGGGTTAGGGTTAGGGTTAGTGTTAGGGTTAGGGCTCGGTTTAGTTTACGGGTTAGGATTAGGGTACGTGTTAGGGTTAGGGTAGCGGTTAGGGTTAGGCTACGTGTTAGGGTTAGGGTAGTTATTAAACCTATCCCAGTCTCTAGATACCCCTTAGCACGTAAAGAATATTATTTGGGGGTCCAGCCATGGAGAAGAGTTTAGACGCTAGGATAAGATAAGGAACACACCCATTATAAAGAAATCACATTAGGATTCTCTTTTTAAGCTGTTCCTTAAAACACTAGTGCTTTGGAAATCTATTGGAGGCAGAAGCAGTCAAGGGTAGCCTAAGGTTAGGGTTAGGCTTAGGGTTAGGCTTAGGGTACGGCTTAGGGTACGGGTTCGGGGAGGGCTTCGGGTACGGCGTAGGGTATGGGTTAGGGTTAGGGTTAGGGTTAGTGTTAGGGTTAGGGCTCGGTTTAGTTTACGGGTTAGGATTAGGGTACGTGTTAGGGTTAGGGTAGGGGTTAGGTTTAGGGTATGTGTTAGGGTTAGGGTAGTTATTAAACCTATCCCACTCTCTAGATACCCCTTAGCACGGAAAGGAATATTATTTGGGGGTCCAGCCATGGAGAAGCGTTTAGACACTAGGATAAGATAAGGAACACACCCATTATTAATAAATCACATTAGGATTCTCTTTTTAAGCTGTTCCTTAAAACACTAGTGCTTAGGAAATCTATTGGAGGCAGAAGCAGTCAAGGGTAGCCTAGGGTTAGGGTTAGGCTTAGGGTTAGGCTTAGGGTACGGCTTAGGGTAGGGGTTCGGGGAGGGCTTCGTGTACGGCGTAGGGTAAGGGTTAGGGTTAGGGTTAGGGTTAGTGTTAGGGTTAGGGCTCGGTTTAGTTTACGGGTTAGGATTAGGGTACGTGTTAGGGTTAGGGTAGCGGTTAGGGTTAGGCTACGTGTTAGGGTTAGGGTAGTTATTAAACCTATCCCACTCTCTAGATACCCCTTAGCACGTAAAGAATATTATTTGGGGGTCCAGCCATGGAGAAAAGTTTAGACACTAGGATAAGATAAGGAACACACCCATTATAAAGAAATCACATTAGGATTCTATTTTTAAGCTGTTCCTTAAAACACTAGTGCTTAGGAAATCTATTGGAGGCAGAAGCAGTCAAGGGTAGCCTAGGGTTAGGGTTAGGCTTAGGGTTAGGCTTAGGGTACGGCTTAGGGTACGGGTTCGGGGAGGGCTTCGTGTACGGCGTAGGGTAAGGGTTAGGGTTAGGGTTAGGGTTAGTGTTAGGGTTAGGGCTCGGTTTAGTTTACGGGTTAGGATTAGGGTACGTGTTAGGGTTAGGGTAGCGGTTAGGGTTAGGCTACGTGTTAGGGTTAGGGTAGTTATTAAACCTATCCCAGTCTCTAGATACCCCTTAGCACGTAAAGAATATTATTTGGGGGTCCAGCCATGGAGAAGAGTTTAGACGCTAGGATAAGATAAGGAACACACCCATTATAAAGAAATCACATTAGGATTCTCTTTTTAAGCTGTTCCTTAAAACACTAGTGCTTTGGAAATCTATTGGAGGCAGAAGCAGTCAAGGGTAGCCTAAGGTTAGGGTTAGGCTTAGGGTTAGGCTTAGGGTACGGCTTAGGGTACGGGTTCGGGGAGGGCTTCGGGTACGGCGTAGGGTATGGGTTAGGGTTAGGGTTAGGGTTAGTGTTAGGGTTAGGGCTCGGTTTAGTTTACGGGTTAGGATTAGGGTACGTGTTAGGGTTAGGGTAGGGGTTAGGTTTAGGGTATGTGTTAGGGTTAGGGTAGTTATTAAACCTATCCCACTCTCTAGATACCCCTTAGCACGGAAAGGAATATTATTTGGGGGTCCAGCCATGGAGAAGCGTTTAGACACTAGGATAAGATAAGGAACACACCCATTATTAATAAATCACATTAGGATTCTCTTTTTAAGCTGTTCCTTAAAACACTAGTGCTTAGGAAATCTATTGGAGGCAGAAGCAGTCAAGGGTAGCCTAGGGTTAGGGTTAGGCTTAGGGTTAGGCTTAGGGTACGGCTTAGGGTACGGGTTCGGGGAGGGCTTCGTGTACGGCGTAGGGTAAGGGTTAGGGTTAGGGTTAGGGTTAGTGTTAGGGTTAGGGCTCGGTTTAGTTTACGGGTTAGGATTAGGGTACGTGTTAGGGTTAGGGTAGCGGTTAGGGTTAGGCTACGTGTTAGGGTTAGGGTAGTTATTAAACCTATCCCACTCTCTAGATACCCCTTAGCACGTAAAGAATATTATTTGGGGGTCCAGCCATGGAGAAAAGTTTAGACACTAGGATAAGATAAGGAACACACCCATTATAAAGAAATCACATTAGGATTCTATTTTTAAGCTGTTCCTTAAAACACTAGTGCTTAGGAAATCTATTGGAGGCAGAAGCAGTCAAGGGTAGCCTAGGGTTAGGGTTAGGCTTAGGGTTAGGCTTAGGGTACGGGTTCGGGGAGGGCTTCGGGTACGGCGTAGTTTATGGGTTAGGGTTAGGGTTAGGGTTAGTGTTAGTGTTAGGGCTCGGTTTAGGGTACGGGTTAGGATTAGGGTACGTGATAGGTTTAGGGTAGTGGTTAGGGTTATTGTACGTGTTAGGGTTAGGGTAGTTATTAAACCTATCCCAGTCTCTAGATACCCCTTAGTACGTAAAGGAATATTATTTGGGGGTCCAGCCATGGAGAAGAGTTTAGACGCTAGGATAAGAAAAGAAACACACCCATTATAAAGAAATCACATTAGGATTCTCTTTTTAAGCTGTTCCTTAAAACACTAGTGCTTTGGAAATCTATTGGAGGCAGAAGCAGTCAAGGGTAGCCTAGGGTTAGGGTTAGGCTTAGGGTTAGGCTTAGGGTATGGCTTAGGTTACGGGTTCGGGGAGGGCTTCGGGTACGGCGTAGGGTTTGGGTTAGGGTTAGGGTTAGGGTTAGTGTTAGGGTTAGGGCTCGGTTTAGTTTACGGGTTAGGATTAGGGTACGGGTTAGGGTTAGGGTAGGGGTCAGGTTTAGGGTATGTGTTAGGGTTAGGGTAGTTATTAAACCTATCCCACTCTCTAGATACCCCTTAGCACGTAAAGGAATATTATTTGGGGGTCCAGCCATGGAGAAGAGTTTAGACGCTAGGATAAGATAAGGAACACACCCATTATAAAGAAATCACATTAGGATTCTCTTTTTAAGCTGTTCCTTAAAACACTAGTGCTTTGGAAATCTATTGGAGGCAGAAGCAGTCAAGGGTAGCCTAGGGTTAGGGTTAGGCTTAGGGTTAGGCTTAGGGTACGGCTTAGGGTACGGGTTCGGGGAGGGCTTCGGGTACGGCGTAGGGTATGGGTTAGGGTTAGGGTTAGGGTTAGTGTTAGGGTTAGGGCTCGGTTTAGTTTACGGGTTAGGATTAGGGTACGTGTTAGGGTTAGGGTAGGGGTTAGGTTTAGGGTATGTGTTAGGGTTAGGGTAGTTATTAAACCTATCCCACTCTCTAGATACCCCTTAGCACGGAAAGGAATATTATTTGGGGGTCCAGCCATGGAGAAGCGTTTAGACACTAGGATAAGATAAGGAACACACCCATTATTAATAAATCACATTAGGATTCTCTTTTTAAGCTGTTCCTTAAAACACTAGTGCTTAGGAAATCTATTGGAGGCAGAGGCAGTCAAGGGTAGCCTAGGGTTAGGGTTAGGCTTAGGGTTAGGCTTAGGGTACGGCTTAGGGTACGGGTTCGGGGAGGGCTTCGTGTACGGCGTAGGGTAAGTGTTAGGGTTAGGGTTAGGGTTAGTGTTAGGGTTAGGGCTCGGTTTAGTTTACGGGTTAGGATTAGGGTACGTGTTAGGGTTAGGGTAGCGGTTAGGGTTAGGCTACGTGTTAGGGTTAGGTTAGTTATTAAACCTATCCCACTCTCTAGATACCCCTTAGCACGTAAAGAATATTGTTTGGGGGTCCAGCCATGGAGAAAAGTTTAGACACTAGGATAAGATAAGGAACACACCCATTATAAAGAAATCACATTAGGATTCTATTTTTAAGCTGTTCCTTAAAACACTAGTGCTTAGGAAATCTATTGGAGGCAGAAGCAGTCAAGGGTAGCCTAGGGTTAGGGTTAGGCTTAGGGTTAGGCTTAGGTTACGGGTTCGGGGAGTGCTTCGGTTACGGCGTAGTTTATGGGTTAGGGTTAGGGTTAGGGTTAGTGTTAGGGTTAGGGCTCGGTTTAGGGTACGGATTAGGATTAGGGTACGTGATAGGTTTAGGGTAGTGGTTAGGGTTATTGTACGTGTTAGGGTTAGGGTAGTTATTAAACCTATCCCAGTCTCTAGATACCCCTTAGCACGTAAAGGAATGTTATTTGGGGGTCCAGCCATGGAGAAGAGTTTAGACGCTAGGATAAGAAAAGAAACACACCCATTATAAAGAAATCACATTAGGATTCTCTTTTTAAGCTGTTCCTTAAAACACTAGTGCTTTGGAAATCTATTGGAGGCAGAAGCAGTCAAGGGTAGCCTAGGGTTAGGGTTAGGCTTAGGGTTAGGCTTAAGGTACGGCTTAGGGTACGGGTTCGGGGAGGGCTTCGGGTACGGCGTAGGGTATGGGTTAGGGTTAGGGTTAGGGTTAGTGTTAGGGTTAGGGCTCGGTTTAGTTTACGGGTTAGGATTAGGGTACGTGTTAGGGTTAGGGTAGGGGTCAGGTTTAGGGTATGTGTTAGGGTTAGGGTAGTTATTAAACCTATCCCACTCTCTAGATACCCCTTAGCACGGAAAGGAATATTATTTGGGGGTCCAGCCATGGAGAAGCGTTTAGACACTAGGATAAGATAAGGAACACACCCATTATTAATAAATCACATTAGGATTCTCTTTTTAAGCTGTGCCTTAAAACACTAGTGCTTAGGAAATCTATTGGAGGCAGAAGCAGTCAAGGGTAGCCTAGGGTTAGGGTTAGGCTTAGGGTTAGGCTTAGGGTACGGCTTAGGGTACGGGTTCGGGGAGGGCTTCGTGTACGGCGTAGGGTAAGGGTTAGGGTTAGGGTTAGGGTTAGTGTTAGGGTTAGGGCTCGGTTTAGTTTACGGGTTAGGATTAGGGTACGTGTTAGGGTTAGGGTAGCGGTTAGGGTTAGGCTACGTGTTAAGGTTAGGGTAGTTATTAAACCTATCCCAGTCTCTAGATACCCCTTAGCACGTAAAGAATATTATTTGGGGGTCCAGCCATGGAGAAGAGTTTAGACGCTAGGATAAGATAAGGAACACACCCATTATAAAGAAATCACATTAGGATTCTCTTTTTAAGCTGTTCCTTAAAACACTAGTGCTTTGGAAATCTATTGGAGGCAGAAGCAGTCAAGGGTAGCCTAGGGTTAGGGTTAGGCTTAGGGTTAGGCTTAGGGTACGGCTTAGGGTACGGGTTCGGGGAGGGCTTCGGGTACGGCGTAGGGTATGGGTTAGGGTTAGGGTTAGGGTTAGTGTTAGGGTTAGGGCTCGGTTTAGTTTACGGGTTAGGATTAGGGTACGTGTTAGGGTTAGGGTAGGGGTTAGGTTTAGGGTATGTGTTAGGGTTAGGGTAGTTATTAAACCTATCCCACTCTCTAGATACCCCTTAGCACGGAAAGGAATATTATTTGGGGGTCCAGCCATGGAGAAGCGTTTAGACACTAGGATAAGATAAGGAACACACCCATTATTAATAAATCACATTAGGATTCCCTTTTAAGCTGTTCCTTAAAACACTAGTGCTTAGGAAATCTATTGGAGGCAGAAGCAGTCAAGGGTAGCCTAGGGTTAGGGTTAGGCTTAGGGTTAGGCTTAGGGTACGGCTTAGGGTACGGGTTTGGGGAGGGCTTCGTGTACGGCGTAGGGTAAGGGTTAGGGTTAGGGTTAGGGTTAGTGTTAGGGTTAGGGCTCGGTTTAGTTTACGGGTTAGGGTAGCGGTTAGGGTTAGGCTACGTGTTAGGGTTAGGGTAGTTATTAAACCTATCCCACTCTCTAGATACCCCTTAGCACGTAAAGAATATTATTTGGGGGTCCAGCCATGGAGAAAAGTTTAGACACTAGGATAAGATAAGGAACACACCCATTATAAAGAAATCACATTAGGATTCTATTTTTAAGCTGTTCCTTAAAACACTAGTGCTTAGGAAATCTATTGGAGGCAGAAGCAGTCAAGGGTAGCCTAGGGTTAGGGTTAGGCTTAGGGTTAGGCTTAGGGTACGGGTTCGGGGAGGGCTTCGGGTACGGCGTAGTTTATGGGTTAGGGTTAGGGTTAGGGTTAGTGTTAGGGTTAGGGCTCGGTTTAGGGTACGGGTTAGGATTAGGGTACGTGATAGGTTTAGGGTAGTGGTTAGGGTTATTGTACGTGTTAGGGTTAGGGTAGTTATTAAACCTATCCCACTCTCTAGATACCCCTTAGCACGTAAAGGAATATTATTTGGGGGTCCAGCCATGGAGAAGAGTTTAGACGCTAGGATAAGATAAGGAACACACCCATTATAAAGAAATCACATTAGGATTCTCTTTTTAAGCTGTTCCTTAAAACACTAGTGCTTTGGAAATCTATTGGAGGCAGAAGCAGTCAAGGGTAGCCTAGGGTTAGGGTTAGGCTTAGGGTTAGGCTTAGGGTACGGCTTAGGGTACGGGTTCGGGGAGGGCTTCGGGTACGGCGTAGGGTATGGGTTAGGGTTAGGGTTAGGGTTAGTGTTAGGGTTAGGGCTCGGTTTAGTTTACGGGTTAGGATTAGGGTACGTGTTAGGGTTAGGGTAGGGGTTAGGTTTAGGGTATGTGTTAGGGTTAGGGTAGTTATTAAACCTATCCCACTCTCTAGATACCCCTTAGCACGGAAAGGAATATTATTTGGGGGTCCAGCCATGGAGAAGCGTTTAGACACTAGGATAAGATAAGGAACACACCCATTATTAATAAATCACATTAGGATTCTCTTTTTAAGCTGTTCCTTAAAACACTAGTGCTTAGGAAATCTATTGGAGGCAGAAGCAGTCAAGGGTAGCCTAGGGTTAGGGTTAGGCTTAGGGTTAGGCTTAGGGTACGGCTTAGGGTACGGGTTCGGGGAGGGCTTCGTGTACGGCGTAGGGTAAGGGTTAGGGTTAGGGTTAGGGTTAGTGTTAGGGTTAGGGCTCGGTTTAGTTTACGGGTTAGGATTAGGGTACGTGTTAGGGTTAGGGTAGCGGTTAGGGTTAGGCTACGTGTTAGGGTTAGGGTAGTTATTAAACCTATCCCACTCTCTAGATACCCCTTAGCACGTAAAGAATATTATTTGGGGGTCCAGCCATGGAGAAAAGTTTAGACACTAGGATAAGATAAGGAACACACCCATTATAAAGAAATCACATTAGGATTCTATTTTTAAGCTGTTCCTTAAAACACTAGTGCTTAGGAAATCTATTGGAGGCAGAAGCAGTCAAGGGTAGCCTAGGGTTAGGGTTAGGCTTAGGGTTAGGCTTAGGTTACGGGTTCGGGGAGTGCTTCGGGTACGGCGTAGTTTATGGGTTAGGGTTAGGGTTAGGGTTAGTGTTAGGGTTAGGGCTCGGTTTAGGGTACGGATTAGGATTAGGGTACGTGATAGGTTTAGGGTAGTGGTTAGGGTTATTGTACGTGTTAGGGTTAGGGTAGTTATTAAACCTATCCCAGTCTCTAGATACCCCTTAGCACGTAAAGGAATGTTATTTGGGGGTCCAGCCATGGAGAAGAGTTTAGACGCTAGGATAAGAAAAGAAACACACCCATTATAAAGAAATCACATTAGGATTCTCTTTTTAAGCTGTTCCTTAAAACACTAGTGCTTTGGAAATCTATTGGAGGCAGAAGCAGTCAAGGGTAGCCTAGGGTTAGGGTTAGGCTTAGGGTTAGGCTTAGGGTATGGCTTAGGTTACGGGTTCGGGGAGGGCTTCGGGTACGGCGTAGGGTTTGGGTTAGGGTTAGGGTTAGGGTTAGTGTTAGGGTTAGGGCTCGGTTTAGTTTACGGGTTAGGATTAGGGTACGTGTTAGGGTTAGGGTAGGGGTCAGGTTTAGGGTATGTGTTAGGGTTAGGGTAGTTATTAAACCTATCCCACTCTCTAGATACCCCTTAGCACGTAAAGGAATATTATTTGGGGGTCCAGCCATGGAGAAGAGTTTAGACGCTAGGATAAGATAAGGAACACACCCATTATAAAGAAATCACATTAGGATTCTCTTTTTAAGCTGTTCCTTAAAACACTAGTGCTTTGGAAATCTATTGGAGGCAGAAGCAGTCAAGGGTAGCCTAGGGTTAGGGTTAGGCTTAGGGTTAGGCTTAGGGTACGGCTTAGGGTACGGGTTCGGGGAGGGCTTCGGGTACGGCGTAGGGTATGGGTTAGGGTTAGGGTTAGGGTTAGTGTTAGGGTTAGGGCTCGGTTTAGTTTACGGGTTAGGATTAGGGTACGTGTTAGGGTTAGGGTAGGGGTCAGGTTTAGGGTATGTGTTAGGGTTAGGGTAGTTATTAAACCTATCCCACTCTCTAGATACCCCTTAGCACGGAAAGGAATATTATTTGGGGGTCCAGCCATGGAGAAGCGTTTAGACACTAGGATAAGATAAGGAACACACCCATTATTAATAAATCACATTAGGATTCTCTTTTTAAGCTGTTCCTTAAAACACTAGTGCTTAGGAAATCTATTGGAGGCAGAGGCAGTCAAGGGTAGCCTAGGGTTAGGGTTAGGCTTAGGGTTAGGCTTAGGGTACGGCTTAGGGTACGGGTTCGGGGAGGGCTTCGTGTACGGCGTAGGGTAAGTGTTAGGGTTAGGGTTAGGGTTAGTGTTAGGGTTAGGGCTCGGTTTAGTTTACGGGTTAGGATTAGGGTACGTGTTAGGGTTAGGGTAGCGGTTAGGGTTAGGCTACGTGTTAGGGTTAGGGTAGTTATTAAACCTATCCCACTCTCTAGATACCCCTTAGCACGTAAAGAATATTGTTTGGGGGTCCAGCCATGGAGAAAAGTTTAGACACTAGGATAAGATAAGGAACACACCCATTATAAAGAAATCACATTAGGATTCTATTTTTAAGCTGTTCCTTAAAACACTAGTGCTTAGGAAATCTATTGGAGGCAGAAGCAGTCAAGGGTAGCCTAGGGTTAGGGTTAGGCTTAGGGTTAGGCTTAGGTTACGGGTTCGGGGAGTGCTTCGGGTACGGCGTAGTTTATGGGTTAGGGTTAGGGTTAGGGTTAGTGTTAGGGTTAGGGCTCGGTTTAGGGTACGGATTAGGATTAGGGTACGTGATAGGTTTAGGGTAGTGGTTAGGGTTATTGTACGTGTTAGGGTTAGGGTAGTTATTAAACCTATCCCAGTCTCTAGATACCCCTTAGCACGTAAAGGAATGTTATTTGGGGGTCCAGCCATGGAGAAGAGTTTAGACGCTAGGATAAGAAAAGAAACACACCCATTATAAAGAAATCACATTAGGATTCTCTTTTTAAGCTGTTCCTTAAAACACTAGTGCTTTGGAAATCTATTGGAGGCAGAAGCAGTCAAGGGTAGCCTAGGGTTAGGGTTAGGCTTAGGGTTAGGCTTAGGGTACGGCTTAGGGTACGGGTTCGGGGAGGGCTTCGGGTACGGCGTAGGGTATGGGTTAGGGTTAGGGTTAGGGTTAGTGTTAGGGTTAGGGCTCGGTTTAGTTTACGGGTTAGGATTAGGGTACGTGTTAGGGTTAGGGTAGGGGTCAGGTTTAGGGTATGTGTTAGGGTTAGGGTAGTTATTAAACCTATCCCACTCTCTAGATACCCCTTAGCACGGAAAGGAATATTATTTGGGGGTCCAGCCATGGAGAAGCGTTTAGACACTAGGATAAGATAAGGAACACACCCATTATTAATAAATCACATTAGGATTCTCTTTTTAAGCTGTGCCTTAAAACACTAGTGCTTAGGAAATCTATTGGAGGCAGAAGCAGTCAAGGGTAGCCTAGGGTTAGGGTTAGGCTTAGGGTTAGGCTTAGGGTACGGCTTAGGGTACGGGTTCGGGGAGGGCTTCGTGTACGGCGTAGGGTAAGGGTTAGGGTTAGGGTTAGGGTTAGTGTTAGGGTTAGGGCTCGGTTTAGTTTACGGGTTATGATTAGGGTACGTGTTAGGGTTAGGGTAGCGGTTAGGGTTAGGCTACGTGTTAAGGTTAGGGTAGTTATTAAACCTATCCCAGTCTCTAGATACCCCTTAGCACGTAAAGAATATTATTTGGGGGTCCAGCCATGGAGAAGAGTTTAGACGCTAGGATAAGATAAGGAACACACCCATTATAAAGAAATCACATTAGGATTCTCTTTTTAAGCTGTTCCTTAAAACACTAGTGCTTTGGAAATCTATTGGAGGCAGAAGCAGTCAAGGGTAGCCTAGGGTTAGGGTTAGGCTTAGGGTTAGGCTTAGGGTACGGCTTAGGGTACGGGTTCGGGGAGGGCTTCGGGTACGGCGTAGGGTATGGGTTAGGGTTAGGGTTAGGGTTAGTGTTAGGGTTAGGGCTCGGTTTAGTTTACGGGTTAGGATTAGGGTACGTGTTAGGGTTAGGGTAGGGGTTAGGTTTAGGGTATGTGTTAGGGTTAGGGTAGTTATTAAACCTATCCCACTCTCTAGATACCCCTTAGCACGGAAAGGAATATTATTTGGGGGTCCAGCCATGGAGAAGCGTTTAGACACTAGGATAAGATAAGGAACACACCCATTATTAATAAATCACATTAGGATTCCCTTTTAAGCTGTTCCTTAAAACACTAGTGCTTAGGAAATCTATTGGAGGCAGAAGCAGTCAAGGGTAGCCTAGGGTTAGGGTTAGGCTTAGGGTTAGGCTTAGGGTACGGCTTAGGGTACGGGTTCGGGGAGGGCTTCGTGTAAGGCGTAGGGTAAGGGTTAGGGTTAGGGTTAGGGTTAGTGTTAGGGTTAGGGCTCGGTTTAGTTTACGGGTTAGGATTAGGGTACGTGTTAGGGTTAGGGTAGCGGTTAGGGTTAGGCTACGTGTTAGGGTTAGGGTAGTTATTAAACCTATCCCACTCTCTAGATACCCCTTAGCACGTAAAGAATATTATTTGGGGGTCCAGCCATGGAGAAGCGTTTAGACACTAGGATAAGATAAGGAACACACCCATTATAAAGAAATCACATTAGGATTCTATTTTTAAGCTGTTCCTTAAAACACTAGTGCTTAGGAAATCTATTGGAGGCAGAAGCAGTCAAGGGTAGCCTAGGGTTAGGGTTAGGCTTAGGGTTAGGCTTAGGGTACGGGTTCGGGGAGGGCTTCGGGTACGGCGTAGTTTATGGGTTAGGGTTAGGGTTAGGGTTAGTGTTAGGGTTAGGGCTCGGTTTAGGGTACGGGTTAGGATTAGGGTACGTGATAGGTTTAGGGTAGTGGTTAGGGTTATTGTACGTGTTAGGGTTAGGGTAGTTATTAAACCTATCCCACTCTCTAGATACCCCTTAGCACGTAAAGGAATATTATTTGGGGGTCCAGCCATGGAGAAGAGTTTAGACGCTAGGATAAGATAAGGAACACACCCATTATAAAGAAATCACATTAGGATTCTCTTTTTAAGCTGTTCCTTAAAACACTAGTGCTTTGGAAATCTATTGGAGGCAGAAGCAGTCAAGGGTAGCCTAGGGTTAGGGTTAGGCTTAGGGTTAGGCTTAGGGTACGGCTTAGGGTACGGGTTCGGGGAGGGCTTCGGGTACGGCGTAGGGTATGGGTTAGGGTTAGGGTTAGGGTTAGTGTTAGGGTTAGGGCTCGGTTTAGTTTACGGGTTAGGATTAGGGTACGTGTTAGGGTTAGGGTAGGGGTTAGGTTTAGGGTATGTGTTAGGGTTAGGGTAGTTATTAAACCTATCCCACTCTCTAGATACCCCTTAGCACGGAAAGGAATATTATTTGGGGGTCCAGCCATGGAGAAGCGTTTAGACACTAGGATAAGATAAGGAACACACCCATTATTAATAAATCACATTAGGATTCTCTTTTTAAGCTGTTCCTTAAAACACTAGTGCTTAGGAAATCTATTGGAGGCAGAGGCAGTCAAGGGTAGGCTAGGGTTAGGGTTAGGCTTAGGGTTAGGCTTAGGGTACGGCTTAGGGTACGGGTTCGGGGAGGGCTTCGGGTACGGCGTAGGGTATGGGTTAGGGTTAGGGTTAGGGTTAGTGTTAGGGTTAGGGCTCGGTTTAGTTTACGGGTTAGGATTAGGGTACGTGTTAGGGTTAGGGTAGGGGTCAGGTTTAGGGTATGTGTTAGGGTTAGGGTAGTTATTAAACCTATCCCACTCTCTAGATACCCCTTAGCACGGAAAGGAATATTATTTGGGGGTCCAGCCATGGAGAAGCGTTTAGACACTAGGATAAGATAAGGAACACACCCATTATTAATAAATCACATTAGGATTCTCTTTTTAAGCTGTGCCTTAAAACACTAGTGCTTAGGTAATCTATTGGAGGCAGAAGCAGTCAAGGGTAGCCTAGGGTTAGGGTTAGGCTTAGGGTTAGGCTTAGGGTACGGCTTAGGGTACGGGTTCGGGGAGGGCTTCGTGTACGGCGTAGGGTAAGGGTTAGGGTTAGGGTTAGGGTTAGTGTTAGGGTTAGGGCTCGGTTTAGTTTACGGGTTATGATTAGGGTACGTGTTAGGGTTAGGGTAGCGGTTAGGGTTAGGCTACGTGTTAAGGTTAGGGTAGTTATTAAACCTATCCCAGTCTCTAGATACCCCTTAGCACGTAAAGAATATTATTTGGGGGTCCAGCCATGGAGAAGAGTTTAGACGCTAGGATAAGATAAGGAACACACCCATTATAAAGAAATCACATTAGGATTCTATTTTTAAGCTGTTCCTTAAAACACTAGTGCTTAGGAAATCTATTGGAGGCAGAAGCAGTCAAGGGTAGCCTAGGGTTAGGGTTAGGCTTAGGGTTAGGCTTAGGGTACGGGTTCGGGGAGGGCTTCGGGTACGGCGTAGTTTATGGGTTAGGGTTAGGGTTAGGGTTAGTGTTAGTGTTAGGGCTCGGTTTAGGGTACGGGTTAGGAATAGGGTACGTGATAGGTTTAGGGTAGTGGTTAGGGTTATTGTACGTGTTAGGGTTAGGGTAGTTATTAAACCTATCCCAGTCTCTAGATACCCCTTAGTACGTAAAGGAATATTATTTGGGGGTCCAGCCATGGAGAAGAGTTTAGACGCTAGGATAAGAAAAGAAACACACCCATTATAAAGAAATCACATTAGGATTCTCTTTTTAAGCTGTTCCTTAAAACACTAGTGCTTTGGAAATCTATTGGAGGCAGAAGCAGTCAAGGGTAGCCTAGGGTTAGGGTTAGGCTTAGGGTTAGGCTTAGGGTACGGCTTAGGGTACGGGTTCGGTGAGGGCTTCGGGTACGGCGTAGTTTATGGGTTAGGGTTAGGGTTAGGGTTAGTGTTAGGGTTAGGGCTCGGTTTAGGGTACGGATTAGGATTAGGGTACGTGATAGGTTTAGGGTAGTGGTTAGGGTTATTGTACGTGTTAGGGTTAGGGTAGTTATTAAACCTATCCCACTCTCTAGATACCCCTTAGCACGTAAAGGAATATTATTTGGGGGTCCAGCCATGGAGAAGAGTTTAGACGCTAGGATAAGATAAGGAACACACCCATTATAAAGAAATCACATTAGGATTCTCTTTTTAAGCTGTTCCTTAAAACACTAGTGCTTTGGAAATCTATTGGAGGCAGAAGCAGTCAAGGGTAGCCTAGGGTTAGGGTTAGGCTTAGGGTTAGGCTTAGGGTACGGCTTAGGGTACGGGTTCGGGGAGGGCTTCGGGTACGGCGTAGGGTATGGGTTAGGGTTAGGGTTAGGGTTAGTGTTAGGGTTAGGGCTCGGTTTAGTTTACGGGTTAGGATTAGGGTACGTGTTAGGGTTAGGGTAGGGGTTAGGTTTAGGGTATGTGTTAGGGTTAGGGTAGTTATTAAACCTATCCCACTCTCTAGATACCCCTTAGCACGGAAAGGAATATTATTTGGGGGTCCAGCCATGGAGAAGCGTTTAGACACTAGGATAAGATAAGGAACACACCCATTATTAATAAATCACATTAGGATTCTCTTTTTAAGCTGTTCCTTAAAACACTAGTGCTTAGGAAATCTATTGGAGGCAGAGGCAGTCAAGGGTAGCCTAGGGTTAGGGTTAGGCTTAGGGTTAGGCTTAGGGTACGGCTTAGGGTACGGGTTCGGGGAGGGCTTCGTGTACGGCGTAGGGTAAGTGTTAGGGTTAGGGTTAGGGTTAGTGTTAGGGTTAGGGCTCGGTTTAGTTTACGGGTTAGGATTAGGGTACGTGTTAGGGTTAGGGTAGCGGTTAGGGTTAGGCTACGTGTTAGGGTTAGGGTAGTTATTAAACCTATCCCACTCTCTAGATACCCATTAGCACGTAAAGAATATTGTTTGGGGGTCCAGCCATGGAGAAAAGTTTAGACACTAGGATAAGATAAGGAACACACCCATTATAAAGAAATCACATTAGGATTCTATTTTTAAGCTGTTCCTTAAAACACTAGTGCTTAGGAAATCTATTGGAGGCAGAAGCAGTCAAGGGTAGCCTAGGGTTAGGGTTAGGCTTAGGGTTAGGCTTAGGTTACGGGTTCGGGGAGTGCTTCGGGTACGGCGTAGTTTATGGGTTAGGGTTAGGGTTAGGGTTAGTGTTAGGGTTAGGGCTCGGTTTAGGGTACGGATTAGGATTAGGGTACGTGATAGGTTTAGGGTAGTGGTTAGGGTTATTGTACGTGTTAGGGTTAGGGTAGTTATTAAACCTATCCCAGTCTCTAGATACCCCTTAGCACGTAAAGGAATGTTATTTGGGGGTCCAGCCATGGAGAAGAGTTTAGACGCTAGGATAAGAAAAGAAACACACCCATTATAAAGAAATCACATTAGGATTCTCTTTTTAAGCTGTTCCTTAAAACACTAGTGCTTTGGAAATCTATTGGAGGCAGAAGCAGTCAAGGGTAGCCTAGGGTTAGGGTTAGGCTTAGGGTTAGGCATAGGGTACGGCTTAGGGTACGGGTTCGGGGAGGGCTTCGGGTACGGCGTAGGGTATGTGTTAGGGTTAGGGTTAGGGTTAGTGTTAGGGTTAGGGCTCGGTTTAGTTTACGGGTTAGGATTAGGGTACATGTTAGGGTTAGGGTAGGGGTCAGGTTTAGGGTATGTGTTAGGGTTAGGGTAGTTATTAAACCTATCCCACTCTCTAGATACCCCTTAGCACGTAAAGAATATTGTTTGGGGGTCCAGCCATGGAGAAAAGTTTAGACACTAGGATAAGATAAGGAACACACCCATTATAAAGAAATCACATTAGGATTCTCTTTTTAAGCTGTTCCTTAAAACACTAGTGCTTTGGAAATCTATTGGAGGCAGAAGCAGTCAAGGGTAGCCTAGGGTTAGGGTTAGGCTTAGGGTTAGGCTTAGGGTACGGCTTAGGGTACGGGTTCGGGGAGGGCTTCGGGTACGGCGTAGGGTATGGGTTAGGGTTAGGGTTAGGGTTAGTGTTAGGGTTAGGGCTCGGTTTAGTTTACGGGTTAGGATTAGGGTACGTGTTAGGGTTAGGGTAGGGGTTAGGTTTAGGGTATGTGTTAGGGTTAGGGTAGTTATTAAACCTATCCCACTCTCTAGATACCCCTTAGCACGGAAAGGAATATTATTTGGGGGTCCAGCCATGGAGAAGCGTTTAGACACTAGGATAAGATAAGGAACACACCCATTATTAATAAATCACATTAGGATTCTCTTTTTAAGCTGTTCCTTAAAACACTAGTGCTTAGGAAATCTATTGGAGGCAGAGGCAGTCAAGGGTAGCCTAGGGTTAGGGTTAGGCTTAGGGTTAGGCTTAGGGTACGGCTTAGGGTACGGGTTCGGGGAGGGCTTCGTGTACGGCGTAGGGTAAGTGTTAGGGTTAGGGTTAGGGTTAGTGTTAGGGTTAGGGCTCGGTTTAGTTTACGGGTTAGGATTAGGGTACGTGTTAGGGTTAGGGTAGCGGTTAGGGTTAGGCTACGTGTTAGGGTTAGGGTAGTTATTAAACCTATCCCACTCTCTAGATACCCATTAGCACGTAAAGAATATTGTTTGGGGGTCCAGCCATGGAGAAAAGTTTAGACACTAGGATAAGATAAGGAACACACCCATTATAAAGAAATCACATTAGGATTCTATTTTTAAGCTGTTCCTTAAAACACTAGTGCTTAGGAAATCTATTGGAGGCAGAAGCAGTCAAGGGTAGCCTAGGGTTAGGGTTAGGCTTAGGGTTAGGCTTAGGTTACGGGTTCGGGGAGTGCTTCGGGTACGGCGTAGTTTATGGGTTAGGGTTAGGGTTAGGGTTAGTGTTAGGGTTAGGGCTCGGTTTAGGGTACGGATTAGGATTAGGGTACGTGATAGGTTTAGGGTAGTGGTTAGGGTTATTGTACGTGTTAGGGTTAGGGTAGTTATTAAACCTATCCCAGTCTCTAGATACCCCTTAGCACGTAAAGGAATGTTATTTGGGGGTCCAGCCATGGAGAAGAGTTTAGACGCTAGGATAAGAAAAGAAACACACCCATTATAAAGAAATCACATTAGGATTCTCTTTTTAAGCTGTTCCTTAAAACACTAGTGCTTTGGAAATCTATTGGAGGCAGAAGCAGTCAAGGGTAGCCTAGGGTTAGGGTTAGGCTTAGGGTTAGGCTTAGGGTACGGCTTAGGGTACGGGTTCGGGGAGGGCTTCGGGTACGGCGTAGGGTATGGGTTAGGGTTAGGGTTAGGGTTAGTGTTAGGGTTAGGGCTCGGTTTAGTTTACGGGTTAGGATTAGGGTACGTGTTAGGGTTAGGGTAGGGGTCAGGTTTAGGGTATGTGTTAGGGTTAGGGTAGTTATTAAACCTATCCCACTCTCTAGATACCCCTTAGCACGGAAAGGAATATTATTTGGGGGTCCAGCCATGGAGAAGCGTTTAGACACTAGGATAAGATAAGGAACACACCCATTATTAATAAATCACATTAGGATTCTCTTTTTAAGCTGTTCCTTAAAACACTAGTGCTTAGGAAATCTATTGGAGGCAGAGGCAGTCAAGGGTAGCCTAGGGTTAGGGTTAGGCTTAGGGTTAGGCTTAGGGTACGGCTTAGGGTACGGGTTCGGGGAGGGCTTCGTGTACGGCGTAGGGTAAGTGTTAGGGTTAGGGTTAGGGTTAGTGTTAGGGTTAGGGCTCGGTTTAGTTTACGGGTTAGGATTAGGGTACGTGTTAGGGTTAGGGTAGCGGTTAGGGTTAGGCTACGTGTTAGGGTTAGGGTAGTTATTAAACCTATCCCACTCTCTAGATACCCCTTAGCACGTAAAGAATATTGTTTGGGGGTCCAGCCATGGAGAAAAGTTTAGACACTAGGATAAGATAAGGAACACACCCATTATAAAGAAATCACATTAGGATTCTATTTTTAAGCTGTTCCTTAAAACACTAGTGCTTAGGAAATCTATTGGAGGCAGAAGCAGTCAAGGGTAGCCTAGGGTTAGGGTTAGGCTTAGGGTTAGGCTTAGGTTACGGGTTCGGGGAGTGCTTCGGGTACGGCGTAGTTTATGGGTTAGGGTTAGGGTTAGGGTTAGTGTTAGGGTTAGGGCTCGGTTTAGGGTACGGATTAGGATTAGGGTACGTGATAGGTTTAGGGTAGTGGTTAGGGTTATTGTACGTGTTAGGGTTAGGGTAGTTATTAAACCTATCCCAGTCTCTAGATACCCCTTAGCACGTAAAGGAATGTTATTTGGGGGTCCAGCCATGGAGAAGAGTTTAGACGCTAGGATAAGAAAAGAAACACACCCATTATAAAGAAATCACATTAGGATTCTCTTTTTAAGCTGTTCCTTAAAACACTAGTGCTTTGGAAATCTATTGGAGGCAGAAGCAGTCAAGGGTAGCCTAGGGTTAGGGTTAGGCTTAGGGTTAGGATTAGGGTACGGCTTAGGGTACGGGTTCGGGGAGGGCTTCGGGTACGGCGTAGGGTATGGGTTAGGGTTAGGGTTAGGGTTAGTGTTAGGGTTAGGGCTCGGTTTAGTTTACGGGTTAGGATTAGGGTACGTGTTAGGGTTAGGGTAGGGGTCAGGTTTAGGGTATGTGTTAGGATTAGGGTAGTTATTAAACCTATCCCACTCTCTAGATACCCCTTAGCACGGAAAGGAATATTATTTGGGGGTCCAGCCATGGAGAAGCGTTTAGACACTAGGATAAGATAAGGAACACACCCATTATTAATAAATCACATTAGGATTCTCTTTTTAAGCTGTTCCTTAAAACACTAGTGCTTAGGAAATCTATTGGAGGCAGAAGCAGTCAAGGGTAGCCTAGAGTTAGGGTTAGGCTTAGGGTTAGGCTTAGGGTACGGCTTAGGGTACGGGTTCGGGGAGGGCTTCGTGTACGGCGTAGGGTAAGGGTTAGGGTTAGGGTTAGGGTTAGTGTTAGGGTTAGGGCTCGGTTTAGTTTACGGGTTAGGATTAGGGTACGTGTTAGGGTTAGGGTAGCGGTTAGGGTTAGGCTACGTGTTAGGGTTAGGGTAGTTATTAAACCTATCCCACTCTCTAGATACCCCTTAGCACGTAAAGAATATTATTTGGGGGTCCAGCCATGGAGAAAAGTTTAGACACTAGGATAAGATAAGGAACACACCCATTATAAAGAAATCAGATTAGGATTCTATTTTTAAGCTGTTCCTTAAAACACTAGTGCTTAGGAAATCTATTGGAGGCAGAAGCAGTCAAGGGTAGCCTAGTGTTAGGGTTAGGCTTAGGGTTAGGCTTAGGGTACGGGTTCGGGGAGGGCTTCGGGTACGGCGTAGTTTATGGGTTAGGGTTAGGGTTAGGGTTAGTGTTAGGGTTAGGGCTCGGTTTAGGGTACGGGTTAGGATTAGGGTACGTGATAGGTTTAGGGTAGTGGTTAGGGTTATTATACGTGTTAGGGTTAGGGTAGTTATTAAACCTATCCCAGTCTCTAGATACCCCTTAGCACGTAAAGGAATATTATTTGGGGGTCCAGCCATGGAGAAGAGTTTAGACGCTAGGATAAGAAAAGAAACACACCCATTATAAAGAAATCACATTAGGATTCTCTTTTTAAGCTGTTCCTTAAAACACTAGTGCTTAGGAAATCTATTGGAGGCAGAAGCAGTCAAGGGTAGCCTAGGGTTAGGGTTAGGCTTAGGGTTAGGCTTAGGGTACGGCTTAGGGTACGGGTTCGGGGAGGGCTTCGGGTACGGCGTAGGGTATGGGTTAGGGTTAGGGTTAGGGTTAGTGTTAGGGTTAGGGCTCGGTTTAGTTTACGGGTTAGGATTAGGGTACGTGTTAGGGTTAGGGTAGGGGTCAGGTTTAGGGTATGTGTTAGGGTTAGGGTAGTTATTAAACCTATCCCACTCTCTAGATACCCCTTAGCACGGAAAGGAATATTATTTGGGGGTCCAGCCATGGAGAAGCGTTTAGACACTAGGATAAGATAAGGAACACACCCATTATTAATAAATCACATTAGGATTCTCTTTTTAAGCTGTGCCTTAAAACACTAGTGCTTAGGAAATCTATTGGAGGCAGAAGCAGTCAAGGGTAGCCTAGGGTTAGGGTTAGGCTTAGGGTTAGGCTTAGGGTACATCTTCGGGTACGGCGTAGGGTAAGGGTTAGGGTTAGGGTTAGGGTTAGTGTTAGGGTTAGGGCTCGGTTTAGTTTACGGGTTAGGATTAGGGTACGTGTTAGGGTTAGGGTAGGGGTTAGGGTTAGGGTACGTGTTAGAGTTAGGGTAGTTATTAAACCTATCCCACTCTCTAGATACCCCTTAGCACGTAAAGAATATTATTTGGGGGTCCAGCAATGGAGAAGACTTTAGACACTAGGATAAGATAAGGAACACACCCATTATAAAAAAATCACATTAGGATTCTATTTTTAAGCTGTTCCTTAAAACACTAGTGCTTAGGAAATCTATTGGAGGCAGAAGCACTCAAGGGTAGCCTAGGGTTAGGGTTAGGCTTAGGGTACGGCTTAGGGTACGGGTTCGGGGAGGGCTTCGGGTACGGCGTAGTTTATGGGTTAGGGTTAGGGTTAGGGTTAGTGTTAGGGTTAGGGCTGGGTTTAGGGTACGGGTTAGGATTAGGGTACGTGATAGGTTTAGGGTACTGCTTAGGGTTATTGTACGTGTTAGGGTTAGGGTAGTTATTAAACCTATCCCAGTCTCTAGATACCCCTTAGCACGTAAAGGAATATTATTTGGGGGTCCAGCCATGGAGAAGAGTTTAGACGCTAGGATAAGATAAGGAACACACCCATTATAAAGAAATCACATTAGGATTCTCTTTTTATGCTGTTCCTTAAAACACTAGTGCTTTGGAAATCTATTGGAGGCAGAAGCAGTCAAGGGTAGCCTAGGGTTAGGGTTAGGCTTAGGGTTAGGCTTAGGGTACGGCTTAGGGTACGGGTTCGGGGAGGGCTTCGGGTACGGCGTAGGGTATGGGTTAGGGTTAGGGTTAGGGTTAGTGTTAGGGTTAGGGCTCGGTTTAGTTTACGGGTTAGGATTAGGGTACGTGTTAGGGTTAGGGTAGGGGTTAGGTTTAGGGTATGTGTTAGGGTTAGGGTAGTTATTAAACCTATCCCACTCTCTAGATACCCCTTAGCACGGAAAGGAATATTATTTGGGGGTCCAGCCATGGAGAAGCGTTTAGACACTAGGATAAGATAAGGAACACACCCATTATTAATAAATCACATTAGGATTCTCTTTTTAAGCTGTTCCTTAAAACACTAGTGCTTAGGAAATCTATTGGAGGCAGAAGCAGTCAAGGGTAGCCTAGGGTTAGGGTTAGGCTTAGGGTTAGGCTTAGGGTACGGCTTAGGGTACGGGTTCGGGGAGGGCTTCGTGTACGGCGTAGGGTAAGGTTTAGGGTTAGGGTTAGGGTTAGTGTTAGGGTTAGGGCTCGGTTTAGTTTACGGGTTAGGATTAGGGTACGTGTTAGGGTTAGGGTAGCGGTTAGGGTTAGGCTACGTGTTAGGGTTAGGGTAGTTATTAAACCTATCCCAGTCTCTAGATACCCCTTAGCACGTAAAGAATATTATTTGGGGGTCCAGCCATGGAGAAGAGTTTAGACGCTAGGATAAGATAAGGAACACACCCATTATAAAGAAATCACATTAGGATTCTCTTTTTAAGCTGTTCCTTAAAACACTAGTGCTTTGGAAATCTATTGGAGGCAGAAGCAGTCAAGGGTAGCCTAGGGTTAGGGTTAGGCTTAGGGTTAGGCTTAGGGTACGGCTTAGGGTACGGGTTCGGGGAGGGCTTCGGGTACGGCGTAGGGTATGGGTTAGAGTTAGGGTTAGGGTTAGTGTTAGGGTTAGGGCTCGGTTTAGTTTACGGGTTAGGATTAGGGTACGTGTTAGGGTTAGGGTAGGGGTTAGGTTTAGGGTATGTGTTAGGGTTAGGGTAGTTATTAAACCTATCCCACTCTCTAGATACCCCTTAGCACGGAAAGGAATATTATTTGGGGGTCCAGCCATGGAGAAGCGTTTAGACACTAGGATAAGATAAGGAACACACCCATTATTAATAAATCACATTAGGATTCTCTTTTTAAGCTGTTCGTTAAAACACTAGTGCTTAGGAAATCTATTGGAGGCAGAAGCAGTCAAGGGTAGCCTAGGGTTAGGGTTAGGCTTAGGGTTAGGCTTAGGGTACGGCTTAGGGTACGGGTTCGGGGAGGGCTTCGTGTACGGCGTAGGGTAAGGGTTAGGGTTAGGGTTAGGGTTAGTGTTAGGGTTAGGGCTCGGTTTAGTTTACGGGTTAGGATTAGGGTACGTGTTAGGGTTAGGGTAGCGGTTAGGGTTAGGCTACGTGTTAGGGTTAGGGTAGTTATTAAACCTATCCCACTCTCTAGATACCCCTTAGCACGTAAAGAATATTATTTGGGGGTCCAGCCATGGAGAAAAGTTTAGACACTAGGATAAGATAAGGAACACACCCATTATAAAGAAATCACATTAGGATTCTATTTTTAAGCTGTTCCTTAAAACACTAGTGCTTAGGAAATCTATTGGAGGCAGAAGCAGTCAAGGGTAGCCTAGGGTTAGGGTTAGGCTTAGGGTACGGCTTAGGGTACGGGTTCGGGGAGGGCTTCGGGTACGGCGTAGTTTATGGGTTAGGGTTAGGGTTAGGGTTAGTGTTAGGGTTAGGGCTGGGTTTAGGGTACGGGTTAGGATTAGGGTACGTGATAGGTTTAGGGTACTGCTTAGGGTTATTGTACGTGTTAGGGTTAGGGTAGTTATTAAACCTATCCCAGTCTCTAGATACCCCTTAGCACGTAAAGGAATATTATTTGGGGGTCCAGCCATGGAGAAGAGTTTAGACGCTAGGATAAGATAAGGAACACACCCATTATAAAGAAATCACATTAGGATTCTCTTTTTAAGCTGTTCCTTAAAACACTAGTGCTTTGGAAATCTATTGGAGGCAGAAGCAGTCAAGGGTAGCCTAGGGTTAGGGTTAGGCTTAGGGTTAGGCTTAGGATACGGCTTAGGGTACGGGTTCGGGGAGGGCTTCGGGCACGGCGTAGGGTATGGGTTAGGGTTAGGGTTAGGGTTAGTGTTAGGGTTAGGGCTCGGTTTAGTTTACGGGTTAGGATTAGGGTACGTGTTAGGGTTAGGGTAGGGGTTAGGTTTAGGGTATGTGTTAGGGTTAGGGTAGTTATTAAACCTATCCCACTCTCTAGATACCCCTTAGCACGGAAAGGAATATTATTTGGGGGTCCAGCCATGGAGAAGCGTTTAGACACTAGGATAAGATAAGGAACACACCCATTATTAATAAATCACATTAGGATTCTCTTTTTAAGCTGTTCCTTAAAACACTAGTGCTTAGGAAATCTATTGGAGGCAGAAGCAGTCAAGGGTAGCCTAGGGTTAGGGTTAGGCTTAGGGTTAGGCTTAGGGTACGGCTTAGGGTACGGGTTCGGGGAGGGCTTCGTGTACGGCGTAGGGTAAGGTTTAGTGTTAGGGTTAGGGTTAGTATTAGGGTTAGGGCTCGGTTTAGTTTACGGGTTAGGATTAGGGTACGTGTTAGGGTTAGGGTAGCGGTTAGGGTTAGGCTACGTGTTAGGGTTAGGGTAGTTATTAAACCTATCCCACTCTCTAGATACCCCTTAGCACGTAAAGAATATTATTTGGGGGTCCAGCCATGGAGAAAAGTTTAGACACTAGGATAAGATAAGGAACACACCCATTATAAAGAAATCACATTAGGATTCTATTTTTAAGCTGTTCCTTAAAACACTAGTGCTTAGGAAATCTATTGGAGGCAGAAGCAGTCAAGGGTAGCCTAGGGTTAGGGTTAGGCTTAGGGTTAGGCTTAGAGTACGGTTTCGGGGAGGGCTTCGGGTACGGCGTAGTTTATGGGTTAGGGTTAGGGTTAGGGTTAGTGTTAGGGTTAGGGCTCGGTTTAGGGTACGGGTTAGGATTAGGGTACGTGATAGGTTTAGGGTAGTGGTTAGGGTTATTGTACGTGTTAGGGTTAGGGTAGTTATTAAACCTATCCCAGTCTCTAGATACCCCTTAGCACATAAAGGAATATTATTTGGGGGTCCAGCCATGGAGAAGAGTTTAGACGCTAGGATAAGAAAAGAAACACACCCATTATAAAGAAATCACATTAGGATTCTCTTTTTAAGCTGTTCCTTAAAACACTAGTGCTTTGGAAATCTATTGGAGGCAGAAGCAGTCAAGGGTAGCCTAGGGTTAGGGTTAGGCTTAGGGTTAGGCTTAGGGTACGGCTTAGGGTACGGGTTCGGGGAGGGCTTCGGGTAAGGCGTAGGGTATGGGTTAGGGTTAGGGTTAGGGTCAGTGTTAGGTTTAGGGCTCGGTTTAGTTTACGGGTTAGGATTAGGGTACGTGTTAGGGTTAGGGTAGGGGTCAGGTTTAGGGTATGTGTTAGGGTTAGGGTAGTTATTAAACCTATTCCACTCTCTAGATACCCCTTAGCACGGAAAGGAATATTATTTGGGGGTCCAGCCATGGAGAAGCGTTTAGACACTAGGATAAGATAAGGAACACACCCATTATTAATAAATCACATTAGGATTCTCTTTTTAAGCTGTGCCTTAAAACACTAGTGCTTTGGAAATCTATTGGAGGCAGAAGCAGTCAAGGGTAGCCTAGGGTTAGGGTTAGGCTTAGGGTTAGGCTTAGGGTATGGCTTAGGGTACGGGTTCGGGGAGGGCTTCGGGTACGGCGTAGGGTATGGGTTAGGGTTAGGGTTAGGGTTAGTGTTAGGGTTAGGGCTCGGTTTAGTTTACGGGTTAGGATTAGGGTACGTGTTAGGGTTAGGGTAGGGGTCAGGTTTAGGGTATGTGTTAGTGTTAGGGTAGTTATTAAACCTATCCCACTCTCTAGATACCCCTTAGCACGGAAAGGAATATTATTTGGGGGTCCAGCCATGGAGAAGCGTTTAGACACTAGGATAAGATAAGGAACACACCCATTATTAATAAATCACATAAGGATTCTCTTTTTAAGCTGTTCCTTAAAACACTAGTGCTTAGGAAATCTATTGGAGGCAGAAGCAGTCAAGGGTAGCCTAGGGTTAGGGTTAGGCTTAGGGTTAGGCTTAGGGTACGGCTTAGGGTACGGGTTCGGGGAGGGCTTCGTGTACGGCGTAGGGTAAGGGTTAGGGTTAGGGTTAGGGTTAGTGTTAGGGTTAGGGCTCGGTTTAGTTTACGGGTTAGGATTAGGGTACGTGTTAGGGTTAGGGTAGCGGTTAGGGTTAGGCTACGTGTTAGGGTTAGGGTAGTTATTAAACCTATCCCACTCTCTAGATACCCCTTAGCACGTAAAGAATATTATTTGGGGGTCCAGCCATGGAGAAAAGTTTAGACACTAGGATAAGATAAGGAACACACCCATTATAAAGAAATCACATTAGGATTCTATTTTTAAGCTGTTCCTTAAAACACTAGTGCTTAGGAAATCTATTGGAGGCAGAAGCAGTCAAGGGTAGCCTAGGGTTAGGGTTAGGCTTAGGGTTAGGCTTAGGGTACGGGTTCGGGGAGGGCTTCGGGTACGGCGTAGTTTATGGGTTAGGGTTAGGGTTAGGGTTAGTGTTAGGGTTAGGGCTCGGTTTAGGGTACGGGTTAGGATTAGGGTACGTGATAGGTTTAGGGTAGTGGTTAGGGTTATTGTACGTGATAGGGTTAGGGTAGTTATTAAACCTATCCCAGTCTCTAGATACCCCTTAGCACGTAAAGGAATATTATTTGGGGGTCCAGCCATGGAGAAGAGTTTAGACGCTAGGATAAGAAAAGAAACACACCCATTATAAAGAAATCACATTAGGATTCTCTTTTTAAGCTGTTCCTTAAAGCACTAGTGCTTTGGAAATCTATTGGAGGCAGAAGCAGTCAAGGGTAGCCTAGGGTTAGGGTTAGGCTTAGGGTTAGGCTTAGGGTACGGCTTAGGGTACGGGTTCGGGGAGGGCTTCGGGTAAGGCGTAGGGTATGGGTTAGGGTTAGGGTTAGGATTAGTGTTAGGGTTAGGGCTCGGTTTAGTTTACGGGTTAGGATTAGGGTACGTGTTAGGGTTAGGGTAGGGGTCAGGTTTAGGGTATGTGTTAGGGTTAGGGTAGTTATTAAACCTATCCCACTCTCTAGATACCCCTTAGCACGGAAAGGAATATTATTTGGGGGTCCAGCCATGGAGAAGCGTTAAGACACTAGGATAAGATAAGGAACACACCCATTATTAATAAATCACATTAGGATTCTCTTTTTAAGCTGTGCCTTAAAACACTAGTGCTTTGGAAATCTATTGGAGGCAGAAGCAGTCAAGGGTAGCCTAGGGTTAGGGTTAGGCTTAGGGTTAGGCTTAGGGTATGGCTTAGGGTACGGGTTCGGGGAGGGCTTCGGGTACGGCGTAGGGTATGGGTTAGTGTTAGGGTTAGGGTTAGTGTTAGGGTTAGGGCTCGGTTTAGTTTACGGGTTAGGATTAGGGTACGTGTTAGGGTTAGGGTAGGGGTCAGGTTTAGGGTATGTGTTAGGGTTAGGGTAGTTATTAAACCTATCCCACTCTCTAGATACCCCTTAGCACGGAAAGGAATATTATTTGGGGGTCCAGCCATGGAGAAGCGTTTAGACACTAGGATAAGATAAGGAACACACCCATTATTAATAAATCACATTAGGATTCACTTTTTAAGCTGTGCCTTAAAACACTAGTGCTTAGGAAATCTATTGGAGGCAGAAGCAGTCAAGGGTAGCCTAGGGTTAGGGTTAGGCTTAGGGTTAGGCATAGGGTACGTCTTCGGGTACGGCGTAGGGTAAGGGTTAGGGTTAGGGTTAGGGTTAGTGTTAGGGTTAGGGCTCGGTTTAGTTTACGGGTTAGGATTAGGGTACGTGTTAGGGTTAGGGTAGGGGTTAGGGTTAGGGTACGTGTTAGAGTTAGGGTAGTTATTAAACCTATCCCAGTCTCTAGATACCCCTTAGCACGTAAAGAATATTATTTGGGGGTCCAGCCATGGAGAAGACTTTAGACACTAGGATAAGATAAGGAACACACCCATTATAAAAAAATCACATTAGGATTCTATTTTTAAGCTGTTCCTTAAAACACTAGTGCTTAGGAAATCTATTGGAGGCAGAAGCACTCAAGGGTAGCCTAGGGTTAGGGTTAGGCTTAGGGTACGGCTTAGGGTACGGGTTCGGGGAGGGCTTCGGTTACAGCGTAGTTTATGGGTTAGGGTTAGGGTTAGGGTTAGTGTTAGGGTTAGGGCTGGGTTTAGGGTACGGGTTAGGATTAGGGTACGTGATAGGTTTAGGGTACTGCTTAGGGTTATTGTAGGTGTTAGGGTTAGGGTAGTTATTAAACCTATCCCAGTCTCTAGATACCCCTTAGCACGTAAAGGAATATTATTTGGGGGTCCAGCCATGGAGAAGAGTTTAGACGCTAGGATAAGATAAGGAACACACCCATTATAAAGAAATCACATTAGGATTCTCTTTTTAAGCTGTTCCTTAAAACACTAGTGCTTTGGAAATCTATTGGAGGCAGAAGCAGTCAAGGGTAGCCTAGGGTTAGGGTTAGGCTTAGGGTTAGGCTTAGGGTACGGCTTAGGGTACGGGTTCGGGGAGGGCTTCGGGTACGGCGTAGGGTATGGGTTAGGGTTAGGGTTAGGGTTAGTGTTAGGGTTAGGGCTCGGTTTAGTTTACGGGTTAGGATTAGGGTACGTGTTAGGGTTAGGGTAGCGGTTAGGGTTAGGCTACGTGTTAGGGTTAGGGTAGTTATTAAACCTATCCCACTCTCTAGATACCCCTTAGCACGTAAAGAATATTATTTGGGGGTCCAGCCATGGAGAAAAGTTTAGACACTAGGATAAGATAAGGAACACACCCATTATAAAGAAATCACATTAGGATTCTATTTTTAAGCTGTTCCTTAAAACACTAGTGCTTAGGAAATCTATTGGAGGCAGAAGCAGTCAAGGGTAGCCTAGGGTTAGGGTTAGGCTTAGGGTTAGGCTTAGGGTACGGGTTCGGGGAGGGCTTCGGGTACGGCGTAGTTTATGGGTTAGGGTTAGGGTTAGGGTTTGTGTTAGGGTTAGGGCTCGGTTTAGGGTACGGGTTAAGATTAGGGTACGTGATAGGTTTAGGGTAGTGGTTAGGGTTATTGTACGTGTTAGGGTTAGGGTAGTTATTAAACCTATCCCAGTCTCTAGATACCCTTTAGCACGTAAAGGAATATTATTTGGGGGTCCAGCCATGGAGAAGAGTTTAGACGCTAGGATAAGAAAAGAAACACACCCATTATAAAGAAATCACATTAGGATTCTCTTTTTAAGCTGTTCCTTAAAACACTAGTGCTTTGGAAATCTATTGGAGGCAGAAGCAGTCAAGGGTAGCCTAGGGTTAGGGTTAGGCTTAGGGTTAGGCTTAGGGTACGGCTTAGGGTACGGGTTCGGGGAGGGCTTCGGGTACGGCGTAGGGTATGGGTTAGGGTTAGGGTTAGGGTTAGTGTTAGGGTTAGGGCTCGGTTTAGTTTACGGGTTAGGATTAGGGTACGTGTTAGGGTTAGGGTAGGGGTCAGGTTTAGGGTATGTGTTAGGGTTAGGGTAGTTATTAAACCTATCCCACTCTCTAGATACCCCTTAGCACGGAAAGGAATATTATTTGGGGGTCCAGCCATGGAGAAGTGTTTAGACACTAGGATAAGATAAGGAACACACCCATTATTAATAAATCACATTAGGATTCTCTTTTTAAGCTGTGCCTTAAAACACTAGTGCTTAGGAAATCTATTGGAGGCAGAAGCAGTCAAGGGTAGCCTAGGGTTAGGGTTAGGCTTAGGGTTAGGCTTAGGGTACGGCTTAGGGTACGGGTTCGGGGAGGGCTTCGTGTACGGCGTAGGGTAAGGGTTAGGGTTAGGGTTAGGGTTAGTGTTAGGGTTAGGGCTCGGTTTAGTTTACGGGTTAGGATTAGGGTACGTGTTAGGGTTAGGGTAGCGGTTAGGGTTAGGCTACGTGTTAGGGTTAGGGTAGTTATTAAACCTATCCCACTCTCTAGATACCCCTTAGCACGTAAAGAATATTATTTGGGGGTCCAGCCATGGAGAAAAGTTTAGACACTAGGATAAGATAAGGAACACACCCATTATAAAGAAATCACATTAGGATTCTCTTTTTAAGCTGTTCCTTAAAACACTAGTGCTTAGGAAATCTATTGGAGGCAGAAGCAGTCAAGGGTAGCCTAGGGTTAGGGTTAGGCTTAGGGTTAGGCTTAGGGTACGGGTTCGGGGAGGGCTTCGGGTACGGCGTAGTTTATGGGTTAGGGTTAGGGTTAGGGTTAGTGTTAGGGTTAGGGCTCGGTTTAGGGTACGGGTTAGGATTAGGGTACGTGATAGGTTTAGGGTAGTGGTTAGGGTTATTGTACGTGTTAGGGTTAGGGTAGTTATTAAACCTATCCCAGTCTCTAGATACCCCTTAGCACGTAAAGGAATATTATTTGGGGGTCCAGCCATGGAGAAGAGTTTAGACGCTAGGATAAGAAAAGAAACACACCCATTATAAAGAAATCACATTAGGATTCTCTTTTTAAGCTGTTCCTTAAAACACTAGTGCTTAGGAAATCTATTGGAGGCAGAAGCAGTCAAGGGTAGCCTAGGGTTAGGGTTAGGCTTAGGGTTAGGCTTAGGGTACGGCTTAGGGTACGGGTTCGGGGAGGGCTTCGGGTACGGCGTAGGGTATGGGTTAGGGTTAGGTTTAGGGTTAGTGTTAGGGTTAGGGCTCGGTTTAGTTTACGGGTTAGGATTAGGGTACGTGTTAGGGTTAGGGTAGGGGTCAGGTTTAGGGTATGTGTTAGGGTTAGGGTAGTTATTAAACCTATCCCACTCTCTAGATACCCCTTAGCACGGAAAGGAATATTATTTGGGGGTCCAGCCATGGAGAAGCGTTTAGACACTAGGATAAGATAAGGAACACACCCATTATTAATAAATCACATTAGGATTCTCTTTTTAAGCTGTGCCTTAAAACACTAGTGCTTAGGAAATCTATTGGAGGCAGAAGCAGTCAAGGGTAGCCTAGGGTTAGGGTTAGGCTTAGGGTTAGGCTTAGGGTACATCTTCGGGTACGGCGTAGGGTAAGGGTTAGGGTTAGGGTTAGGGTTAGTGTTAGGGTTAGGGCTCGGTTTAGTTTACGGGTTAGGATTAGGGTACGTGTTAGGGTTCGGGTAGGGGTTAGGGTTAGGGTACGTGTTAGAGTTAGGGTAGTTATTAAACCTATCCCACTCTCTAGATACCCCTTAGCACGTAAAGAATATTATTTGGGGGTCCAGCAATGGAGAAGACTTTAGACACTAGGATAAGATAAGGAACACACCCATTATAAAAAAATCACATTAGGATTCTATTTTTAAGCTGTTCCTTAAAACACTAGTGCTTAGGAAATCTATTGGAGGCAGAAGCACTCAAGGGTAGCCTAGGGTTAGGGTTAGGCTTAGGGTACGGCTTAGGGTACGGGTTCGGGGAGGGCTTCGGGTACGGCGTAGTTTATGGGTTAGGGTTAGGGTTAGGGTTAGTGTTAGGGTTAGGGCTGGGTTTAGGGTACGGGTTAGGATTAGGGTACGTGATAGGTTTAGGGTACTGCTTAGGGTTATTGTACGTGTTAGGGTTAGGGTAGTTATTAAACCTATCCCAGTCTCTAGATACCCCTTAGCACGTAAAGGAATATTATTTGGGGGTCCAGCCATGGAGAAGAGTTTAGACGCTAGGATAAGATAAGGAACACACCCATTATAAAGAAATCACATTAGGATTCTCTTTTTAAGCTGTTCCTTAAAACACTAGTGCTTTGGAAATCTATTGGAGGCAGAAGCAGTCAAGGGTAGCCTAGGGTTAGGGTTAGGCTTAGGGTTAGGCTTAGGGTACGGCTTAGGGTACGGGTTCGGGGAGGGCTTCGGGTACGGCGTAGGGTATGGGTTAGGGTTAGGGTTAGGGTTAGTGTTAGGGTTAGGGCTCGGTTTAGTTTACGGGTTAGGATTAGGGTACGTGTTAGGGTTAGGGTAGGGGTTAGGTTTAGGGTATGTGTTAGGGTTAGGGTAGTTATTAAACCTATCCCACTCTCTAGATACCCCTTAGCACGGAAAGGAATATTATTTGGGGGTCCAGCCATGGAGAAGCGTTTAGACACTAGGATAAGATAAGGAACACACCCATTATTAATAAATCACATTAGGATTCTCTTTTTAAGCTGTTCCTTAAAACACTAGTGCTTAGGAAATCTATTGGAGGCAGAAGCAGTCAAGGGTAGCCTAGGGTTAGGGTTAGGCTTAGGGTTAGGCTTAGGGTACGGCTTAGGGTACGGGTTCGGGGAGGGCTTCGTGTACGGCGTAGGGGAAGGGTTAGGGTTAGGGTTAGGGTTAGTGTTAGGGTTAGGGCTCAGTTTAGTTTACGGGTTAGGATTAGGGTACGTGTTAGGGTTAGGGTAGCGGTTAGGGTTAGGCTACGTGTTAGGGTTAGGGTAGTTATTAAACCTATCCCACTCTCTAGATACCCCTTAGCACGTAAAGAATATTATTTGGGGGTCCAGCCATGGAGAAAAGTTTAGACACTAGGATAAGATAAGGAACACACCCATTATAAAGAAATCACATTAGGATTCTATTTTTAAGCTGTTCCTTAAAACACTAGTGCTTAGGAAATCTATTGGAGGCAGAAGCAGTCAAGGGTAGCCTAGGGTTAGGGTTAGGCTTAGGGTTAGGCTTAGGGTACGGGTTCGGGGAGGGCTTCGGGTACGGCGTAGTTTATGGGTTAGGGTTAGGGTTAGGGTTAGTGTTAGGGTTAGGGCTCGGTTTAGGGTACGGGTTAGGATTAGGGTACGTGATAGGTTTAGGGTAGTGGTTAGGGTTATTGTACGTGTTAGGGTTAGGGTAGTTATTAAACCTATCCCAGTCTCTAGATACCCCTTAGCACGTAAAGGAATATTATTTGGGGGTCCAGCCATGGAGAAGAGTTTAGACGCTAGGATAAGAAAAGAAACACACCCATTATAAAGAAATCACATTAGGATTCTCTTTTTAAGCTGTTCCTTAAAACACTAGTGCTTTGGAAATCTATTGGAGGCAGAAGCAGTCAAGGGTAGCCTAGGGTTAGGCTTAGGCTTAGGGTTAGGCTTAGGGTACGGCTTAGGGTACGGGTTCGGGGAGGGCTTCGGGTACGGCGTAGGGTATGGGTTAGGGTTAGGGTTAGGGTTAGTGTTAGGGTTAGGGCTCGGTTTAGTTTACGGGTTAGGATTAGGGTACGTGTTAGGGTTAGGGTAGGGGTCAGGTTTAGGGTATGTGTTAGGGTTAGGGTAGTTATTAAACCTATCCCACCCTCTAGATACCCCTTAGCACGGAAAGGAATATTATTTGGGGGTCCAGCCATGGAGAAGCGTTTAGACACTAGGATAAGATAAGGAACACACCCATTATTAATAAATCACATTAGGATTCTCTTTTTAAGCTGTGCCTTAAAACACTAGTGCTTAGGAAATCTATTGGAGGCAGAAGCAGTCAAGGGTAGCCTAGGGTTAGGGTTAGGCTTAGGGTTAGGCTTAGGGTACGGCTTAGGGTACGGGTTCGGGGAGGGCTTCGTGTACGGCGTAGGGTAAGGGTTAGGGTTACGGTTAGGGTTAGTGTTAGGGTTAGGGCTCGGTTTAGTTTACGGGTTAGGATTAGGGTACGTGTTAGGGTTAGGGTAGCGGTTAGGGTTAGGCTACGTGTTAGGGTTAGGGTAGTTATTAAACCTATCCCAGTCTCTAGATACCCCTTAGCACGTAAAGAATATTATTTGGGGGTCCAGCCATGGAGAAGAGTTTAGACGCTAGGATAAGATAAGGAACACACCCATTATAAAGAAATCACATTAGGATTCTCTTTTTAAGCTGTTCCTTAAAACACTAGTGCTTTGGAAATCTATTGGAGGCAGAAGCAGTCAAGGGTAGCCTAGGGTTAGGGTTAGGCTTAGGGTTAGGCTTAGGGTACGGCTTAGGGTACGGGTTCGGGGAGGGCTTCGGGTACGGCGTAGGGTATGGGTTAGGGTTAGGGTTAGGGTTAGTGTTAGGGTTAGGGCTCGGTTTAGTTTACGGGTTAGGATTAGGGTACGTGTTAGGGTTAGGGTAGGGGTTAGGTTTAGGGTATGTGTTAGGGTTAGGGTAGTTATTAAACCTATCCCAGTCTCTAGATACCCCTTAGCACGTAAAGGAATATTATTTGGGGGTCCAGCCATGGAGAAGAGTTTAGACGCTAGGATAAGAAAAGAAACACACCCATTATAAAGAAATCACATTAGGATTCTCTTTTTAAGCTGTTCCTTAAAACACTAGTGCTTTGGAAATCTATTGGAGGCAGAAGCAGTCAAGGGTAGCCTAGGGTTAGGGTTAGGCTTAGGGTTAGGCTTAGGGTACGGCTTAGGGTACGGGTTCGGGGAGGGCTTCGGGTACGGCGTAGGGTATGGGTTAGGGTTAGGGTTAGGGTTAGTGTTAGGGTTAGGGCTCGGTTTAGTTTACGGGTTAGGATTAGGGTACGTGTTAGGGTTAGGGTAGGGGTCAGGTTTAGGGTATGTGTTAGGGTTAGGGTAGTTATTAAACCTATCCCACTCTCTAGATACCCCTTAGCACGGAAAGGAATATTATTTGGGGGTCCAGCCATGGAGAAGCGTTTAGACACTAGGATAAGATAAGGAACACACCCATTATTAATAAATCACATTAGGATTCTCTTTTTAAGCTGTGCCTTAAAACACTAGTGCTTAGGAAATCTATTGGAGGCAGAAGCAGTCAAGGGTAGCCTAGGGTTAGGGTTAGGCTTAGGGTTAGGCTTAGGGTACGTCTTCGGGTACGGCGTAGGGTAAGGGTTAGGGTTAGGGTTAGGGTTAGTGTTAGGGTTAGGGCTCGGTTTAGTTTACGGGTTAGGATTAGGGTACGTGTTAGGGTTAGGGTAGGGGTTAGGGTTAGGGTACGTGTTAGAGTTAGGGTAGTTATTAAACCTATCCCACTCTCTAGATACCCCTTAGCACGTAAAGAATATTATTTGGGGGTCCAGCCATGGAGAAGACTTTAGACACTAGGATAAGATAAGGAACACACCCATTATAAAAAAATCACATTAGGATTCTATTTTTAAGCTGTTCCTTAAAACACTAGTGCTTAGGAAATCTATTGGAGGCAGAAGCACTCAAGGGTAGCCTAGGGTTAGGGTTAGGCTTAGGGTACGGCTTAGGGTACGGGTTCGGGGAGGGCTTCGGGTACGGCGTAGTTTATGGGTTAGGGTTAGGGTTAGGGTTAGTGTTAGGGTTAGGGCTGGGTTTAGGGTACGGGTTAGGATTAGGGTACGTGATAGGTTTAGGGTACTGCTTAGGGTTATTGTACGTGTTAGGGTTAGGGTAGTTATTAAACCTATCCCAGTCTCTAGATACCCCTTAGCACGTTAAGGAATATTATTTGGGGGTCCAGCCATGGAGAAGAGTTTTGACGCTAGGATAAGATAAGGAACACACCCATTATAAAGAAATCACATTAGGATTCTCTTTTTAAGCTGTTCCTTAAAACACTAGTGCTTTGGAAATCTATTGGAGGCAGAAGCAGTCAAGGGTAGCCTAGGGTTAGGGTTAGGCTTAGGGTTAGGCTTAGGGTACGGCTTAGGGTACGGGTTCGGGGAGGGCTTCGGGTACGGCGTAGGGTATGGGTTAGGGTTAGGGTTAGGGTTAGTGTTAGGGTTAGGGCTCGGTTTAGTTTACGGGTTAGGATTAGGGTACGTGTTAGTGTTAGGGTAGGGGTTAGGTTTAGTGTATGTGTTAGGGTTAGGGTAGTTATTAAACCTATCCCACTCTCTAGATACCCCTTAGCACGGAAAGGAATATTATTTGGGGGTCCAGCCATGGAGAAGCGTTTAGACACTAGGATAAGATAAGGAACACACCCATTATTAATAAATCACATTAGGATTCTCTTTTTAAGCTGTTCCTTAAAACACTAGTGCTTAGGAAATCTATTGGAGGCAGAAGCAGTCAAGGGTAGCCTAGGGTTAGGGTTAGGCTTAGGGTTAGGCTTAGGGTACGGCTTAGGGTACGGGTTCGGGGAGGGCTTCGGGTACGGCGTAGGGTAAGGGTTAGGGTTAGGGTTAGGGTTAGTGTTAGGGTTAGGGCTCGGTTTAGTTTACGGGTTAGGATTAGGGTACGTGTTAGGGTTAGGGTAGCGGTTAGGGTTAGGCTACGTGTTAGGGTTAGGGTAGTTATTAAACCTATCCCAGTCTCTAGATACCCCTTAGCACGTAAAGAATATTATTTGGGGGTCCAGCCATGGAGAAGAGTTTAGACGCTAGGATAAGATAAGGAACACACCCATTATAAAGAAATCACATTAGGATTCTCTTTTTAAGCTGTTCCTTAAAACACTAGTGCTTTGGAAATCTATTGGAGGCAGAAGCAGTCAAGGGTAGCCTAGGGTTAGGGTTAGGCTTAGGGTTAGGCTTAGGGTACGGCTTAGGGTACGGGTTCGGGGAGGGCTTCGGGTACGGCGTAGGGTATGGGTTAGGGTTAGGGTTAGGGTTAGTGTTAGGGTTAGGGCTCGGTTTAGTTTACGGGTTAGGATTAGGGTACGTGTTAGGGTTAGGGTAGGGGTTAGGTTTAGGGTATGTGTTAGGGTTAGGGTAGTTATTAAACCTATCCCACTCTCTAGATACCCCTTAGCACGGAAAGGAATATTATTTGGGGGTCCAGCCATGGAGAAGCGTTTAGACACTAGGATAAGATAAGGAACACACCCATTATTAATAAATCACATTAGGATTCTCTTTTTAAGCTGTTCCTTAAAACACTAGTGCTTAGGAAATCTATTGGAGGCAGAAGCAGTCAAGGGTAGCCTAGGGTTAGGGTTAGGCTTAGGGTTAGGCTTAGGGTACGGCTTAGGGTACGGGTTTGGGGAGGGCTTCGTGTACGGCGTAGGGTAAGGGTTAGGGTTAGGGTTAGGGTTAGTGTTAGGGTTAGGGCTCGGTTTAGTTTACGGGTTAGGATTAGGGTACGTGTTAGGGTTAGGGTAGCGGTTAGGGTTAGGCTACGTGTTAGGGTTAGGGTAGTTATTAAACCTATCCCACTCTCTAGATACCCCTTAGCACGTAAAGAATATTATTTGGGGGTCCAGCCATGGAGAAAAGTTTAGACACTAGGATAAGATAAGGAACACACCCATTATAAAAAAATCACATTAGGATTCTATTTTTAAGCTGTTCCTTAAAACACTAGTGCTTAGGAAATCTTTTGGAGGCAGAAGCACTCAAGGGTAGCCTAGGGTTAGGGTTAGGCTTAGGGTACGGCTTAGGGTACGGGTTCGGGGAGGGCTTCGGGTACGGCGTAGTTTATGGGTTAGGGTTAGGGTTAGGGTTAGTGTTAGGGTTAGGGCTGGGTTTAGGGTACGGGTTAGGATTAGGGTACGTGATAGGTTTAGGGTACTGCTTAGGGTTATTGTACGTGTTAGGGTTAGGGTAGTTATTAAACCTATCCCAGTCTCTAGATACCCCTTAGCACGTAAAGGAATATTATTTGGGGGTCCAGCCATGGAGAAGAGTTTAGACGCTAGGATAAGATAAGGAACACACCCATTATAAAGAAATCACATTAGGATTCTCTTTTTAAGCTGTTCCTTAAAACACTAGTGCTTTGGAAATCTATTGGAGGCAGAAGCAGTCAAGGGTAGCCTAGGGTTAGGGTTAGGCTTAGGGTTAGGCTTAGGGTACGGCTTAGGGTACGGGTTCGGGGAGGGCTTCGGGTACGGCATAGGGTATGGGTTAGGGTTAGGGTTAGGGTTAGTGTTAGGGTTAGGGCTCGGTTTAGTTTACGGGTTAGGATTAGGGTACGTGTTAGGGTTAGGGTAGGGGTCAGGTTTAGGGTATGTGTTAGGGTTAGGGTAGTTATTAAACCTATCCCACTCTCTAGATACCCCTTAGCACGGAAAGGAATATTATTTGGGGGTCCAGCCATGGAGAAGCGTTTAGACACTAGGATAAGATAAGGAACACACCCATTATTAATAAATCACATTAGGATTCTCTTTTTAAGCTGTGCCTTAAAACACTAGTGCTTAGGAAATCTATTGGAGGCAGACGCAGTCAAGGGTAGCCTAGGGTTAGGGTTAGGCTTAGGGTTAGGCTTAGGGTACGTCTTCGGGTACGGCGTAGGGTAAGGGTTAGGGTTAGGGTTAGGGTTAGTGTTAGGGTTAGGGCTCGGTTTAGTTTACGGGTTAGGATTAGGGTTAGGGTTAGGGTTAGGGTAGCGGTTAGGGTTAGGCTACGTGTTAGGGTTAGGGTAGTTATTAAACCTATCCCACTCTCTAGATACCCCTTAGCACGTAAAGAATATTATTTGGGGATCCAGCCATGGAGAAGACTTTAGACACTAGGATAAGATAAGGAACACACCCATTATAAAAAAATCACATTAGGATTCTATTTTTAAGCTGTTCCTTAAAACACTAGTGCTTAGGAAATCTATTGGAGGCAGAAGCACTCAAGGGTAGCCTAGGGTTAGGGTTAGGCTTAGGGTACGGCTTAGGGTACGGGTTCGGGGAGGGCTTCGGGTACGGCGTAGTTTATGGGTTAGGGTTAGGGTTAGGGTTAGTGTTAGGGTTAGGGCTGGGTTTAGGGTACGGGTTAGGATTAGGGTACGTGATAGGTTTAGGGTACTGCTTAGGGTTATTGTACGTGTTAGGGTTAGGGTAGTTATTAAACCTATCCCAGTCTCTAGATACCCCTTAGCACGTAAAGGAATATTATTTGGGGGTCCAGCCATGGAGAAGAGTTTAGACGCTAGGATAAGATAAGGAACACACCCATTATAAAGAAATCACATTAGGATTCTCTTTTTAAGCTGTTCCTTAAAACACTAGTGCTTTGGAAATCTATTGGAGGCAGAAGCAGTCAAGGGTAGCCTAGGGTTAGGGTTAGGCTTAGGGTTAGGCTTAGGGTACGGCTTAGGGTACGGGTTCGGGGAGGGCTTCGGGTACGGCGTAGGGTATGGGTTAGGGTTAGGGTTAGGGTTAGTGTTAGGGTTAGGGCTCGGTTTAGTTTACGGGTTAGGATTAGGGTACGTGTTAGGGTTAGGGTAGGGGTTAGGTTTAGGGTATGTGTTAGGGTTAGGGTAGTTATTAAACCTATCCCACTCTCTAGATACCCCTTAGCACGGAAAGGAATATTATTTGGGGGTCCAGCCATGGAGAAGCGTTTAGACACTAGGATAAGATAAGGAACACACCCATTATTAATAAATCACATTAGGATTCTCTTTTTAAGCTGTTCCTTAAAACACTAGTGCTTAGGAAATCTATTGGAGGCAGAAGCAGTCAAGGGTAGCCTAGGGTTAGGGTTAGGCTTAGGGTTAGGCTTAGGGTTAGTCTTAGGGTACGGCTTAGGGTACGGGTTCGGGGAGGGCTTCGTGTACGGCGTAGGGTAAGGGTTAGGGTTAGGGTTAGGGTTAGTGTTAGGGTTAGGGCTCGGTTTAGTTTACGGGTTAGGATTAGGGTACGTGTTAGGGTTAGGGTAGCGGTTAGGGTTAGGCTACGTGTTAGGGTTAGGGTAGTTATTAAACCTATCCCAGTCTCTAGATACCCCTTAGCACGTAAAGAATATTATTTGGGGGTCCAGCCATGGAGAAGAGTTTAGACGCTAGGATAAGATAAGGAACACACCCATTATAAAGAAATCACATTAGGATTCTCTTTTTAAGCTGTTCCTTAAAACACTAGTGCTTTGGAAATCTATTGGAGGCAGAAGCAGTCAAGGGTAGCCTAGGGTTAGGGTTAGGCTTAGGGTTAGGCTTAGGTTTAGACTTAGGGTACGGCTTAGGGTACGGGTTCGGGGAGGGCTTCGTGTACGGCGTAGGGTAAGGGTTAGGGTTAGGGTTAGGGTTAGTGTTAGGGTTAGGGCTCGGTTTAGTTTACGGGTTAGGATTAGGGTACGTGTCAGGGTTAGGGTAGGGGTTAGGTTTAGGGTATGTGTTAGGGTTAGGGTAGTTATTAAACCTATCCCACTCTCTAGATACCCCTTAGCACGGAAAGGAATATTATTTGGGGGTCCAGCCATGGAGAAGCGTTTAGACACTAGGATAAGATAAGGAACACACCCATTATTAATAAATCACATTAGGATTCTCTTTTTAAGCTGTTCCTTAAAACACTAGTGCTTAGGAAATCTATTGGAGGCAGAAGCAGTCAAGGGTAGCCTAGGGTTAGGGTTAGGCTTAGGGTTAGGCTTAGGGTACGGCTTAGGGTACGGGTTCGGGGAGGGCTTCGTGTACGGCGTAGGGTAAGGGTTAGGGTTAGGGTTAGGGTTAGTGTTAGGGTTAGGGCTCGGTTTAGTTAACGGGTTAGGATTAGGGTACGTGTTAGGGTTAGGGTAGCGGTTAGGGTTAGGCTACGTGTTAGGGTTAGGGTAGTTATTAAACCTATCCCAGTCTCTAGATACCCCTTAGCACGTAAAGAATATTATTTGGGGGTCCAGCCATGGAGAAAAGTTTAGACACTAGGATAAGATAAGGAACACACCCATTATAAAGAAATCACATTAGGATTCTATTTTTAAGCTGTTCCTTAAAACACTAGTGCTTAGGAAATCTATTGGAGGCAGAAGCAGTCAAGGGTAGCCTAGGGTTAGGGTTAGGCTTAGGGTTAGGCTTAGGGTACGGGTTCGGGGAGGGCTTCGGGTACGGCGTAGTTTATGGGTTAGGGTTAGGGTTAGGGTTAGTGTTAGGGTTAGGGCTCGGTTTAGGGTATGGGTTAGGATTAGGGTACGTGATAGGTTTAGGGTAGTGGTTAGGGTTATTGTACGTGTTAGGGTTAGGGTAGTTATTAAACCTATCCCAGTCTCTAGATACCCCTTAGCACGTAAAGGAATATTATTTGGGGGTCCAGCCATGGAGAAGAGTTTAGACGCTAGGATAAGAAAAGAAACACACCCATTATAAAGAAATCACATTAGGATTCTCTTTTTAAGCTGTTCCTTAAAACACTAGTGCTTTGGAAATCTATTGGAGGCAGAAGCAGTCAAGGGTAGCCTAGGGTTAAGGTTAGGCTTAGGGTTAGGCTTAGGGTACGGCTTAGGGTACGGGTTCGGGGAGGGCTTCGGGTACGGCGTAGGGTATGGGTTAGGGTTAGGGTTAGGGTTAGTGTTAGGGTTAGGGCTCGGTTTAGTTTACGGGTTAGGATTAGGGTACGTGTTAGGGTTAGGGTAGGGGTCAGGTTTAGGGTATGTGTTAGGGTTAGGGTAGTTATTAAACCTATCCCACTCTCTAGATACCCCTTAGCACGGAAAGGAATATTATTTGGGGGTCCAGCCATGGAGAAGCGTTTAGACACTAGGATAAGATAAGGAACACACCCATTATTAATAAATCACATTAGGATTCTCTTTTTAAGCTGTGCCTTAAAACACTAGTGCTTAGGAAATCTATTGGAGGCAGAAGCAGTCAAGGGTAGCCTAGGGTTAGGGTTAGGCTTAGGGTTAGGCTTAGGGTACGTCTTCGGGTACGGCGTAGGGTAAGGGTTAGGGTTAGGGTTAGGGTTAGTGTTAGGGTTAGGGCTCGGTTTAGTTTACGGGTTAGGATTAGGGTACGTGTTAGGGTTAGGGTAGGGGTTAGGGTTAGGGTACGTGTTAGAGTTAGGGTAGTTATTAAACCTATCCCACTCTCTAGATACCCCTTAGCACGTAAAGAACATTATTTGGGGGTCCAGCCATGGAGAAGACTTTAGACACTAGGATAAGATAAGGAACACACCCATTATAAAAAAATCACATTAGGATTCTATTTTTAAGCTGTTCCTTAAAACACTAGTGCTTAGGAAATCTATTGGAGGCAGAAGCACTCAAGGGTAGCCTAGGGTTAGGGTTAGGCTTAGGGTACGGCTTAGGGTACGGGTTCGGGGAGGGCTTCGGGTACGGCGTAGTTTATGGGTTAGGGTTAGGGTTAGGGTTAGTGTTAGGGTTAGGGCTGGGTTTAGGGTACGGGTTAGGATTAGGGTACGTGATAGGTTTAGGGTACTGCTTAGGGTTATTGTACGTGTTAGGGTTAGGGTAGTTATTAAACCTATCCCAGTCTCTAGATACCCCTTAGCACGTAAAGAATATTATTTGGGGGTCCAGCCATGGAGAAGAGTTTAGACGCTAGGATAAGATAAGGAACACACCCATTATAAAGAAATCACATTAGGATTCTCTTTTTAAGCTGTTCCTTAAAACACTAGTGCTTTGGAAATCTATTGGAGGCAGAAGCAGTCAAGGGTAGCCTAGGGTTAGGGTTAGGCTTAGGGTTAGGCTTAGGGTACGGCTTAGGGTACGGGTTCGGGGAGGGCTTCGGGTACGGCGTAGGGTATGGGTTAGGGTTAGGGTTAGGGTTAGTGTTAGGGTTAGGGCTCGGTTTAGTTTACGGGTTAGGATTAGGGTACGTGTTAGGGTTAGGGTAGGGGTTAGGTTTAGGGTATGTGTTAGGGTTAGGGTAGTTATTAAACCTATCCCACTCTCTAGATACCCCTTAGCACGGAAAGGAATATTATTTGGGGGTCCAGCCATGGAGAAGCGTTTAGACACTAGGATAAGATAAGGAACACACCCATTATTAATAAATCACATTAGGATTCTCTTTTTAAGCTGTTCCTTAAAACACTAGTGCTTAGGAAATCTATTGGAGGCAGAAGCAGTCAAGGGTAGCCTAGGGTTAGGGTTAGGCTTAGGGTTAGGCTTAGGGTTAGACTTAGGGTACGGCTTAGGGTACGGGTTCGGGGAGGGCTTCGTGTACGGCGTAGGGTAAGGGTTAGGGTTAGGGTTAGGGTTAGTGTTAGGGTTAGGGCTCGGTTTAGTTTACGGGTTAGGATTAGGGTACGTGTTAGGGTTAGGGTAGCGGTTAGGGTTAGGCTACGTGTTAGGGTTAGGGTAGTTATTAAACCTATCCCAGTCTCTAGATACCCCTTAGCACGTAAAGAATATTATTTGGGGGTCCAGCCATGGAAAAGAGTTTAGACGCTAGGATAAGATAAGGAACACACCCATTATAAAGAAATCACATTAGGATTCTCTTTTTAAGCTGTTCCTTAAAACACTAGTGCTTTGGAAATCTATTGGAGGCAGAAGCAGTCAAGGGTAGCCTAGGGTTAGGGTTAGGCTTAGGGTTAGGCTTAGGGTACGGCTTAGGGTACGGGTTCGGGGAGGGCTTCGGGTACGGCGTAGGGTATGGGTTAGGGTTAGGGTTAGGGTTAGTGTTAGGGTTAGGGCTCGGTTTAGTTTACGGGTTAGGATTAGGGTACGTGTTAGGGTTAGGGTAGGGGTTAGGTTTAGGGTATGTGTTAGGGTTAGGGTAGTTATTAAACCTATCCCACTCTCTAGATACCCCTTAGCACGGAAAGGAATATTATTTGGGGGTCCAGCCATGGAGAAGCGTTTAGACACTAGGATAAGATAAGGAACACACCCATTATTAATAAATCACATTAGGATTCTCTGTTTAAGCTGTTCCTTAAAACACTAGTGCTTAGGAAATCTATTGGAGGCAGAAGCAGTCAAGGGTAGCCTAGGGTTAGGGTTAGGCTTAGGGTTAGGCTTAGGGTACGGCTTAGGGTACGGGTTCGGGGAGGGCTTCGTGTACGGCGTAGGGTAAGGGTTAGGGTTAGGGTTAGGGTTAGTGTTAGGGTTAGGGCTCGGTTTAGTTTACGGGTTAGGATTAGGGTACGTGTTAGGGTTAGGGTAGCGGTTAGGGTTAGGCTACGTGTTAGGGTTAGGGTAGTTATTAAACCTATCCCACTCTCTAGATACCCCTTAGCACGTAAAGAATATTATTTGGGGGTCCAGCCATGGAGAAGACTTTAGACACTAGGATAAGATAAGGAACACACCCATTATAAAAAAATCACATTAGGATTCTATTTTTAAGCTGTTCCTTAAAACACTAGTGCTTAGGAAATCTATTGGAGGCAGAAGCACTCAAGGGTAGCCTAGGGTTAGGGTTAGGCTTAGGGTACGGCTTAGGGTACGGGTTCGGGGAGGGCTTCGGGTACGGCGTAGTTTATGGGTTAGGGTTAGGGTTAGGGTTAGTGTTAGGGTTAGGGCTGGGTTTAGGGTACGGGTTAGGATTAGGGTACGTGATAGGTTTAGGGTACTGCTTAGGGTTATTGTACGTGTTAGGGTTAGGGTAGTTATTAAACCTATCCCAGTCTCTAGATACCCCTTAGCACGTAAAGGAATATTATTTGGGGGTCCAGCCATGGAGAAGAGTTTTGACGCTAGGATAAGATAAGGAACACACCCATTATAAAGAAATCACATTAGGATTCTCTTTTTAAGCTGTTCCTTAAAACACTAGTGCTTTGGAAATCTATTGGAGGCAGAAGCAGTCAAGGGTAGCCTAGGGTTAGGGTTAGGCTTAGGGTTAGGCTTAGGGTACGGCTTAGGGTACGGGTTCGGGGAGGGCTTCGGGTACGGCGTAGGGTATGGGTTAGGGTTAGGGTTAGGGTTAGTGTTAGGGTTAGGGCTCGGTTTAGTTTACGGGTTAGGATTAGGGTACGTGTTAGTGTTAGGGTAGGGGTTAGGTTTAGGGTATGTGTTAGGGTTAGGGTAGTTATTAAACCTATCCCACTCTCTAGATACCCCTTAGCACGGAAAGGAATATTATTTGGGGATCCAGCCATGGAGAAGCGTTTAGACACTAGGATAAGATAAGGAACACACCCATTATTAATAAATCACATTAGGATTCTCTTTTTAAGCTGTTCCTTAAAACACTAGTGCTTAGGAAATCTATTGGAGGCAGAAGCAGTCAAGGGTAGCCTAGGGTTAGGGTTAGGCTTAGGGTTAGGCTTAGGGTACGGCTTAGGGTACGGGTTCGGGGAGGGCTTCGTGTACGGCGTAGGGTAAGGGTTAGGGTTAGGGTTAGGGTTAGTGTTAGGGTTAGGGCTCGGTTTAGTTTACGGGTTAGGATTAGGGTACGTGTTAGGGTTAGGGTAGCGGTTAGGGTTAGGCTACGTGTTAGGGTTAGGGTAGTTATTAAACCTATCCCAGTCTCTAGATACCCCTTAGCACGTAAAGAATATTATTTGGGGGTCCAGCCATGGAGAAGAGTTTAGACGCTAGGATAAGATAAGGAACACACCCATTATAAAGAAATCACATTAGGATTCTCTTTTTAAGCTGTTCCTTAAAACACTAGTGCTTTGGAAATCTATTGGAGGCAGAAGCAGTCAAGGGTAGCCTAGGGTTAGGGTTAGGCTTAGGGTTAGGCTTAGGGTACGGCTTAGGGTACGGGTTCGGGGAGGGCTTCGGGTACGGCGTAGGGTATGGGTTAGGGTTAGGGTTAGGGTTAGTGTTAGGGTTAGGGCTCGGTTTAGTTTACGGGTTAGGATTAGGGTACGTGTTAGGGTTAGGGTAGGGGTTAGGTTTAGGGTATGTGTTAGGGTTAGGGTAGTTATTAAACCTATCCCACTCTCTAGATACCCCTTAGCACGGAAAGGAATATTATTTGGGGGTCCAGCCATGGAGAAGCGTTTAGACACTAGGATAAGATAAGGAACACACCCATTATTAATAAATCACATTAGGATTCTCTTTTTAAGCTGTTCCTTAAAACACTAGTGCTTAGGAAATCTATTGGAGGCAGAAGCAGTCAAGGGTAGCCTAGGGTTAGGGTTAGGCTTAGGGTTAGGCTTAGGGTACGGCTTAGGGTACGGGTTCGGGGAGGGCTTCGTGTACGGCGTAGGGTAAGGGTTAGGGTTAGGGTTAGGGTTAGTGTTAGGGTTAGGGCTCGGTTTAGTTTACGGGTTAGGATTAGGGTACGTGTTAGGGTTAGGGTAGCGGTTAGGGTTAGGCTACGTGTTAGGGTTAGGGTAGTTATTAAACCTATCCCACTCTCTAGATACCCCTTAGCACGTAAAGAATATTATTTGGGGGTCCAGCCATGGAGAAAAGTTTAGACACTAGGATAAGATAAGGAACACACCCATTATAAAGAAATCACATTAGGATTCTATTTTTAAGCTGTTCCTTAAAACACTAGTGCTTAGGAAATCTATTGGAGGCAGAAGCAGTCAAGGGTAGCCTAGGGTTAGGGTTAGGCTTAGGGTTAGGCTTAGGGTACGGGTTCGGGGAGGGCTTCGGGTACGGCGTAGTTTATGGGATAGGGTTAGGGTTAGGGTTAGTGTTAGGGTTAGGGCTGGGTTTAGGGTACGGGTTAGGATTAGGGTACGTGATAGGTTTAGGGTAGTGGTTAGGGTTATTGTACGTGTTAGGGTTAGGGTAGTTATTAAACCTATCCCAGTCTCTAGATACCCCTTAGCACGTAAAGGAATATTATTTGGGGGTCCAGCCATGGAGAAGAGTTTAGACGCTAGGATAAGAAAAGAAACACACCCATTATAAAGAAATCACATTAGGATTCTCTTTTTAAGCTGTTCCTTAAAACACTAGTGCTTTGGAAATCTATTGGAGGCAGAAGCAGTCAAGGGTAGCCTAGGGTTAGGGTTAGGCTTAGGGTTAGGCTTAGGGTACGGCTTAGGGTACGGGTTCGGGGAGGGCTTCGGGTACGGCGTAGGGTATGGGTTAGGGTTAGGGTTAGGGTTAGTGTTAGGGTTAGGGCTCGGTTTAGTTTACGGGTTAGGATTAGGGTACGTGTTAGGGTTAGGGTAGGGGTCAGGTTTAGGGTATGTGTTAGGGTTAGGGTAGTTATTAAACCTATCCCACTCTCTAGATACCCCTTAGCACGGAAAGGAATATTATTTGGGGGTCCAGCCATGGAGAAGCGTTTAGACACTAGGATAAGATAAGGAACACACCCATTATTAATAAATCACATTAGGATTCTCTTTTTAAGCTGTGCCTTAAAACACTAGTGCTTAGGAAATCTATTGGAGGCAGAAGCAGTCAAGGGTAGCCTAGGGTTAGGGTTAGGCTTAGGGTTAGGCTTAGGGTACGTCTTCGGGTACGGCGTAGGGTAAGGGTTAGGGTTAGGGTTAGGGTTAGTGTTAGGGTTAGGGCTCGGTTTAGTTTACGGGTTAGGATTAGGGTACGTGTTAGGGTTAGGGTAGGGGTTAGGGTTAGGGTACGTGTTAGAGTTAGGGTAGTTATTAAACCTATCCCACTCTCTAGATACCCCTTAGCACGTAAAGAATATTATTTGGGGATCCAGCCATGGAGAAGACTTTAGACACTAGGATAAGATAAGGAACACACCCATTATAAAAAAATCACATTAGGATTCTATTTTTAAGCTGTTCCTTAAAACACTAGTGCTTAGGAAATCTATTGGAGGCAGAAGCACTCAAGGGTAGCCTAGGGTTAGGGTTAGGCTTAGGGTACGGCTTAGGGTACGGGTTCGGGGAGGGCTTCGGGTACGGCGTAGTTTATGGGTTAGGGTTAGGGTTAGGGTTAGTGTTAGGGTTAGGGCTGGGTTTAGGGTACGGGTTAGGATTAGGGTACGTGATAGGTTTAGGGTACTGCTTAGGGTTATTGTACGTGTTAGGGTTAGGGTAGTTATTAAACCTATCCCAGTCTCTAGATACCCCTTAGCACGTAAAGGAATATTATTTGGGGGTCCAGCCATGGAGAAGAGTTTAGACGCTAGGATAAGATAAGGAACACACCCATTATAAAGAAATCACATTAGGATTCTCTTTTTAAGCTGTTCCTTAAAACACTAGTGCTTTGGAAATCTATTGGAGGCAGAAGCAGTCAAGGGTAGCCTAGGGTTAGGGTTAGGCTTAGGGTTAGGCTTAGGGTACGGCTTAGGGTACGGGTTCGGGGAGGGCTTCGGGTACGGCGTAGGGTATGGGTTAGGGTTAGGGTTAGGGTTAGTGTTAGGGTTAGGGCTCGGTTTAGTTTACGGGTTAGGATTAGGGTACGTGTTAGGGTTAGGGTAGGGGTTAGGTTTAGGGTATGTGTTAGGGTTAGGGTAGTTATTAAACCTATCCCACTCTCTAGATACCCCTTAGCACGGAAAGGAATATTATTTGGGGGTCCAGCCATGGAGAAGCGTTTAGACACTAGGATAAGATAAGGAACACACCCATTATTAATAAATCACATTAGGATTCTCTTTTTAAGCTGTTCCTTAAAACACTAGTGCTTAGGAAATCTATTGGAGGCACAAGCAGTCAAGGGTAGCCTAGGGTTAGGGTTAGGCTTAGGGTTAGGCTTAGGGTTAGACTTAGGGTACGGCTTAGGGTACGGGTTCGGGGAGGGCTTCGTGTACGGCGTAGGGTAAGGGTTAGGGTTAGGGTTAGGGTTAGTGTTAGGGTTAGGGCTCGGTTTAGTTTACGGGTTAGGATTAGGGTACGTGTTAGGGTTAGGGTAGCGGTTAGGGTTAGGCTACGTGTTAGGGTTAGGGTAGTTATTAAACCTATCCCAGTCTCTAGATACCCCTTAGCACGTAAAGAATATTATTTGGGGGTCCAGCCATGGAGAAGAGTTTAGACGCTAGGATAAGATAAGGAACACACCCATTATAAAGAAATCACATTAGGATTCTCTTTTTAAGCTGTTCCTTAAAACACTAGTGCTTTGGAAATCTATTGGAGGCAGAAGCAGTCAAGGGTAGCCTAGGGTTAGGGTTAGGCTTAGGGTTAGGCTTAGGGTACGGCTTAGGCTACGGGTTCGGGGAGGGCTTCGGGTACGGCGTAGGGTATGGGTTAGGGTTAGGGTTAGGGTTAGTGTTAGGGTTAGGGCTCGGTTTAGTTTACGGGTTAGGATTAGGGTAAGTGTTAGGGTTAGGGTAGGGGTTAGGTTTAGGGTATGTGTTAGGGTTAGGGTAGTTATTAAACCTATCCCACTCTCTAGATACCCCTTAGCACGGAAAGGAATATTATTTGGGGGTCCAGCCATGGAGAAGCGTTTAGACACTAGGATAAGATAAGGAACACACCCATTATTAATAAATCACATTAGGATTCTCTTTTTAAGCTGTTCCTTAAAACACTAGTGCTTAGGAAATCTATTGGAGGCAGAAGCAGTCAAGGGTAGCCTAGGGTTAGGGTTAGGCTTAGGGTTAGGCTTAGGGTACGGCTTAGGGTACGGGTTCGGGGAGGGCTTCGTGTACGGCGTAGGGTAAGGGTTAGGGTTAGGGTTAGGGTTAGTGTTAGGGTTAGGGCTCGGTTTAGTTTACGGGTTAGGATTAGGGTACGTGTTAGGGTTAGGGTAGCGGTTAGGGTTAGGCTACGTGTTAGGGTTAGGGTAGTTATTAAACCTATCCCACTCTCTAGATACCCCTTAGCACGTAAAGAATATTATTTGGGGGTCCAGCCATGGAGAAAAGTTTAGACACTAGGATAAGATAAGGAACACACCCATTATAAAGAAATCACATAAGGATTCTATTTTTAAGCTGTTCCTTAAAACACTAGTGCTTAGGAAATCTATTGGAGGCAGAAGCAGTCAAGGGTAGCCTAGGGTTAGGGTTAGGCTTAGGGTTAGGCTTAGGGTACGGGTTCGGGGAGGGCTTCGGGTACGGCGTAGTTTATGGGTTAGGGTTAGGGTTAGGGTTAGTGTTAGGGTTAGGGCTCGGTTTAGGGTATGGGTTAGGATTAGGGTACGTGATAGGTTTAGGGTAGTGGTTAGGGTTATTGTACGTGTTAGGGTTAGGGTAGTTATTAAACCTATCCCAGTCTCTAGATACCCCTTAGCACGTAAAGGAATATTATTTGGGGGTCCAGCCATGGAGAAGAGTTTAGACGCTAGGATAAGAAAAGAAACACACCCATTATAAAGAAATCACAATAGGATTCTCTTTTTAAGCTGTTCCTTAAAACACTAGTGCTTTGGAAATCTATTGGAGGCAGAAGCAGTCAAGGGTAGCCTAGGGTTAGGCTTAGGCTTAGGGTTAGGCTTAGGGTACGGCTTAGGGTACGGGTTCGGGGAGGGCTTCGGGTACGGCGTAGGGTATGGGTTAGGGTTAGGGTTAGGGTTAGTGTTAGGGTTAGGGCTCGGTTTAGTTTACGGGTTAGGATTAGGGTACGTGTTAGGGTTAGGGTAGGGGTCAGGTTTAGGGTATGTGTTAGGGTTAGGGTAGTTATTAAACCTATCCCACTCTCTAGATACCCCTTAGCACGGAAAGGAATATTATTTGGGGGTCCAGCCATGGAGAAGCGTTTAGACACTAGGATAAGATAAGGAACACACCCATTATTAATAAATCACATTAGGATTCTCTTTTTAAGCTGTGCCTTAAAACACTAGTGCTTAGGAAATCTATTGGAGGCAGAAGCAGTCAAGGGTAGCCTAGGGTTAGGGTTAGGCTTAGGGTTAGGCTTAGGGTACGTCTTCGGGTACGGCGTAGGGTAAGGGTTAGGGTTAGGGTTAGGGTTAGTGTTAGGGTTAGGGCTCGGTTTAGTTTACGGGTTAGGATTAGGGTACGTGTTAGGGTTAGGGTAGGGGTTAGGGTTAGGGTACGTGTTAGAGTTAGGGTAGTTATTAAACCTATCCCACTCTCTAGATACCCCTTAGCACGTAAAGAACATTATTTGGGGGTCCAGCCATGGAGAAGACTTTAGACACTAGGATAAGATAAGGAACACACCCATTATAAAAAAATCACATTAGGATTCTATTTTTAAGCTGTTCCTTAAAACACTAGTGCTTAGGAAATCTATTGGAGGCAGAAGCACTCAAGGGTAGCCTAGGGTTAGGGTTAGGCTTAGGGTACGGCTTAGGGTACGGGTTCGGGGAGGGCTTCGGGTACGGCGTAGGGTATGGGTTAGGGTTAGGGTTAGGGTTAGTGTTAGGGTTAGGGCTCGGTTTAGTTTACGGGTTAGGATTAGGGTACGTGTTAGGGTTAGGGTAGGGGTTAGGTTTAGGGTATGTGTTAGGGTTAGGGTAGTTATTAAACCTATCCCACTCTCTAGATACCCCTTAGCACGGAAAGGAATATTATTTGGGGGTCCAGCCATGGAGAAGCGTTTAGACACTAGGATAAGATAAGGAACACACCCATTATTAATAAATCACATTAGGATTCTCTTTTTAAGGTGTTCCTTAAAACACTAGTGCTTAGGAAATCTATTGGAGGCAGAAGCAGTCAAGGGTAGCCTAGGGTTAGGGTTAGGCTTAGGGTTAGGCTTAGGGTACGGCTTAGGGTACGGGTTCGGGGAGGGCTTCGTGTACGGCGTAGGGTAAGGGTTAGGGTTAGGGTTAGGGTTAGTGTTAGGGTTAGGGCTCGGTTTAGTTTACGGGTTAGGATTAGGGTACGTGTTAGGGTTAGGGTAGCGGTTAGGGTTAGGCTACGTGTTAGGGTTAGGGTAGTTATTAAACCTATCCCACTCTCTAGATACCCCTTAGCACGTAAAGAATATTATTTGGGGGTCCAGCCATGGAGAAAAGTTTAGACACTAGGATAAGATAAGGAACACACCCATTATAAAAAAATCACATTAGGATTCTATTTTTAAGCTGTTCCTTAAAACACTAGTGCTTAGGAAATCTATTGGAGGCAGAAGCACTCAAGGGTAGCCTAGGGTTAGGGTTAGGCTTAGGGTACGGCTTAGGGTACGGGTTCGGGGAGGGCTTCGGGTACGGCGTAGTTTATGGGTTAGGGTTAGGGTTAGGGTTAGTGTTAGGGTTAGGGCTGGGTTTAGGGTACGGGTTAGGATTAGGGTACGTGATAGGTTTAGGGTACTGCTTAGGGTTATTGTACGTGTTAGGGTTAGGGTAGTTATTAAACCTATCCCAGTCTCTAGATACCCCTTAGCACGTAAAGGAATATTATTTGGGGGTCCAGCCATGGAGAAGAGTTTAGACGCTAGGATAAGATAAGGAACACACCCATTATAAAGAAATCACATTAGGATTCTCTTTTTAAGCTGTTCCTTAAAACACTAGTGCTTTGGAAATCTATTGGAGGCAGAAGCAGTCAAGGGTAGCCTAGGGTTAGGGTTAGGCTTAGGGTTAGGCTTAGGGTACGGCTTAGGGTACGGGTTCGGGGAGGGCTTCGGGTACGGCGTAGGGTATGGGTTAGGGTTAGGGTTAGGGTTAGTGTTAGGGTTAGGGCTCGGTTTAGTTTACGGGTTAGGATTAGGGTACGTGTTAGGGTTAGGGTAGGGGTCAGGTTTAGGGTATGTGTTAGGGTTAGGGTAGTTATTAAACCTATCCCACTCTCTAGATACCCCTTAGCACGGAAAGGAATATTATTTGGGGGTCCAGCCATGGAGAAGCGTTTAGACACTAGGATAAGATAAGGAACACACCCATTATTAATAAATCACATTAGGATTCTCTTTTTAAGCTGTGCCTTAAAACACTAGTGCTTAGGAAATCTATTGGAGGCAGAAGCACTCAAGGGTAGCCTAGGGTTAGGGTTAGGCTTAGGGTTAGGCTTAGGGTACGTCTTCGGGTACGGCGTAGGGTAAGGGTTAGGGTTAGGGTTAGGGTTAGTGTTAGGGTTAGGGCTCGGTTTAGTTTACGGGTTAGGATTAGGGTTAGGGTTAGGGTTAGGGTAGCGGTTAGGGTTAGGCTACGTGTTAGGGTTAGGGTAGTTATTAAACCTATCCCACTCTCTAGATACCCCTTAGCACGTAAAGAATATTATTTGGGGGTCCAGCCATGGAGAAAAGTTTAGACACTAGGATAAGATAAGGAACACACCCATTATAAAGAAATCACATTAGGATTCTATTTTTAAGCTGTTCCTTAAAACACTAGTGCTTAGGAAATCTATTGGAGGCAGAAGCAGTCAAGGGTAGCCTAGGGTTAGGGTTAGGCTTAGGGTTAGGCTTAGGGTACGGGTTCGGGGAGGGCTTCGGGTACGGCGTAGTTTATGGGTTAGGGTTAGGGTTAGGGTTAGTGTTAGGGTTAGGGCTCGGTTTAGGGTACGGGTTAGGATTAGGGTACGTGATAGGTTTAGGGTAGTGGTTAGGGTTATTGTACGTGTTAGGGTTAGGGTAGTTATTAAACCTATCCCAGTCTCTAGATACCCCTTAGCACGTAAAGGAATATTATTTGGGGGTCCAGCCATGGAGAAGAGTTTAGACGCTAGGATAAGAAAAGAAACACACCCATTATAAAGAAATCACATTAAGATTCTCTTTTTAAGCTGTTCCTTAAAACACTAGTGCTTTGGAAATCTATTGGAGGCAGAAGCAGTCAAGGGTAGCCTAGGGTTAGGGTTAGGCTTAGGGTTAGGCTTAGGGTACGGCTTAGGGTACGGGTTCGGGGAGGGCTTCGGGTACGGCGTAGGGTATGGGTTAGGGTTAGGGTTAGGGTTAGTGTTAGGGTTAGGGCTCGGTTTAGTTTACGGGTTAGGATTAGGGTACGTGTTAGGGTTAGGGTAGGGGTCAGGTTTAGGGTATGTGTTAGGGTTAGGGTAGTTATTAAACCTATCCCACTCTCTAGATACCCCTTAGCACGGAAAGGAATATTATTTGGGGGTCCAGCCATGGAGAAGCGTTTAGACACTAGGATAAGATAAGGAACACACCCATTATTAATAAATCACATTAGGATTCTCTTTTTAAGCTGTTCCTTAAAACACTAGTGCTTAGGAAATCTATTGGAGGCAGAAGCAGTCAAGGGTAGCCTAGGGTTAGGGTTAGGCTTAGGGTTAGGCTTAGGGTACGGCTTAGGGTACGGGTTCGGGGAGGGCTTCGTATACGGCGTAGGGTAAGGGTTAGGGTTAGGGTTAGGGTTAGTGTTAGGGTTAGGGCTCGGTTTAGTTTATGGGTTAGGATTAGGGTACGTGTTAGGGTTAGGGTAGTGGTTAGGGTTAGGCTACGTGTTAGGGTTAGGGTAGTTATTAAACCTATCCCAGTCTCTAGATACCCCTTAGCACGTAAAGAATATTATTTGGGGGTCCAGCCATGGAGAAGAGTTTAGACGCTAGGATAAGATAAGGAACACACCCATTATAAAGAAATCACATTAGGATTCTCTTTTTAAGCTGTTCCTTAAAACACTAGTGCTTTGGAAATCTATTGGAGGCAGAAGCAGTCAAGGGTAGCCTAGGGTTAGGGTTAGGCTTAGGGTTAGGCTTAGGGTACGGCTTAGGGTACGGGTTCGGGGAGGGCTTCGGGTACGGCATAGTTTATGGGTTAGGGTTAGGGTTAGGGTTAGTGTTAGGGTTAGGGCTGGGTTTAGGGTACGGGTTAGGATTAGGGTACGTGATAGGTTTAGGGTACTGCTTAGGGTTATTGTACGTGTTAGGGTTAGGGTAGTTATTAAACCTATCCCAGTCTCTAGATACCCCTTAGCACGTAAAGGAATATTATTTGGGGGTCCAGCCATGGAGAAGAGTTTAGACGCTAGGATAAGATAAGGAACACACCCATTATAAAGAAATCACATTAGGATTCTCTTTTTAAGCTGTTCCTTAAAACACTAGTGCTTTGGAAATCTATTGGAGGCAGAAGCAGTCAAGGGTAGCCTAGGGTTAGGGTTAGGCTTAGGGTTAGGCTTAGGGTACGGCTTAGGGTACGGGTTCGGGGAGGGCTTCGGGTACGGCGTAGGGTATGGGTTAGGGTTAGGGTTAGGGTTAGTGTTAGGGTTAGGGCTCGGTTTAGTTTACGGGTTAGGATTAGGGTACGTGTTAGGGTTAGGGTAGGGGTTAGGTTTAGGGTATGTGTTAGGGTTAGGGTAGTTATTAAACCTATCCCACTCTCTAGATACCCCTTAGCACGGAAAGGAATATTATTTGGGGGTCCAGCCATGGAGAAGCGTTTAGACACTAGGATAAGATAAGGAACACACCCATTATTAATAAATCACATTAGGATTCTCTTTTTAAGCTGTTCCTTAAAACACTAGTGCTTAGGAAATCTATTGGAGGCAGAAGCAGTCAAGGGTAGCCTAGGGTTAGGGTTAGGCTTAGGGTTAGGCTTAGGGTACGGCTTAGGGTACGGGTTCGGGGAGGGCTTCGTGTACGGCGTAGGGTAAGGGTTAGGGTTAGGGTTAGGGTTAGGGCTCGGTTTAGTTTACGGGTTAGGATTAGGGTACGTGTTAGGGTTAGGGTAGCGGTTAGGGTTAGGCTACGTGTTAGGGTTAGGGTAGTTATTAAACCTATCCCAGTCTCTAGATACCCCTTAGCACGTAAAGGAATATTATTTGGGGGTCCAGCCATGGAGAAGAGTTTAGACGCTAGGATAAGAAAAGAAACACACCCATTATAAAGAAATCACAATAGGATTCTCTTTTTAAGCTGTTCCTTAAAACACTAGTGCTTTGGAAATCTATTGGAGGCAGAAGCAGTCAAGGGTAGCCTAGGGTTAGGGTTAGGCTTAGGGTTAGGCTTAGGGTACGGCTTAGGGTACGGGTTCGGGGAGGGCTTCGGGTACGGCGTAGGGTATGGGTTAAGGTTAGGGTTAGGGTTAGTGTTAGGGTTAGGGCTCGGTTTAGTTTACGGGTTAGGATTAGGGTACGTGTTAGGGTTAGGGTAGGGGTCAGGTTTAGGGTATGTGTTAGGGTTAGGGTAGTTATTAAACCTATCCCACTCTCTAGATACCCCTTAGCACGGAAAGGAATATTATTTGGGGGTCCAGCCATGGAGAAGCGTTTAGACACTAGGATAAGATAAGGAACACACCCATTATTAATAAATCACATTAGGATTCTCTTTTTAAGCTGTGCCTTAAAACACTAGTGCTTAGGAAATCTATTGGAGGCAGAAGCAGTCAAGGGTAGCCTAGGGTTAGGGTTAGGCTTAGGGTTAGGCTTAGGGTACGTCTTCGGGTACGGCGTAGGGTAAGGGTTAGGGTTAGGGTTAGGGTTAGTGTTAGGGTTAGGGCTCGGTTTAGTTTACGGGTTAGGATTAGGGTACGTGTTAGGGTTAGGGTAGGGGTTAGGGTTAGGGTACGTGTTAGAGTTAGGGTAGTTATTAAACCTATCCCACTCTCTAGATACCCCTTAGCACGTAAACAACATTATTTGGGGGTCCAGCCATGGAGAAGACTTTAGACACTAGGATAAGATAAGGAACACACCCATTATAAAAAAATCACATTAGGATTCTATTTTTAAGCTGTTCCTTAAAACACTAGTGCTTAGGAAATCTATTGGAGGCAGAAGCACTCAAGGGTAGCCTAGGGTTAGGGTTAGGCTTAGGGTACGGCTTAGGGTACGGGTTCGGGGAGGGCTTCGGGTACGGCGTAGGGTATGGGTTAGGGTTAGGGTTAGGGTTAGTGTTAGGGTTAGGGCTCGGTTTAGTTTACGGGTTAGGATTAGGGTACGTGTTAGGGTTAGGGTAGGGGTTAGGTTTAGGGTATGTGTTAGGGTTAGGGTAGTTATTAAACCTATCCCACTCTCTAGATACCCCTTAGCACGGAAAGGAATATTATTTGGGGGTCCAGCCATGGAGAAGCGTTTAGACACTAGGATAAGATAAGGAACACACCCATTATTAATAAATCACATTAGGATTCTCTTTTTAAGCTGTTCCTTAAAACACTAGTGCTTAGGAAATCTATTGGAGGCAGAAGCAGTCAAGGGTAGCCTAGGGTTAGGGTTAGGCTTAGGGTTAGGCTTAGGGTACGGCTTAGGGTACGGGTTCGGGGAGGGCTTCGTGTACGGCGTAGGGTAAGGGTTAGGGTTAGGGTTAGGGTTAGTGTTAGGGTTAGGGCTCGGTTTAGTTTACGGGTTAGGATTAGGGTACGTGTTAGGGTTAGGGTAGCGGTTAGGGTTAGGCTACGTGTTAGGGTTAGGGTAGTTATTAAACCTATCCCACTCTCTAGATACCCCTTAGCACGTAAAGAATATTATTTGGGGGTCCAGCCATGGAGAAAAGTTTAGACACTAGGATAAGATAAGGAACACACCCATTATACAAAAATCACATTAGGATTCTATTTTTAAGCTGTTCCTTAAAACACTAGTGCTTAGGAAATCTATTGGAGGCAGAAGCACTCAAGGGTAGCCTAGGGTTAGGGTTAGGCTTAGGGTACGGCTTAGGGTACGGGTTCGGGGAGGGCTTCGGGTACGGCGTAGTTTATGGGTTAGGGTTAGGGTTAGGGTTAGTGTTAGGGTTAGGGCTGGGTTTAGGGTACGGGTTAGGATTAGGGTACGTGATAGGTTTAGGGTACTGCTTAGGGTTATTGTACGTGTTAGGGTTAGGGTAGTTATTAAACCTATCCCAGTCTCTAGATACCCCTTAGCACGTAAAGGAATATTATTTGGGGGTCCAGCCATGGAGAAGAGTTTAGACGCTAGGATAAGATAAGGAACACACCCATTATAAAGAAATCACATTAGGATTCTCTTTTTAAGCTGTTCCTTAAAACACTAGTGCTTTGGAAATCTATTGGAGGCAGAAGCAGTCAAGGGTAGCCTAGGGTTAGGGTTAGGCTTAGGGTTAGGCTTAGGGTACGGCTTAGGGTACGGGTTCGGGGAGGGCTTCGGGTACGGCGTAGGGTATGGGTTAGGGTTAGGGTTAGGGTTAGTGTTAGGGTTAGGGCTCGGTTTAGTTTACGGGTTAGGATTAGGGTACGTGTTAGGGTTAGGGTAGGGGTCAGGTTTAGGGTATGTGTTAGGGTTAGGGTAGTTATTAAACCTATCCCACTCTCTAGATACCCCTTAGCACGGAAAGGAATATTATTTGGGGGTCCAGCCATGGAGAAGCGTTTAGACACTAGGATAAGATAAGGAACACACCCATTATTAATAAATCACATTAGGATTCTCTTTTTAAGCTGTTCCTTAAAACACTAGTGCTTAGGAAATCTATTGGAGGCAGAAGCAGTCAAGGGTAGCCTAGGGTTAGGGTTAGGCTTAGGGTTAGGCTTAGGGTACGGCTTAGGGTACGGGTTCGGGGAGGGCTTCGTGTACGGCGTAGGGTAAGGGTTAGGGTTAGGGTTAGGGTTAGTGTTAGGGTTAGGGCTCGGTTTAGTTTACGGGTTAGGATTAGGGTACTTGTTAGGGTTAGGGTAGCGGTTAGGGTTAGGCTACGTGTTAGGGTTAGGGTAGTTATTAAACCTATCCCACTCTCTAGATACCCCTTAGCACGTAAAGAATATTATTTGGGGGTCCAGCCATGGAGAAAAGTTTAGACACTAGGATAAGATAAGGAACACACCCATTATAAAGAAATCACATTAGGATTCTATTTTTAAGCTGTTCCTTAAAACACTAGTGCTTAGGAAATCTATTGGAGGCAGAAGCAGTCAAGGGTAGCCTAGGGTTAGGGTTAGGCTTAGGGTACGGCTTAGGGTACGGGTTCGGGGAGGGCTTCAGGTACGGCATAGTTTATGGGTTAGGGTTAGGGTTAGGGTTAGTGTTAGGGTTAGGGCTGGGTTTAGGGTACGGGTTAGGATTAGGGTACGTGATAGGTTTAGGGTACTGCTTAGGGTTATTGTACGTGTTAGGGTTAGGGTAGTTATTAAACCTATCCCAGTCTCTAGATACCCCTTAGCACGTAAAGGAATATTATTTGGGGGTCCAGCCATGGAGAAGAGTTTAGACGCTAGGATAAGATAAGGAACACACCCATTATAAAGAAATCACATTAGGATTCTCTTTTTAAGCTGTTCCTTAAAACACTAGTGCTTTGGAAATCTATTGGAGGCAGAAGCAGTCAAGGGTAGCCTAGGGTTAGGGTTAGGCTTAGGGTTAGGCTTAGGGTACGGCTTAGGGTACGGGTTCGGGGAGGGCTTCGGGTACGGCGTAGGGTATGGGTTAGGGTTAGGGTTAGGGTTAGTGTTAGGGTTAGGGCTCGGTTTAGTTTACGGGTTAGGATTAGGGTACGTGTTAGGGTTAGGGTAGGGGTTAGGTTTAGGGTATGTGTTAGGGTTAGGGTAGTTATTAAACCTATCCCACTCTCTAGATACCCCTTAGCACGGAAAGGAATATTATTTGGGGGTCCAGCCATGGAGAAGCGTTTAGACACTAGGATAAGATAAGGAACACACCCATTATTAATAAATCACATTAGGATTCTCTTTTTAAGCTGTTCCTTAAAACACTAGTGCTTAGGAAATCTATTGGAGGCAGAAGCAGTCAAGGGTAGCCTAGGGTTAGGGTTAGGCTTAGGGTTAGGCTTAGGGTACGGCTTAGGGTACGGGTTCGGGGAGGGCTTCGTGTACGGCGTAGGGTAAGGGTTAGGGTTAGGGTTAGGGTTAGGGCTCGGTTTAGTTTATGGGTTAGGATTAGGGTACGTGTTAGGGTTAGGGTAGCGGTTAGGGTTAGGCTACGTGTTAGGGTTAGGGTAGTTATTAAACCTATCCCAGTCTCTAGATACCCCTTAGCACGTAAAGGAATATTATTTGGGGGTCCAGCCATGGAGAAGAGTTTAGACGCTAGTATAAGAAAAGAAACACACCCATTATAAAGAAATCACAATAGGATTCTCTTTTTAAGCTGTTCCTTAAAACACTAGTGCTTTGGAAATCTATTGGAGGCAGAAGCAGTCAAGGGTAGCCTAGGGTTAGGGTTAGGCTTAGGGTTAGGCTTAGGGTACGGCTTAGGGTACGGGTTCGGGGAGGGCTTCGGGTACGGCGTAGGGTATGGGTTAGGGTTAGGGTTAGGGTTAGTGTTAGGGTTAGGGCTCGGTTTAGTTTACGGGTTAGGATTAGGGTACGTGTTAGGGTTAGGGTAGGGGTCAGGTTTAGGGTATGTGTTAGGGTTAGGGTAGTTATTAAACCTATCCCACTCTCTAGATACCCCTTAGCACGGAAAGGAATATTATTTGGGGGTCCAGCCATGGAGAAGCGTTTAGACACTAGGATAAGATAAGGAACACACCCATTATTAATAAATCACATTAGGATTCTCTTTTTAAGCTGTTCCTTAAAACACTAGTGCTTAGGAAATCTATTGGAGGCACAAGCAGTCAAGGGTAGCCTAGGGTTAGGGTTAGGCTTAGGGTTAGGCTTAGGGTTAGACTTAGGGTACGGCTTAGGGTACGGGTTCGGGGAGGGCTTCGTGTACGGCGTAGGGTAAGGGTTAGGGTTAGGGTTAGGGTTAGTGTTAGGGTTAGGGCTCGGTTTAGTTTACGGGTTAGGATTAGGGTACGTGTTAGGGTTAGGGTAGCGGTTAGGGTTAGGCTACGTGTTAGGGTTAGGGTAGTTATTAAACCTATCCCAGTCTCTAGATACCCCTTAGCACGTAAAGAATATTATTTGGGGGTCCAGCCATGGAGAAGAGTTTAGACGCTAGGATAAGATAAGGAACACACCCATTATAAAGAAATCACATTAGGATTCTCTTTTTAAGCTGTTCCTTAAAACACTAGTGCTTTGGAAATCTATTGGAGGCAGAAGCAGTCAAGGGTAGCCTAGGGTTAGGGTTAGGCTTAGGGTTAGGCTTAGGGTACGGCTTAGGCTACGGGTTCGGGGAGGGCTTCGGGTACGGCGTAGGGTATGGGTTAGGGTTAGGGTTAGGGTTAGTGTTAGGGTTAGGGCTCGGTTTAGTTTACGGGTTAGGATTAGGGTAAGTGTTAGGGTTAGGGTAGGGGTTAGGTTTAGGGTATGTGTTAGGGTTAGGGTAGTTATTAAACCTATCCCACTCTCTAGATACCCCTTAGCACGGAAAGGAATATTATTTGGGGGTCCAGCCATGGAGAAGCGTTTAGACACTAGGATAAGATAAGGAACACACCCATTATTAATAAATCACATTAGGATTCTCTTTTTAAGCTGTTCCTTAAAACACTAGTGCTTAGGAAATCTATTGGAGGCAGAAGCAGTCAAGGGTAGCCTAGGGTTAGGGTTAGGCTTAGGGTTAGGCTTAGGGTACGGCTTAGGCTACGGGTTCGGGGAGGGCTTCGGGTACGGCGTAGGGTAAGGGTTAGGGTTAGGGTTAGGGTTAGTGTTAGGGTTAGGGCTCGGTTTAGTTTACGGGTTAGGATTAGGGTACGTGTTAGGGTTAGGGTAGCGGTTAGGGTTAGGCTACGTGTTAGGGTTAGGGTAGTTATTAAACCTATCCCACTCTCTAGATACCCCTTAGCACGTAAAGAATATTATTTGGGGGTCCAGCCATGGAGAAAAGTTTAGACACTAGGATAAGATAAGGAACACACCCATTATAAAGAAATCACATAAGGATTCTATTTTTAAGCTGTTCCTTAAAACACTAGTGCTTAGGAAATCTATTGGAGGCAGAAGCAGTCAAGGGTAGCCTAGGGTTAGGGTTAGGCTTAGGGTTAGGCTTAGGGTACGGGTTCGGGGAGGGCTTCGGGTACGGCGTAGTTTATGGGTTAGGGTTAGGGTTAGGGTTAGTGTTAGGGTTAGGGCTCGGTTTAGGGTATGGGTTAGGATTAGGGTACGTGATAGGTTTAGGGTAGTGGTTAGGGTTATTGTACGTGTTAGGGTTAGGGTAGTTATTAAACCTATCCCAGTCTCTAGATACCCCTTAGCACGTAAAGGAATATTATTTGGGGGTCCAGCCATGGAGAAGAGTTTAGACGCTAGGATAAGAAAAGAAACACACCCATTATAAAGAAATCACAATAGGATTCTCTTTTTAAGCTGTTCCTTAAAACACTAGTGCTTTGGAAATCTATTGGAGGCAGAAGCAGTCAAGGGTAGCCTAGGGTTAGGCTTAGGCTTAGGGTTAGGCTTAGGGTACGGCTTAGGGTACGGGTTCGGGGAGGGCTTCGGGTACGGCGTAGGGTATGGGTTAGGGTTAGGGTTAGGGTTAGTGTTAGGGTTAGGGCTCGGTTTAGTTTACGGGTTAGGATTAGGGTACGTGTTAGGGTTAGGGTAGGGGTCAGGTTTAGGGTATGTGTTAGGGTTAGGGTAGTTATTAAACCTATCCCACTCTCTAGATACCCCTTAGCACGGAAAGGAATATTATTTGGGGGTCCAGCCATGGAGAAGCGTTTAGACACTAGGATAAGATAAGGAACACACCCATTATTAATAAATCACATTAGGATTCTCTTTTTAAGCTGTGCCTTAAAACACTAGTGCTTAGGAAATCTATTGGAGGCAGAAGCAGTCAAGGGTAGCCTAGGGTTAGGGTTAGGCTTAGGGTTAGGCTTAGGGTACGTCTTCGGGTACGGCGTAGGGTAAGGGTTAGGGTTAGGGTTAGGGTTAGTGTTAGGGTTAGGGCTCGGTTTAGTTTACGGGTTAGGATTAGGGTACGTGTTAGGGTTAGGGTAGGGGTTAGGGTTAGGGTACGTGTTAGAGTTAGGGTAGTTATTAAACCTATCCCACTCTCTAGATACCCCTTAGCACGTAAAGAACATTATTTGGGGGTCCAGCCATGGAGAAGACTTTAGACACTAGGATAAGATAAGGAACACACCCATTATAAAAAAATCACATTAGGATTCTATTTTTAAGCTGTTCCTTAAAACACTAGTGCTTAGGAAATCTATTGGAGGCAGAAGCACTCAAGGGTAGCCTAGGGTTAGGGTTAGGCTTAGGGTACGGCTTAGGGTACGGGTTCGGGGAGGGCTTCGGGTACGGCGTAGGGTATGGGTTAGGGTTAGGGTTAGGGTTAGTGTTAGGGTTAGGGCTCGGTTTAGTTTACGGGTTAGGATTAGGGTACGTGTTAGGGTTAGGGTAGGGGTTAGGTTTAGGGTATGTGTTAGGGTTAGGGTAGTTATTAAACCTATCCCACTCTCTAGATACCCCTTAGCACGGAAAGGAATATTATTTGGGGGTCCAGCCATGGAGAAGCGTTTAGACACTAGGATAAGATAAGGAACACACCCATTATTAATAAATCACATTAGGATTCTCTTTTTAAGCTGTTCCTTAAAACACTAGTGCTTAGGAAATCTATTGGAGGCAGAAGCAGTCAAGGGTAGCCTAGGGTTAGGGTTAGGCTTAGGGTTAGGCTTAGGGTACGGCTTAGGGTACGGGTTCGGGGAGGGCTTCGTGTACGGCGTAGGGTAAGGGTTAGGGTTAGGGTTAGGGTTAGTGTTAGGGTTAGGGCTCGGTTTAGTTTACGGGTTAGGATTAGGGTACGTGTTAGGGTTAGGGTAGCGGTTAGGGTTAGGCTACGTGTTAGGGTTAGGGTAGTTATTAAACCTATCCCACTCTCTAGATACCCCTTAGCACGTAAAGAATATTATTTGGGGGTCCAGCCATGGAGAAAAGTTTAGACACTAGGATAAGATAAGGAACACACCCATTATAAAAAAATCACATTAGGATTCTATTTTTAAGCTGTTCCTTAAAACACTAGTGCTTAGGAAATCTATTGGAGGCAGAAGCACTCAAGGGTAGCCTAGGGTTAGGGTTAGGCTTAGGGTACGGCTTAGGGTACGGGTTCGGGGAGGGCTTCGGGTACGGCGTAGTTTATGGGTTAGGGTTAGGGTTAGGGTTAGTGTTAGGGTTAGGGCTGGGTTTAGGGTACGGGTTAGGATTAGGGTACGTGATAGGTTTAGGGTACTGCTTAGGGTTATTGTACGTGTTAGGGTTAGGGTAGTTATTAAACCTATCCCAGTCTCTAGATACCCCTTAGCACGTAAAGGAATATTATTTGGGGGTCCAGCCATGGAGAAGAGTTTAGACGCTAGGATAAGATAAGGAACACACCCATTATAAAGAAATCACATTAGGATTCTCTTTTTAAGCTGTTCCTTAAAACACTAGTGCTTTGGAAATCTATTGGAGGCAGAAGCAGTCAAGGGTAGCCTAGGGTTAGGGTTAGGCTTAGGGTTAGGCTTAGGGTACGGCTTAGGGTACGGGTTCGGGGAGGGCTTCGGGTACGGCGTAGGGTATGGGTTAGGGTTAGGGTTAGGGTTAGTGTTAGGGTTAGGGCTCGGTTTAGTTTACGGGTTAGGATTAGGGTACGTGTTAGGGTTAGGGTAGGGGTCAGGTTTAGGGTATGTGTTAGGGTTAGGGTAGTTATTAAACCTATCCCACTCTCTAGATACCCCTTAGCACGGAAAGGAATATTATTTGGGGGTCCAGCCATGGAGAAGCGTTTAGACACTAGGATAAGATAAGGAACACACCCATTATTAATAAATCACATTAGGATTCTCTTTTTAAGCTGTGCCTTAAAACACTAGTGCTTAGGAAATCTATTGGAGGCAGAAGCACTCAAGGGTAGCCTAGGGTTAGGGTTAGGCTTAGGGTTAGGCTTAGGGTACGTCTTCGGGTACGGCGTAGGGTAAGGGTTAGGGTTAGGGTTAGGGTTAGTGTTAGGGTTAGGGCTCGGTTTAGTTTACGGGTTAGGATTAGGGTTAGGGTTAGGGTTAGGGTAGCGGTTAGGGTTAGGCTACGTGTTAGGGTTAGGGTAGTTATTAAACCTATCCCACTCTCTAGATACCCCTTAGCACGTAAAGAATATTATTTGGGGGTCCAGCCATGGAGAAAAGTTTAGACACTAGGATAAGATAAGGAACACACCCATTATAAAGAAATCACATTAGGATTCTATTTTTAAGCTGTTCCTTAAAACACTAGTGCTTAGGAAATCTATTGGAGGCAGAAGCAGTCAAGGGTAGCCTAGGGTTAGGGTTAGGCTTAGGGTTAGGCTTAGGGTACGGGTTCGGGGAGGGCTTCGGGTACGGCGTAGTTTATGGGTTAGGGTTAGAGTTAGGGTTAGTGTTAGGGTTAGGGCTCGGTTTAGGGTACGGGTTAGGATTAGGGTACGTGATAGGTTTAGGGTAGTGGTTAGGGTTATTGTACGTGTTAGGGTTAGGGTAGTTATTAAACCTATCCCAGTCTCTAGATACCCCTTAGCACGTAAAGGAATATTATTTGGGGGTCCAGCCATGGAGAAGAGTTTAGACGCTAGGATAAGAAAAGAAACACACCCATTATAAAGAAATCACATTAGGATTCTCTTTTTAAGCTGTTCCTTAAAACACTAGTGCTTTGGAAATCTATTGGAGGCAGAAGCAGTCAAGGGTAGCCTAGGGTTAGGGTTAGGCTTAGGGTTAGGCTTAGGGTACGGCTTAGGGTACGGGTTCGGGGAGGGCTTCGGGTACGGCGTAGGGTATGGGTTAGGGTTAGGGTTAGGGTTAGTGTTAGGGTTAGGGCTCGGTTTAGTTTACGGGTTAGGATTAGGGTACGTGTTAGGGTTAGGGTAGGGGTCAGGTTTAGGGTATGTGTTAGGGTTAGGGTAGTTATTAAACTTATCCCACTCTCTAGATACCCCTTAGCACGGAAAGGAATATTATTTGGGGGTCCAGCCATGGAGAAGCGTTTAGACACTAGGATAAGATAAGGAACACACCCATTATTAATAAATCACATTAGGATTCTCTTTTTAAGCTGTTCCTTAAAACACTAGTGCTTAGGAAATCTATTGGAGGCAGAAGCAGTCAAGGGTAGCCTAGGGTTAGGGTTAGGCTTAGGGTTAGGCTTAGGGTACGGCTTAGGGTACGGGTTCGGGGAGGGCTTCGTATACGGCGTAGGGTAAGGGTTAGGGTTAGGGTTAGGGTTAGTGTTAGGGTTAGGGCTCGGTTTAGTTTATGGGTTAGGATTAGGGTACGTGTTAGGGTTAGGGTAGCGGTTAGGGTTAGGCTACGTGTTAGGGTTAGGGTAGTTATTAAACCTATCCCAGTCTCTAGATACCCCTTAGCACGTAAAGAATATTATTTGGGGGTCCAGCCATGGAGAAGAGTTTAGACGCTAGGATAAGATAAGGAACACACCCATTATAAAGAAATCACATTAGGATTCTCTTTTTAAGCTGTTCCTTAAAACACTAGTGCTTTGGAAATCTATTGGAGGCAGAAGCAGTCAAGGGTAGCCTAGGGTTAGGGTTAGGCTTAGGGTTAGGCTTAGGGTACGGCTTAGGGTACGGGTTCGGGGAGGGCTTCGGGTACGGCATAGTTTATGGGTTAGGGTTAGGGTTAGGGTTAGTGTTAGGGTTAGGGCTGGGTTTAGGGTACGGGTTAGGATTAGGGTACGTGATAGGTTTAGGGTACTGCTTAGGGTTATTGTACGTGTTAGGGTTAGGGTAGTTATTAAACCTATCCCAGTCTCTAGATACCCCTTAGCACGTAAAGGAATATTATTTGGGGGTCCAGCCATGGAGAAGAGTTTAGACGCTAGGATAAGATAAGGAACACACCCATTATAAAGAAATCACATTAGGATTCTCTTTTTAAGCTGTTCCTTAAAACACTAGTGCTTTGGAAATCTATTGGAGGCAGAAGCAGTCAAGGGTAGCCTAGGGTTAGGGTTAGGCTTAGGGTTAGGCTTAGGGTACGGCTTAGGGTACGGGTTCGGGGAGGGCTTCGGGTACGGCGTAGGGTATGGGTTAGGGTTAGGGTTAGGGTTAGTGTTAGGGTTAGGGCTCGGTTTAGTTTACGGGTTAGGATTAGGGTACGTGTTAGGGTTAGGGTAGGGGTTAGGTTTAGGGTATGTGTTAGGGTTAGGGTAGTTATTAAACCTATCCCACTCTCTAGATACCCCTTAGCACGGAAAGGAATATTATTTGGGGGTCCAGCCATGGAGAAGCGTTTAGACACTAGGATAAGATAAGGAACACACCCATTATTAATAAATCACATTAGGATTCTCTTTTTAAGCTGTTCCTTAAAACACTAGTGCTTAGGAAATCTATTGGAGGCAGAAGCAGTCAAGGGTAGCCTAGGGTTAGGGTTAGGCTTAGGGTTAGGCTTAGGGTACGGCTTAGGGTATGGGTTCGGGGAGGGCTTCGTGTACGGCGTAGGGTAAGGGTTAGGGTTAGGGTTAGGGTTAGGGCTCGGTTTAGTTTACGGGTTAGGATTAGGGTACGTGTTAGGGTTAGGGTAGCGGTTAGGGTTAGGCTACGTGTTAGGGTTAGGGTAGTTATTAAACCTATCCCAGTCTCTAGATACCCCTTAGCACGTAAAGGAATATTATTTGGGGGTCCAGCCATGGAGAAGAGTTTAGACGCTAGGATAAGAAAAGAAACACACCCATTATAAAGAAATCACAATAGGATTCTCTTTTTAAGCTGTTCCTTAAAACACTAGTGCTTTGGAAATCTATTGGAGGCAGAAGCAGTCAAGGGTAGCCTAGGGTTAGGGTTAGGCTTAGGGTTAGGCTTAGGGTACGGCTTAGGGTACGGGTTCGGGGAGGGCTTCGGGTACGGCGTAGGGTATGGGTTAGGGTTAGGGTTAGGGTTAGTGTTAGGGTTAGGGCTCGGTTTAGTTTACGGGTTAGGATTAGGGTACGTGTTAGGGTTAGGGTAGGGGTCAGGTTTAGGGTATGTGTTAGGGTTAGGGTAGTTATTAAACCTATCCCACTCTCTAGATACCCCTTAGCACGGAAAGGAATATTATTTGGGGGTCCAGCCATGGAGAAGCGTTTAGACACTAGGATAAGATAAGGAACACACCCATTATTAATAAATCACATTAGGATTCTCTTTTTAAGCTGTGCCTTAAAACACTAGTGCTTAGGAAATCTATTGGAGGCAGAAGCAGTCAAGGGTAGCCTAGGGTTAGGGTTAGGCTTAGGGTTAGGCTTAGGGTACGTCTTCGGGTACGGCGTAGGGTAAGGGTTAGGGTTAGGGTTAGGGTTAGTGTTAGGGTTAGGGCTCGGTTTAGTTTACGGGTTAGGATTAGGGTACGTGTTAGGGTTAGGGTAGGGGTTAGGGTTAGGGTACGTGTTAGAGTTAGGGTAGTTATTAAACCTATCCCACTCTCTAGATACCCCTTAGCACGTAAAGAACATTATTTGGGGGTCCAGCCATGGAGAAGACTTTAGACACTAGGATAAGATAAGGAACACACCCATTATAAAAAAATCACATTAGGATTCTATTTTTAAGCTGTTCCTTAAAACACTAGTGCTTAGGAAATCTATTGGAGGCAGAAGCACTCAAGGGTAGCCTAGGGTTAGGGTTAGGCTTAGGGTACGGCTTAGGGTACGGGTTCGGGGAGGGCTTCGGGTACGGCGTAGGGTATGGGATAGGGTTAGGGTTAGGGTTAGTGTTAGGGTTAGGGCTCGGTTTAGTTTACGGGTTAGGATTAGGGTACGTGTTAGGGTTAGGGTAGGGGTTAGGTTTAGGGTATGTGTTAGGGTTAGGGTAGTTATTAAACCTATCCCACTCTCTAGATACCCCTTAGCACGGAAAGGAATATTATTTGGGGGTCCAGCCATGGAGAAGCGTTTAGACACTAGGATAAGATAAGGAACACACCCATTATTAATAAATCACATTAGGATTCTCTTTTTAAGCTGTTCCTTAAAACACTAGTGCTTAGGAAATCTATTGGAGGCAGAAGCAGTCAAGGGTAGCCTAGGGTTAGGGTTAGGCTTAGGGTTAGGCTTAGGGTACGGCTTAGGGTACGGGTTCGGGGAGGGCTTCGTGTACGGCGTAGGGTAAGGGTTAGGGTTAGGGTTAGGGTTAGTGTTAGGGTTAGGGCTCGGTTTAGTTTACGGGTTAAGATTAGGGTACGTGTTAGGGTTAGGGTAGCGGTTAGGGTTAGGCTACGTGTTAGGGTTAGGGTAGTTATTAAACCTATCCCACTCTCTAGATACCCCTTAGCACGTAAAGAATATTATTTGGGGGTCCAGCCATGGAGAAAAGTTTAGACACTAGGATAAGATAAGGAACACACCCATTATAAAAAAATCACATTAGGATTCTATTTTTAAGCTGTTCCTTAAAACACTAGTGCTTAGGAAATCTATTGGAGGCAGAAGCACTCAAGGGTAGCCTAGGGTTAGGGTTAGGCTTAGGGTACGGCTTAGGGTACGGGTTCGGGGAGGGCTTCGGGTACGGCGTAGTTTATGGGTTAGGGTTAGGGTTAGGGTTAGTGTTAGGGTTAGGGCTGGGTTTAGGGTACGGGTTAGGATTAGGGTACGTGATAGGTTTAGGGTACTGCTTAGGGTTATTGTACGTGTTAGGGTTAGGGTAGTTATTAAACCTATCCCAGTCTCTAGATACCCCTTAGCACGTAAAGGAATATTATTTGGGGGTCCAGCCATGGAGAAGAGTTTAGACGCTAGGATAAGATAAGGAACACACCCATTATAAAGAAATCACATTAGGATTCTCTTTTTAAGCTGTTCCTTAAAACACTAGTGCTTTGGAAATCTATTGGAGGCAGAAGCAGTCAAGGGTAGCCTAGGGTTAGGGTTAGGCTTAGGGTTAGGCTTAGGGTACGGCTTAGGGTACGGGTTCGGGGAGGGCTTCGGGTACGGCGTAGGGTATGGGTTAGGGTTAGGGTTAGGGTTAGTGTTAGGGTTAGGGCTCGGTTTAGTTTACGGGTTAGGATTAGGGTACGTGTTAGGGTTAGGGTAGGGGTCAGGTTTAGGGTATGTGTTAGGGTTAGGGTAGTTATTAAACCTATCCCACTCTCTAGATACCCCTTAGCACGGAAAGGAATATTATTTGGGGGTCCAGCCATGGAGAAGCGTTTAGACACTAGGATAAGATAAGGAACACACCCATTATTAATAAATCACATTAGGATTCTCTTTTTAAGCTGTTCCTTAAAACACTAGTGCTTAGGAAATCTATTGGAGGCAGAAGCAGTCAAGGGTAGCCTAGGGTTAGGGTTAGGCTTAGGGTTAGGTTTAGGGTACGGCTTAGGGTACGGGTTCGGGGAGGGCTTCGTGTACGGCGTAGGGTAAGGGTTAGGGTTAGGGTTAGGGTTAGTGTTAGGGTTAGGGCTCGGTTTAGTTTACGGGTTAGGATTAGGGTACTTGTTAGGGTTAGGGTAGCGGTTAGGGTTAGGCTACGTGTTAGGGTTAGGGTAGTTATTAAACCTATCCCACTCTCTAGATACCCCTTAGCACGTAAAGAATATTATTTGGGGGTCCAGCCATGGAGAAAAGTTTAGACACTAGGATAAGATAAGGAACACACCCATTATAAAGAAATCACATTAGGATTCTATTTTTAAGCTGTTCCTTAAAACACTAGTGCTTAGGAAATCTATTGGAGGCAGAAGCAGTCAAGGGTAGCCTAGGGTTAGGGTTAGGCTTAGGGTACGGCTTAGGGTACGGGTTCGGGGAGGGCTTCAGGTACGGCATAGTTTATGGGTTAGGGTTAGGGTTAGGGTTAGTGTTAGGGTTAGGGCTGGGTTTAGGGTACGGGTTAGGATTAGGGTACGTGATAGGTTTAGGGTACTGCTTAGGGTTATTGTACGTGTTAGGGTTAGGGTAGTTATTAAACCTATCCCAGTCTCTAGATACCCCTTAGCACGTAAAGGAATATTATTTGGGGGTCCAGCCATGGAGAAGAGTTTAGACGCTAGGATAAGATAAGGAACACACCCATTATAAAGAAATCACATTAGGATTCTCTTTTTAAGCTGTTCCTTAAAACACTAGTGCTTTGGAAATCTATTGGAGGCAGAAGCAGTCAAGGGTAGCCTAGGGTTAGGGTTAGGCTTAGGGTTAGGCTTAGGGTACGGCTTAGGGTACGGGTTCGGGGAGGGCTTCGGGTACGGCGTAGGGTATGGGTTAGGGTTAGGGTTAGGGTTAGTGTTAGGGTTAGGGCTCGGTTTAGTTTACGGGTTAGGATTAGGGTACGTGTTAGGGTTAGGGTAGGGGTTAGGTTTAGGGTATGTGTTAGGGTTAGGGTAGTTATTAAACCTATCCCACTCTCTAGATACCCCTTAGCACGGAAAGGAATATTATTTGGGGGTCCAGCCATGGAGAAGCGTTTAGACACTAGGATAAGATAAGGAACACACCCATTATTAATAAATCACATTAGGATTCTCTTTTTAAGCTGTTCCTTAAAACACTAGTGCTTAGGAAATCTATTGGAGGCAGAAGCAGTCAAGGGTAGCCTAGGGTTAGGGTTAGGCTTAGGGTTAGGCTTAGGGTACGGCTTAGGGTACGGGTTCGGGGAGGGCTTCGTGTACGGCGTAGGGTAAGGGTTAGGGTTAGGGTTAGGGTTAGGGCTCGGTTTAGTTTACGGGTTAGGATTAGGGTACGTGTTAGGGTTAGGGTAGCGGTTAGGGTTAGGCTACGTGTTAGGGTTAGGGTAGTTATTAAACCTATCCCAGTCTCTAGATACCCCTTAGCACGTAAAGGAATATTATTTGGGGGTCCAGCCATGGAGAAGAGTTTAGACGCTAGGATAAGAAAAGAAACACACCCATTATAAAGAAATCACAATAGGATTCTCTTTTTAAGCTGTTCCTTAAAACACTAGTGCTTTGGAAATCTATTGGAGGCAGAAGCAGTCAAGGGTAGCCTAGGGTTAGGGTTAGGCTTAGGGTTAGGCTTAGGGTACGGCTTAGGGTACGGGTTCGGGGAGGGCTTCGGGTACGGCGTAGGGTATGGGTTAGGGTTAGGGTTAGGGTTAGTGTTAGGGTTAGGGCTCGGTTTAGTTTACGGGTTAGGATTAGGGTACGTGTTAGGGTTAGGGTAGGGGTCAGGTTTAGGGTATGTGTTAGGGTTAGGGTAGTTATTAAACCTATCCCACTCTCTAGATACCCCTTAGCACGGAAAGGAATATTATTTGGGGGTCCAGCCATGGAGAAGCGTTTAGACACTAGGATAAGATAAGGAACACACCCATTATTAATAAATCACATTAGGATTCTCTTTTTAAGCTGTGCCTTAAAACACTAGTGCTTAGGAAATCTATTGGAGGCAGAAGCAGTCAAGGGTAGCCTAGGGTTAGGGTTAGGCTTAGGGTTAGGCTTAGGGTACGTCTTCGGGTACGGCGTAGGGTAAGGGTTAGGGTTAGGGTTAGGGTTAGTGTTAGGGTTAGGGCTCGGTTTAGTTTACGGGTTAGGATTAGGGTACGTGTTAGGGTTAGGGTAGGGGTTAGGGTTAGGGTACGTGTTAGAGTTAGGGTAGTTATTAAACCTATCCCACTCTCTAGATACCCCTTAGCACGTAAAGAACATTATTTGGGGGTCCAGCCATGGAGAAGACTTTAGACACTAGGATAAGATAAGGAACACACCCATTATAAAAAAATCACATTAGGATTCTATTTTTAAGCTGTTCCTTAAAACACTAGTGCTTAGGAAATCTATTGGAGGCAGAAGCACTCAAGGGTAGCCTAGGGTTAGGGTTAGGCTTAGGGTACGGCTTAGGGTACGGGTTCGGGGAGGGCTTCGGGTACGGCGTAGGGTATGGGTTAGGGTTAGGGTTAGGGTTAGTGTTAGGGTTAGGGCTCGGTTTAGTTTACGGGTTAGGATTAGGGTACGTGTTAGGGTTAGGGTAGGGGTTAGGTTTAGGGTATGTGTTAGGGTTAGGGTAGTTATTAAACCTATCCCACTCTCTAGATACCCCTTAGCACGGAAAGGAATATTATTTGGGGGTCCAGCCATGGAGAAGCGTTTAGACACTAGGATAAGATAAGGAACACACCCATTATTAATAAATCACATTAGGATTCTCTTTTTAAGCTGTTCCTTAAAACACTAGTGCTTAGGAAATCTATTGGAGGCAGAAGCAGTCAAGGGTAGCCTAGGGTTAGGGTTAGGCTTAGGGTTAGGCTTAGGGTACGGCTTAGGGTACGGGTTCGGGGAGGGCTTCGTGTACGGCGTAGGGTAAGGGTTAGGGTTAGGGTTAGGGTTAGTGTTAGGGTTAGGGCTCGGTTTAGTTTACGGGTTAGGATTAGGGTACGTGTTAGGGTTAGGGTAGCGGTTAGGGTTAGGCTACGTGTTAGGGTTAGGGTAGTTATTAAACCTATCCCACTCTCTAGATACCCCTTAGCACGTAAAGAATATTATTTGGGGGTCCAGCCATGGAGAAAAGTTTAGACACTAGGATAAGATAAGGAACACACCCATTATAAAAAAATCACATTAGGATTCTATTTTTAAGCTGTTCCTTAAAACACTAGTGCTTAGGAAATCTATTGGAGGCAGAAGCACTCAAGGGTAGCCTAGGGTTAGGGTTAGGCTTAGGGTACGGCTTAGGGTACGGGTTCGGGGAGGGCTTCGGGTACGGCGTAGTTTATGGGTTAGGGTTAGGGTTAGGGTTAGTGTTAGGGTTAGGGCTGGGTTTAGGGTACGGGTTAGGATTAGGGTACGTGATAGGTTTAGGGTACTGCTTAGGGTTATTGTACGTGTTAGGGTTAGGGTAGTTATTAAACCTATCCCAGTCTCTAGATACCCCTTAGCACGTAAAGAATATTATTTGGGGGTCCAGCCATGGAGAAGAGTTTAGACGCTAGGATAAGATAAGGAACACACCCATTATAAAGAAATCACATTAGGATTCTCTTTTTAAGCTGTTCCTTAAAACACTAGTGCTTTGGAAATCTATTGGAGGCAGAAGCAGTCAAGGGTAGCCTAGGGTTAGGGTTAGGCTTAGGGTTAGGCTTAGGGTACGGCTTAGGGTACGGGTTCGGGGAGGGCTTCGGGTACGGCGTAGGGTATGGGTTAGGGTTAGGGTTAGGGTTAGTGTTAGGGTTAGGGCTCGGTTTAGTTTACGGGTTAGGATTAGGGTACGTGTTAGGGTTAGGGTAGGGGTCAGGTTTAGGGTATGTGTTAGGGTTAGGGTAGTTATTAAACCTATCCCACTCTCTAGATACCCCTTAGCACGGAAAGGAATATTATTTGGGGGTCCAGCCATGGAGAAGCGTTTAGACACTAGGATAAGATAAGGAACACACCCATTATTAATAAATCACATTAGGATTCTCTTTTTAAGCTGTGCCTTAAAACACTAGTGCTTAGGAAATCTATTGGAGGCAGACGCAGTCAAGGGTAGCCTAGGGTTAGGGTTAGGCTTAGGGTTAGGCTTAGGGTACGTCTTCGGGTACGGCGTAGGGTAAGGGTTAGGGTTAGGGTTAGGGTTAGTGTTAGGGTTAGGGCTCGGTTTAGTTTACGGGTTAGGATTAGGGTTAGGGTTAGGGTTAGGGTAGCGGTTAGGGTTAGGCTACGTGTTAGGGTTAGGGTAGTTATTAAACCTATCCCACTCTCTAGATACCCCTTAGCACGTAAAGAATATTATTTGGGGGTCCAGCCATGGAGAAAAGTTTAGACACTAGGATAAGATAAGGAACACACCCATTATAAAGAAATCACATTAGGATTCTATTTTTAAGCTGTTCCTTAAAACACTAGTGCTTAGGAAATCTATTGGAGGCAGAAGCAGTCAAGGGTAGCCTAGGGTTAGGGTTAGGCTTAGGGTACGGCTTAGGGTACGGGTTCGGGGAGGGCTTCGTGTACGGCATAGTTTATGGGTTAGGGTTAGGGTTAGGGTTAGTGTTAGGGTTAGGGCTGGGTTTAGGGTACGGGTTAGGATTAGGGTACGTGATAGGTTTAGGGTACTGCTTAGGGTTATTGTACGTGTTAGGGTTAGGGTAGTTATTAAACCTATCCCAGTCTCTAGATACCCCTTAGCACGTAAAGGAATATTATTTGGGGGTCCAGCCATGGAGAAGAGTTTAGACGCTAGGATAAGATAAGGAACACACCCATTATAAAGAAATCACATTAGGATTCTCTTTTTAAGCTGTTCCTTAAAACACTAGTGCTTTGGAAATCTATTGGAGGCAGAAGCAGTCAAGGGTAGCCTAGGGTTAGGGTTAGGCTTAGGGTTAGGCTTAGGGTACGGCTTAGGGTACGGGTTCGGGGAGGGCTTCGGGTACGGCGTAGGGTATGGGTTAGGGTTAGGGTTAGGGTTAGTGTTAGGGTTAGGGCTCGGTTTAGTTTACGGGTTAGGATTAGGGTACGTGTTAGGGTTAGGGTAGGGGTTAGGTTTAGGGTATGTGTTAGGGTTAGGGTAGTTATTAAACCTATCCCACTCTCTAGATACCCCTTAGCACGGAAAGGAATATTATTTGGGGGTCCAGCCATGGAGAAGCGTTTAGACACTAGGATAAGATAAGGAACACACCCATTATTAATAAATCACATTAGGATTCTCTTTTTAAGCTGTTCCTTAAAACACTAGTGCTTAGGAAATCTATTGGAGGCAGAAGCAGTCAAGGGTAGCCTAGGGTTAGGGTTAGGCTTAGGGTTAGGCTTAGGGTACGGCTTAGGGTACGGGTTCGGGGAGGGCTTCGTGTACGGCGTAGGGTAAGGGTTAGGGTTAGGGTTAGGGTTAGGGCTCGGTTTAGTTTACGGGTTAGGATTAGGGTACGTGTTAGGGTTAGGGTAGCGGTTAGGGTTAGGCTACGTGTTAGGGTTAGGGTAGTTATTAAACCTATCCCAGTCTCTAGATACCCCTTAGCACGTAAAGAATATTATTTGGGGGTCCAGCCATGGAGAAGAGTTTAGACGCTAGGATAAGATAAGGAACACACCCATTATAAAGAAATCACATTAGGATTCTCTTTTTAAGCTGTTCCTTAAAACACTAGTGCTTTGGAAATCTATTGGAGGCAGAAGCAGTCAAGGGTAGCCTAGGGTTAGGGTTAGGCTTAGGGTTAGGCTTAGGGTACGGCTTAGGCTACGGGTTCGGGGAGGGCTTCGGGTACGGCGTAGGGTATGGGTTAGGGTTAGGGTTAGGGTTAGTGTTAGGGTTAGGGCTCGGTTTAGTTTACGGGTTAGGATTAGGGTACGTGTCAGGGTTAGGGTAGGGGTTAGGTTTAGGGTATGTGTTAGGGTTAGGGTAGTTATTAAACCTATCCCACTCTCTAGATACCCCTTAGCACGGAAAGGAATATTATTTGGGGGTCCAGCCATGGAGAAGCGTTTAGACACTAGGATAAGATAAGGAACACACCCATTATTAATAAATCACATTAGGATTCTCTTTTTAAGCTGTTCCTTAAAACACTAGTGCTTAGGAAATCTATTGGAGGCAGAAGCAGTCAAGGGTAGCCTAGGGTTAGGGTTAGGCTTAGGGTTAGGCTTAGGGTACGGCTTAGGGTACGGGTTCGGGGAGGGCTTCGTGTACGGCGTAGGGTAAGGGTTAGGGTTAGGGTTAGGGTTAGTGTTAGGGTTAGGGCTCGGTTTAGTTTACGGGTTAGTATTAGGGTACGTGTTAGGGTTAGGGTAGCGGTTAGGGTTAGGCTACGTGTTAGGGTTAGGGTAGTTATTAAACCTATCCCACTCTCTAGATACCCCTTAGCACGTAAAGAATATTATTTGGGGGTCCAGCCATGGAGAAAAGTTTAGACACTAGGATAAGATAAGGAACACACCCATTATAAAGAAATCACATTAGGATTCTATTTTTAAGCTGTTCCTTAAAACACTAGTGCTTAGGAAATCTATTGGAGGCAGAAGCAGTCAAGGGTAACCTAGGGTTAGGGTTAGGCTTAGGGTTAGGCTTAGGGTACGGGTTCGGGGAGGGCTTCGGGTACGGCGTAGTTTATGGGTTAGGGTTAGGGTTAGGGTTAGTGTTAGGGTTAGGGCTCGGTTTAGGGTATGGGTTAGGATTAGGGTACGTGATAGGTTTAGGGTAGTGGTTAGGGTTATTGTACGTGTTAGGGTTAGGGTAGTTATTAAACCTATCCCAGTCTCTAGATACCCCTTAGCACGTAAAGGAATATTATTTGGGGGTCCAGCCATGGAGAAGAGTTTAGACGCTAGGATAAGAAAAGAAACACACCCATTATAAAGAAATCACATTAGGATTCTCTTTTTAAGCTGTTCCTTAAAACACTAGTGCTTTGGAAATCTATTGGAGGCAGAAGCAGTCAAGGGTAGCCTAGGGTTAGGGTTAGGCTTAGGGTTAGGCTTAGGGTACGGCTTAGGGTACGGGTTCGGGGAGGGCTTCGGGTACGGCGTAGGGTATGGGTTAGGGTTAGGGTTAGGGTTAGTGTTAGGGTTAGGGCTCGGTTTAGTTTACGGGTTAGGATTAGGGTACGTGTTAGGGTTAGGGTAGGGGTCAGGTTTAGGGTATGTGTTAGGGTTAGGGTAGTTATTAAACCTATCCCACTCTCTAGATACCCCTTAGCACGGAAAGGAATATTATTTGGGGGTCCAGCCATGGAGAAGCGTTTAGACACTAGGATAAGATAAGGAACACACCCATTATTAATAAATCACATTAGGATTCTCTTTTTAAGCTGTTCCTTAAAACACTAGTGCTTAGGAAATCTATTGGAGGCAGAAGCAGTCAAGGGTAGCCTAGGGTTAGGGTTAGGCTTAGGGTTAGGCTTAGGGTACGGCTTAGGGTACGGGTTCGGGGAGGGCTTCGTGTACGGCGTAGGGTAAGGGTTAGGGTTAGGGTTAGGGTTAGTGTTAGGGTTAGGGCTCGGTTTAGTTTACGGGTTAGGATTAGGGTACGTGTTAGGGTTAGGGTAGCGGTTAGGGTTAGGCTACGTGTTAGGGTTAGGGTAGTTATTAAACCTATCCCACTCTCTAGATACCCCTTAGCACGTAAAGAATATTATTTGGGGGTCCAGCCATGGAGAAAAGTTTAGACACTAGGATAAGATAAGGAACACACCCATTATAAAGAAATCACATTAGGATTCTCTTTTTAAGCTGTTCCTTAAAACACTAGTGCTTAGGAAATCTATTGGAGGCAGAAGCAGTCAAGGGTAGCCTAGGGTTAGGGTTAGGCTTAGGGTTAGGCTTAGGGTACGGGTTCGGGGAGGGCTTCGGGTACGGCGTAGTTTATGGGTTAGGGTTAGGGTTAGGGTTAGTGTTAGGGTTAGGGCTCGGTTTAGGGTACGGGTTAGGATTAGGGTACGTGATAGGTTTAGGGTAGTGGTTAGGGTTATTGTACGTGTTAGGGTTAGGGTAGTTATTAAACCTATCCCAGTCTCTAGATACCCCTTAGCACGTAAAGGAATATTATTTGGGGGTCCAGCCATGGAGAAGAGTTTAGACGCTAGGATAAGAAAAGAAACACACCCATTATAAAGAAATCACGTTAGGATTCTCTTTTTAAGCTGTTCCTTAAAACACTAGTGCTTTGGAAATCTATTGGAGGCAGAAGCAGTCAAGGGTAGCCTAGGGTTAGGGTTAGGCTTAGGGTTAGGCTTAGGGTACGGCTTAGGGTACGGGTTCGGGGAGGGCTTCGGGTACGGCGTAGGGTATGGGTTAGGGTTAGGGTTAAGGTTAGTGTTAGGGTTAGGGCTCGGTTTAGTTTACGGGTTAGGATTAGGGTACGTGTTAGGGTTAGGGTAGGGGTCAGGTTTAGGGTATGTGTTAGGGTTAGGGTAGTTATTAAACCTATCCCACTCTCTAGATACCCCTTAGCACGGAAAGGAATATTATTTGGGGGTCCAGCCATGGAGAAGCGTTTAGACACTAGGATAAGATAAGGAACACACCCATTATTAATAAATCACATTAGGATTCTCTTTTTAAGCTGTGCCTTAAAACACTAGTGCTTAGGAAATCTATTGGAGGCAGAAGCAGTCAAGGGTAGCCTAGGGTTAGGGTTAGGCTTAGGGTTAGGCTTAGGGTACGTCTTCGGGTACGGCGTAGGGTAAGGGTTAGGGTTAGGGTTAGGGTTAGTGTTAGGGTTAGGGCTCGGTTTAGTTTACGGGTTAGGATTAGGGTACGTGTTAGGGTTAGGGTAGGGGTTAGGGTTAGGGTACGTGTTAGAGTTAGGGTAGTTATGAAACCTATCCCACTCTCTAGATACCCCTTAGCACGTAAAGAACATTATTTGGGGGTCCAGCCATGGAGAAGACTTTAGACACTAGAATAAGATAAGGAACACACCCATTATAAAAAAATCACATTAGGATTCTATTTTTAAGCTGTTCCTTAAAACACTAGTGCTTAGGAAATCTATTGGAGGCAGAAGCACTCAAGGGTAGCCTAGGGTTAGGGTTAGGCTTAGGGTACGGCTTAGGGTACGGGTTCGTGGAGGGCTTCGGTTACGGCGTAGTTTATGGGTTAGGGTTAGGGTTAGTGTTAGGGTTAGGGCTGGGTTTAGGGTACGGGTTAGGATTAGGGTACGTGATAGGTTTAGGGTACTGCTTAGGGTTATTGTACGTGTTAGGGTTAGGGTAGTTATTAAACCTATCCCAGTCTCTAGATACCCCTTAGCACGTAAAGAATATTATTTGGGGGTCCAGCCATGGAGAAGAGTTTAGACGCTAGGATAAGATAAGGAACACACCCATTATAAAGAAATCACATTAGGATTCTCTTTTTAAGCTGTTCCTTAAAACACTAGTGCTTAGGAAATCTATTGGAGGCAGAAGCAGTCAAGGGTAGCCTAGGGTTAGGGTTAGGCTTAGGGTTAGGCTTAGGGTACGGCTTAGGGTACGGGTTCGGGGAGGGCTTCGTGTACGGCGTAGGGTAAGGGTTAGGGTTAGGGTTAGGGTTAGTGTTAGGGTTAGGGCTCGGTTTAGTTTACGGGTTAGGATTAGGGTACGTGTTAGGGTTAGAGTAGCGGTTAGGGTTAGGCTACGTGTTAGGGTTAGGGTAGTTATTAAACCTATCCCACTCTCTAGATACCCCTTAGCACGTAAAGAATATTATTTGGGGGTCCAGCCATGGAGAAGACTTTAGACACTAGGATAAGATAAGGAACACACCCATTATAAAAAAATCACATTAGGATTCTATTTTTAAGCTGTTCCTTAAAACACTAGTGCTTAGGAAATCTATTGGAGGCAGAAGCACTCAAGGGTAGCCTAGGGTTAGGGTTAGGCTTAGGGTACGGCTTAGGGTACGGGTTCGGGGAGGGCTTCGGTTACGGCGTAGTTTATGGGTTAGGGTTAGGGTTAGGGTTAGTGTTAGGGTTAGGGCTGGGTTTAGGGTACGGGTTAGGATTAGGGTACGTGATAGGTTTAGGGTACTGCTTAGGGTTATTGTACGTGTTAGGGTTAGGGTAGTTATTAAACCTATCCCAGTCTCTAGATACCCCTTAGCACGTAAAGGAATATTATTTGGGGGTCCAGCCATGGAGAAGAGTTTAGACGCTAGGATAAGATAAGGAACACACCCATTATAAAGAAATCACATTAGGATTCTCTTTTTAAGCTGTTCCTTAAAACACTAGTGCTTTGGAAATCTATTGGAGGCAGAAGCAGTCAAGGGTAGCCTAGGGTTAGGGTTAGGCTTAGGGTTAGGCTTAGGGTACGGCTTAGGGTACGGGTTCGGGGAGGGCTTCGGGTACGGCGTAGGGTATGGGTTAGGGTTAGGGTTAGGGTTAGTGTTAGGGTTAGGGCTCGGTTTAGTTTACGGGTTAGGATTAGGGTACGTGTTAGGGTTAGGGTAGGGGTTAGGTTTAGGGTATGTGTTAGGGTTAGGGTAGTTATTAAACCTATCCCACTCTCTAGATACCCCTTAGCACGGAAAGGAATATTATTTGGGGGTCCAGCCATGGAGAAGCGTTTAGACACTAGGATAAGATAAGGAACACACCCATTATTAATAAATCACATTAGGATTCTCTTTTTAAGCTGTTCCTTAAAACACTAGTGCTTAGGAAATCTATTGGAGGCAGAAGCAGTCAAGGGTAGCCTAGGGTTAGGGTTAGGCTTAGGGTTAGGCTTAGGGTACGGCTTAGGGTACGGGTTCGGGGAGGGCTTCGTGTACGGCGTAGGGTAAGGGTTAGGGTTAGGGTTAGGGTTAGGGCTCGGTTTAGTTTACGGGTTAGGATTAGGGTACGTGTTAGGGTTAGGGTAGCGGTTAGGGTTAGGCTACGTGTTAGGGTTAGGGTAGTTATTAAACCTATCCCAGTCTCTAGATACCCCTTAGCACGTAAAGGAATATTATTTGGGGGTCCAGCCATGGAGAAGAGTTTAGACGCTAGGATAAGAAAAGAAACACACCCATTATAAAGAAATCACAATAGGATTCTCTTTTTAAGCTGTTCCTTAAAACACTAGTGCTTTGGAAATCTATTGGAGGCAGAAGCAGTCAAGGGTAGCCTAGGGTTAGGGTTAGGCTTAGGGTTAGGCTTAGGGTACGGCTTAGGGTACGGGTTCGGGGAGGGCTTCGGGTACGGCGTAGGGTATGGGTTAGGGTTAGGGTTAGGGTTAGTGTTAGGGTTAGGGCTCGGTTTAGTTTACGGGTTAGGATTAGGGTACGTGTTAGGGTTAGGGTAGGGGTCAGGTTTAGGGTATGTGTTAGGCTTAGGGTAGTTATTAAACCTATCCCACTCTCTAGATACCCCTTAGCACGGAAAGGAATATTATTTGGGGGTCCAGCCATGGAGAAGCGTTTAGACACTAGGATAAGATAAGGAACACACCCATTATTAATAAATCACATTAGGATTCTCTTTTTAAGCTGTGCCTTAAAACACTAGTGCTTAGGAAATCTATTGGAGGCAGAAGCAGTCAAGGGTAGCCTAGGGTTAGGGTTAGGCTTAGGGTTAGGCTTAGGGTACGTCTTCGGGTACGGCGTAGGGTAAGGGTTAGGGTTAGGGTTAGGGTTAGTGTTAGGGTTAGGGCTCGGTTTAGTTTACGGGTTAGGATTAGGGTACGTGTTAGGGTTAGGGTAGGGGTTAGGGTTAGGGTACGTGTTAGAGTTAGGGTAGTTATTAAACCTATCCCACTCTCTAGATACCCCTTAGCACGTAAAGAACATTATTTGGGGGTCCAGCCATGGAGAAGACTTTAGACACTAGGATAAGATAAGGAACACACCCATTATAAAAAAATCACATTAGGATTCTATTTTTAAGCTGTTCCTTAAAACACTAGTGCTTAGGAAATCTATTGGAGGCAGAAGCACTCAAGGGTAGCCTAGGGTTAGGGTTAGGCTTAGGGTACGGCTTAGGGTACGGGTTCGGGGAGGGCTTCGGGTACGGCGTAGGGTATGGGTTAGGGTTAGGGTTAGGGTTAGTGTTAGGGTTAGGGCTCGGTTTAGTTTACGGGTTAGGATTAGGGTACGTGTTAGGGTTAGGGTAGGGGTTAGGTTTAGGGTATGTGTTAGGGTTAGGGTAGTTATTAAACCTATCCCACTCTCTAGATACCCCTTAGCACGGAAAGGAATATTATTTGGGGGTCCAGCCATGGAGAAGCGTTTAGACACTAGGATAAGATAAGGAACACACCCATTATTAATAAATCACATTAGGATTCTCTTTTTAAGCTGTTCCTTAAAACACTAGTGCTTAGGAAATCTATTGGAGGCAGAAGCAGTCAAGGGTAGCCTAGGGTTAGGGTTAGGCTTAGGGTTAGGCTTAGGGTACGGCTTAGGGTACGGGTTCGGGGAGGGCTTCGTGTACGGCGTAGGGTAAGGGTTAGGGTTAGGGTTAGGGTTAGTGTTAGGGTTAGGGCTCGGTTTAGTTTACGGGTTAGGATTAGGGTACGTGTTAGGGTTAGGGTAGCGGTTAGGGTTAGGCTACGTGTTAGGGTTAGGGTAGTTATTAAACCTATCCCACTCTCTAGATACCCCTTAGCACGTAAAGAATATTATTTGGGGGTCCAGCCATGGAGAAAAGTTTAGACACTAGGATAAGATAAGGAACACACCCATTATAAAAAAATCACATTAGGATTCTATTTTTAAGCTGTTCCTTAAAACACTAGTGCTTAGGAAATCTATTGGAGGCAGAAGCACTCAAGGGTAGCCTAGGGTTAGGGTTAGGCTTAGGGTACGGCTTAGGGTACGGGTTCGGGGAGGGCTTCGGGTACGGCGTAGTTTATGGGTTAGGGTTAGGGTTAGGGTTAGTGTTAGGGTTAGGGCTGGGTTTAGGGTACGGGTTAGGATTAGGGTACGTGATAGGTTTAGGGTACTGCTTAGGGTTATTGTACGTGTTAGGGTTAGGGTAGTTATTAAACCTATCCCAGTCTCTAGATACCCCTTAGCACGTAAAGGAATATTATTTGGGGGTCCAGCCATGGAGAAGAGTTTAGACGCTAGGATAAGATAAGGAACACACCCATTATAAAGAAATCACATTAGGATTCTCTTTTTAAGCTGTTCCTTAAAACACTAGTGCTTTGGAAATCTATTGGAGGCAGAAGCAGTCAAGGGTAGCCTAGGGTTAGGGTTAGGCTTAGGGTTAGGCTTAGGGTACGGCTTAGGGTACGGGTTCGGGGAGGGCTTCGGGTACGGCGTAGGGTATGGGTTAGGGTTAGGGTTAGGGTTAGTGTTAGGGTTAGGGCTCGGTTTAGTTTACGGGTTAGGATTAGGGTACGTGTTAGGGTTAGGGTAGGGGTTAGGTTTAGGGTATGTGTTAGGGTTAGGGTAGTTATTAAACCTATCCCACTCTCTAGATACCCCTTAGCACGGAAAGGAATATTATTTGGGGGTCCAGCCATGGAGAAGCGTTTAGACACTAGGATAAGATAAGGAACACACCCATTATTAATAAATCACATTAGGATTCTCTTTTTAAGCTGTTCCTTAAAACACTAGTGCTTAGGAAATCTATTGGAGGCAGAAGCAGTCAAGGGTAGCCTAGGGTTAGGGTTAGGCTTAGGGTTAGGCTTAGGGTACGGCTTAGGGTACGGGTTCGGGGAGGGCTTCGTGTACGGCGTAGGGTAAGGGTTAGGGTTAGGGTTAGGGTTAGGGCTCGGTTTAGTTTACGGGTTAGGATTAGGGTACGTGTTAGGGTTAGGGTAGCGGTTAGGGTTAGGCTACGTGTTAGGGTTAGGGTAGTTATTAAACCTATCCCAGTCTCTAGATACCCCTTAGCACGTAAAGGAATATTATTTGGGGGTCCAGCCATGGAGAAGAGTTTAGACGCTAGGATAAGAAAAGAAACACACCCATTATAAAGAAATCACAATAGGATTCTCTTTTTAAGCTGTTCCTTAAAACACTAGTGCTTTGGAAATCTATTGGAGGCAGAAGCAGTCAAGGGTAGCCTAGGGTTAGGGTTAGGCTTAGGGTTAGGCTTAGGGTACGGCTTAGGGTACGGGTTCGGGGAGGGCTTCGGGTACGGCGTAGGGTATGGGTTAGGGTTAGGGTTAGGGTTAGTGTTAGGGTTAGGGCTCGGTTTAGTTTACGGGTTAGGATTAGGGTACGTGTTAGGGTTAGGGTAGGGGTCAGGTTTAGGGTATGTGTTAGGGTTAGGGTAGTTATTAAACCTATCCCACTCTCTAGATACCCCTTAGCACGGAAAGGAATATTATTTGGGGGTCCAGCCATGGAGAAGCGTTTAGACACTAGGATAAGATAAGGAACACACCCATTATTAATAAATCACATTAGGATTCTCTTTTTAAGCTGTGCCTTAAAACACTAGTGCTTAGGAAATCTATTGGAGGCAGAAGCAGTCAAGGGTAGCCTAGGGTTAGGGTTAGGCTTAGGGTTAGGCTTAGGGTACGTCTTCGGGTACGGCGTAGGGTAAGGGTTAGGGTTAGGGTTAGGGTTAGTGTTAGGGTTAGGGCTCGGTTTAGTTTACGGGTTAGGATTAGGGTACGTGTTAGGGTTAGGGTAGGGGTTAGGGTTAGGGTACGTGTTAGAGTTAGGGTAGTTATTAAACCTATCCCACTCTCTAGATACCCCTTAGCACGTAAAGAACATTATTTGGGGGTCCAGCCATGGAGAAGACTTTAGACACTAGGATAAGATAAGGAACACACCCATTATAAAAAAATCACATTAGGATTCTATTTTTAAGCTGTTCCTTAAAACACTAGTGCTTAGGAAATCTATTGGAGGCAGAAGCACTCAAGGGTAGCCTAGGGTTAGGGTTAGGCTTAGGGTACGGCTTAGGGTACGGGTTCGGGGAGGGCTTCGGGTACGGCGTAGGGTATGGGTTAGGGTTAGGGTTAGGGTTAGTGTTAGGGTTAGGGCTCGGTTTAGTTTACGGGTTAGGATTAGGGTACGTGTTAGGGTTAGGGTAGGGGTTAGGTTTAGGGTATGTGTTAGGGTTAGGGTAGTTATTAAACCTATCCCACTCTCTAGATACCCCTTAGCACGGAAAGGAATATTATTTGGGGGTCCAGCCATGGAGAAGCGTTTAGACACTAGGATAAGATAAGGAACACACCCATTATTAATAAATCACATTAGGATTCTCTTTTTAAGCTGTTCCTTAAAACACTAGTGCTTAGGAAATCTATTGGAGGCAGAAGCAGTCAAGGGTAGCCTAGGGTTAGGGTTAGGCTTAGGGTTAGGCTTAGGGTACGGCTTAGGGTACGGGTTCGGGGAGGGCTTCGTGTACGGCGTAGGGTAAGGGTTAGGGTTAGGGTTAGGGTTAGTGTTAGGGTTAGGGCTCGGTTTAGTTTACGGGTTAGGATTAGGGTACGTGTTAGGGTTAGGGTAGCGGTTAGGGTTAGGCTACGTGTTAGGGTTAGGGTAGTTATTAAACCTATCCCACTCTCTAGATACCCCTTAGCACGTAAAGAATATTATTTGGGGGTCCAGCCATGGAGAAAAGTTTAGACACTAGGATAAGATAAGGAACACACCCATTATAAAAAAATCACATTAGGATTCTATTTTTAAGCTGTTCCTTAAAACACTAGTGCTTAGGAAATCTATTGGAGGCAGAAGCACTCAAGGGTAGCCTAGGGTTAGGGTTAGGCTTAGGGTACGGCTTAGGGTACGGGTTCGGGGAGGGCTTCGGGTACGGCGTAGTTTATGGGTTAGGGTTAGGGTTAGGGTTAGTGTTAGGGTTAGGGCTGGGTTTAGGGTACGGGTTAGGATTAGGGTACGTGATAGGTTTAGGGTACTGCTTAGGGTTATTGTACGTGTTAGGGTTAGGGTAGTTATTAAACCTATCCCAGTCTCTAGATACCCCTTAGCACGTAAAGGAATATTATTTGGGGGTCCAGCCATGGAGAAGAGTTTAGACGCTAGGATAAGATAAGGAACACACCCATTATAAAGAAATCACATTAGGATTCTCTTTTTAAGCTGTTCCTTAAAACACTAGTGCTTTGGAAATCTATTGGAGGCAGAAGCAGTCAAGGGTAGCCTAGGGTTAGGGTTAGGCTTAGGGTTAGGCTTAGGGTACGGCTTAGGGTACGGGTTCGGGGAGGGCTTCGGGTACGGCGTAGGGTATGGGTTAGGGTTAGGGTTAGGGTTAGTGTTAGGGTTAGGGCTCGGTTTAGTTTACGGGTTAGGATTAGGGTACGTGTTAGGGTTAGGGTAGGGGTCAGGTTTAGGGTATGTGTTAGGGTTAGGGTAGTTATTAAACCTATCCCACTCTCTAGATACCCCTTAGCACGGAAAGGAATATTATTTGGGGGTCCAGCCATGGAGAAGCGTTTAGACACTAGGATAAGATAAGGAACACACCCATTATTAATAAATCACATTAGGATTCTCTTTTTAAGCTGTGCCTTAAAACACTAGTGCTTAGGAAATCTATTGGAGGCAGACGCAGTCAAGGGTAGCCTAGGTTTAGGGTTAGGCTTAGGGTTAGGCTTAGGGTACGTCTTCGGGTACGGCGTAGGGTAAGGGTTAGGGTTAGGGTTAGGGTTAGTGTTAGGGTTAGGGCTCGGTTTAGTTTACGGGTTAGGATTAGGGTTAGGGTTAGGGTTAGGGTAGCGGTTAGGGTTAGGCTACGTGTTAGGGTTAGGGTAGTTATTAAACCTATCCCACTCTCTAGATACCCCTTAGCACGTAAAGAATATTATTTGGGGGTCCAGCCATGGAGAAAAGTTTAGACACTAGGATAAGATAAGGAACACACCCATTATAAAGAAATCACATTAGGATTCTATTTTTAAGCTGTTCCTTAAAACACTAGTGCTTAGGAAATCTATTGGAGGCAGAAGCAGTCAAGGGTAGCCTAGGGTTAGGGTTAGGCTTAGGGTTAGGCTTAGGGTACGGGTTCGGGGAGGGCTTCGGGTACGGCGTAGTTTATGGGTTAGGGTTAGTGTTAGGGTTAGTGTTAGGGTTAGGGCTCGGTTTAGGGTACGGGTTAGGATTAGGGTACGTGATAGGTTTAGGGTAGTGGTTAGGGTTATTGTACGTGTTAGGGTTAGGGTAGTTATTAAACCTATCCCAGTCTCTAGATACCCCTTAGCACGTAAAGGAATATTATTTGGGGGTCCAGCCATGGAGAAGAGTTTAGACGCTAGGATAAGAAAAGAAACACACCCATTATAAAGAAATCACATTAGGATTCTCTTTTTAAGCTGTTCCTTAAAACACTAGTGCTTTGGAAATCTATTGGAGGCAGAAGCAGTCAAGGGTAGCCTAGGGTTAGGGTTAGGCTTAGGGTTAGGCTTAGGGTACGGCTTAGTGTACGGGTTCGGGGAGGGCTTCGGGTACGGCGTAGGGTATGGGTTAGGGTTAGGGTTAGGGTTAGTGTTAGGGTTAGGGCTCGGTTTAGTTTACGGGTTAGGATTAGGGTACGTGTTAGGGTTAGGGTAGGGGTCAGGTTTAGGGTATGTGTTAGGGTTAGGGTAGTTATTAAACCTATCCCACTCTCTAGATACCCCTTAGCACGGAAAGGAATATTATTTGGGGGTCCAGCCATGGAGAAGCGTTTAGACACTAGGATAAGATAAGGAACACACCCATTATTAATAAATCACATTAGGATTCTCTTTTTAAGCTGTTCCTTAAAACACTAGTGCTTAGGAAATCTATTGGAGGCAGAAGCAGTCAAGGGTAGCCTAGGGTTAGGGTTAGGCTTAGGGTTAGGCTTAGGGTACGGCTTAGGGTACGGGTTCGGGGAGGGCTTCGTGTACGGCGTAGGGTAAGGGTTAGGGTTAGGGTTAGGGTTAGTGTTAGGGTTAGGGCTCGGTTTAGTTTATGGGTTAGGATTAGGGTACGTGTTAGGGTTAGGGTAGCGGTTAGGGTTAGGCTACGTGATAGGGTTAGGGTAGTTATTAAACCTATCCCAGTCTCTAGATACCCCTTAGCACGTAAAGAATATTATTTGGGGGTCCAGCCATGGAGAAGAGTTTAGACGCTAGGATAAGATAAGGAACACACCCATTATAAAGAAATCACATTAGGATTCTCTTTTTAAGCTGTTCCTTAAAACACTAGTGCTTTGGAAATCTATTGGAGGCAGAAGCAGTCAAGGGTAGCCTAGGGTTAGGGTTAGGCTTAGGGTTAGGCTTAGGGTACGGCTTAGGGTACGGGTTCGGGGAGGGCTTCGGGTACGGCGTAGGGTATGGGTTAGGGTTAGGGTTAGTGTTAGGGTTAGGGCTCGGTTTAGTTTACGGGTTAGGATTAGGGTACGTGTTAGGGTTAGGGTAGGGGTTAGGTTTAGGGTATGTGTTAGGGTTAGGGTAGTTATTAAACCTATCCCACTCTCTAGATACCCCTTAGCACGGAAAGGAATATTATTTGGGGGTCCAGCCATGGAGAAGCGTTTAGACACTAGGATAAGATAAGGAACACACCCATTATTAATAAATCACATTAGGATTCTCTTTTTAAGCTGTTCCTTAAAACACTAGTGCTTAGGAAATCTATTGGAGGCAGAAGCAGTCAAGGGTAGCCTAGGGTTAGGGTTAGGCTTAGGGTTAGGCTTAGGGTACGGCTTAGGGTACGGGTTCGGGGAGGGCTTCGTGTACGGCGTAGGGTAAGGGTTAGGGTTAGGGTTAGGGTTAGTGTTAGGGTTAGGGCTCGGTTTAGTTTACGGGTTAGGATTAGGGTACGTGTTAGGGTTAGGGTAGCGGTTAGGGTTAGGCTACGTGTTAGGGTTAGGGTAGTTATTAAACCTATCCCACTCTCTAGATACCCCTTAGCACGTAAAGAATATTATTTGGGGGTCCAGCCATGGAGAAAAGTTTAGACACTAGGATAAGATAAGGAACACACCCATTATAAAGAAATCACATTAGGATTCTATTTTTAAGCTGTTCCTTAAAACACTAGTGCTTAGGAAATCTATTGGAGGCAGAAGCAGTCAAGGGTAGCCTAGGGTTAGGGTTAGGCTTAGGGTACGGCTTAGGGTACGGGTTCGGGGAGGGCTTCGTGTACGGCATAGTTTATGGGTTAGGGTTAGGGTTAGGGTTAGTGTTAGGGTTAGGGCTGGGTTTAGGGTACGGGTTAGGATTAGGGTACGTGATAGGTTTAGGGTACTGCTTAGGGTTATTGTACGTGTTAGGGTTAGGGTAGTTATTAAACCTATCCCAGTCTCTAGATAACCCTTAGCACGTAAAGGAATATTATTTGGGAGTCCAGCCATGGAGAAGAGTTTAGACGCTAGGATAAGATAAGGAACACACCCATTATAAAGAAATCACATTAGGATTCTCTTTTTAAGCTGTTCCTTAAAACACTAGTGCTTTGGAAATCTATTGGAGGCAGAAGCAGTCAAGGGTAGCCTAGGGTTAGGGTTAGGCTTAGGGTTAGGCTTAGGGTACGGCTTAGGGTACGGGTTCGGGGAGGGCTTCGGGTACGGCGTAGGGTATGGGTTAGGGTTAGGGTTAGGGTTAGTGTTAGGGTTAGGGCTCGGTTTAGTTTACGGGTTAGGATTAGGGTACGTGTTAGGGTTAGGGTAGGGGTTAGGTTTAGGGTATGTGTTAGGGTTAGGGTAGTTATTAAACCTATCCCACTCTCTAGATACCCCTTAGCACGGAAAGGAATATTATTTGGGGGTCCAGCCATGGAGAAGCGTTTAGACACTAGGATAAGATAAGGAACACACCCATTATTAATAAATCACATTAGGATTCTCTTTTTAAGCTGTTCCTTAAAACACTAGTGCTTAGGAAATCTATTGGAGGCAGAAGCAGTCAAGGGTAGCCTAGGGTTAGGGTTAGGCTTAGGGTAAGGCTTAGGGTACGGCTTAGGGTACGGGTTCGGGGAGGGCTTCGTGTACGGCGTAGGGTAAGGGTTAGGGTTAGGGTTAGGGTTAGGGCTCGGTTTAGTTTACGGGTTAGGATTAGGGTACGTGTTAGGGTTAGGGTAGCGGTTAGGGTTAGGCTACGTGTTAGGGTTAGGGTAGTTATTAAACCTATCCCAGTCTCTAGATACCCCTTAGCACGTAAAGAATATTATTTGGGGGTCCAGCCATGGAGAAGAGTTTAGACGCTAGGAAAAGATAAGGAACACACCCATTATAAAGAAATCACATTAGGATTCTCTTTTTAAGCTGTTCCTTAAAACACTAGTGCTTTGGAAATCTATTGGAGGCAGAAGCAGTCAAGGGTAGCCTAGGGTTAGGGTTAGGCTTAGGGTTAGGCTTAGGGTACGGCTTAGGCTACGGGTTCGGGGAGGGCTTCGGGTACGGCGTAGGGTATGGGTTAGGGTTAGGGTTAGGGTTAGTGTTAGGGTTAGGGCTCGGTTTAGTTTACGGGTTAGGATTAGGGTACGTGTCAGGGTTAGGGTAGGGGTTAGGTTTAGGGTATGTGTTAGGGTTAGGGTAGTTATTAAACCTATCCCACTCTCTAGATACCCCTTAGCACGGAAAGGAATATTATTTGGGGGTCCAGCCATGGAGAAGCGTTTAGACACTAGGATAAGATAAGGAACACACCCATTATTAATAAATCACATTAGGATTCTCTTTTTAAGCTGTTCCTTAAAACACTAGTGCTTAGGAAATCTATTGGAGGCAGAAGCAGTCAAGGGTAGCCTAGGGTTAGGGTTAGGCTTAGGGTTAGGCTTAGGGTACGGCTTAGGGTACGGGTTCGGGGAGGGCTTCGTGTACGGCGTAGGGTAAGGGTTAGGGTTAGGGTTAGGGTTAGTGTTAGGGTTAGGGCTCGGTTTAGTTTACGGGTTAGTATTAGGGTACGTGTTAGGGTTAGGGTAGCGGTTAGGGTTAGGCTACGTGTTAGGGTTAGGGTAGTTATTAAACCTATCCCACTCTCTAGATACCCCTTAGCACGTAAAGAATATTATTTGGGGGTCCAGCCATGGAGAAAAGTTTAGACACTAGGATAAGATAAGGAACACACCCATTATAAAGAAATCACATTAGGATTCTATTTTTAAGCTGTTCCTTAAAACACTAGTGCTTAGGAAATCTATTGGAGGCAGAAGCAGTCAAGGGTAACCTAGGGTTAGGGTTAGGCTTAGGGTACGGGTTCGGGGAGGGCTTCGGGTACGGCGTAGTTTATGGGTTAGGGTTAGGGTTAGGGTTAGTGTTAGGGTTAGGGCTCGGTTTAGGGTATGGGTTAGGATTAGGGTACGTGATAGGTTTAGGGTAGTGGTTAGGGTTATTGTACGTGTTAGGGTTAGGGTAGTTATTAAACCTATCCCAGTCTCTAGATACCCCTTAGCACGTAAAGGAATATTATTTGGGGGTCCAGCCATGGAGAAGAGTTTAGACGCTAGGATAAGAAAAGAAACACACCCATTATAAAGAAATCACATTAGGATTCTCTTTTTAAGCTGTTCCTTAAAACACTAGTGCTTTGGAAATCTATTGGAGGCAGAAGCAGTCAAGGGTAGCCTAGGGTTAGGGTTAGGCTTAGGGTTAGGCTTAGGGTACGGCTTAGGGTACGGGTTCGGGGAGGGCTTCGGGTACGGCGTAGGGTATGGGTTAGGGTTAGGGTTAGGGTTAGTGTTAGGGTTAGGGCTCGGTTTAGTTTACGGGTTAGGATTAGGGTACGTGTTAGGGTTAGGGTAGGGGTCAGGTTTAGGGTATGTGTTAGGGTTAGGGTAGTTATTAAACCTATCCCACTCTCTAGATACCCCTTAGCACGGAAAGGAATATTATTTGGGGGTCCAGCCATGGAGAAGCGTTTAGACACTAGGATAAGATAAGGAACACACCCATTATTAATAAATCACATTAGGATTCTCTTTTTAAGCTGTGCCTTAAAACACTAGTGCTTAGGAAATCTATTGGAGGCAGAAGCAGTCAAGGGTAGCCTAGGGTTAGGGTTAGGCTTAGGGTTAGGCTTAGGGTACGTCTTCGGGTACGGCGTAGGGTAAGGGTTAGGGTTAGGGTTAGGGTTAGTGTTAGGGTTAGGGCTCGGTTTAGTTTACGGGTTAGGATTAGGGTACGTGTTAGGGTTAGGGTAGGGGTTAGGGTTAGGGTACGTGTTAGAGTTAGGGTAGTTATTAAACCTATCCCACTCTCTAGATACCCCTTAGCACGTAAAGAACATTATTTGGGGGTCCAGCCATGGAGAAGACTTTAGACACTAGGATAAGATAAGGAACACACCCATTATAAAAAAATCACATTAGGATTCTATTTTTAAGCTGTTCCTTAAAACACTAGTGCTTAGGAAATCTATTGGAGGCAGAAGCACTCAAGGGTAGCCTAGGGTTAGGGTTAGGCTTAGGGTACGGCTTAGGGTACGGGTTCGGGGAGGGCTTCGGGTACGGCGTAGTTTATGGGTTAGGGTTAGGGTTAGGGTTAGTGTTAGGGTTAGGGCTGGGTTTAGGGTACGGGTTAGGATTAGGGTACGTGATAGGTTTAGGGTACTGCTTAGGGTTATTGTACGTGTTAGGGTTAGGGTAGTTATTAAACCTATCCCAGTCTCTAGATACCCCTTAGCACGTAAAGGAATATTATTTGGGGGTCCAGCCATGGAGAAGAGTTTAGACGCTAGGATAAGATAAGGAACACACCCATTATAAAGAAATCACATTAGGATTCTCTTTTTAAGCTGTTCCTTAAAACACTAGTGCTTTGGAAATCTATTGGAGGCAGAAGCAGTCAAGGGTAGCCTAGGGTTAGGGTTAGGCTTAGGGTTAGGCTTAGGTTACGGCTTAGGGTACGGGTTCGGGGAGGGCTTCGGGTACGGCGTAGGGTATGGGTTAGGGTTAGGGTTAGGGTTAGTGTTAGGGTTAGGGCTCGGTTTAGTTTACGGGTTAGGATTAGGGTACGTGTTAGGGTTAGGGTAGGGGTTAGGTTTAGGGTATGTGTTAGGGTTAGGGTAGTTATTAAACCTATCCCACTCTCTAGATACCCCTTAGCACGGAAAGGAATATTATTTGGGGGTCCAGCCATGGAGAAGCGTTTAGACACTAGGATAAGATAAGGAACACACCCATTATTAATAAATCACATTAGGATTCTCTTTTTAAGCTGTTCCTTAAAACACTAGTGCTTAGGAAATCTATTGGAGGCAGAAGCAGTCAAGGGTAGCCTAGGGTTAGGGTTAGGCTTAGGGTTAGGCTTAGGGTACGGCTTAGGGTACGGGTTCGGGGAGGGCTTCGTGTACGGCGTAGGGTAAGGGTTAGGGTTAGGGTTAGGGTTAGTGTTAGGGTTAGGGCTCGGTTTAGTTTACGGGTTAGGATTAGGGTACGTGTTAGGGTTAGGGTAGCGGTTAGGGTTAGGCTACGTGTTAGGGTTAGGGTAGTTATTAAACCTATCCCACTCTCTAGATACCCCTTAGCACGTAAAGAATATTATTTGGGGGTCCAGCCATGGAGAAAAGTTTAGACACTAGGATAAGATAAGGAACACACCCATTATAAAGAAATCACATTAGGATTCTCTTTTTAAGCTGTTCCTTAAAACACTAGTGCTTAGGAAATCTATTGGAGGCAGAAGCAGTCAAGGGTAGCCTAGGGTTAGGGTTAGGCTTAGGGTTAGGCTTAGGGTACGGGTTCGGGGAGGGCTTCGGGTACGGCGTAGTTTATGGGTTAGGGTTAGGGTTAGGGTTAGTGTTAGGGTTAGGGCTCGGTTTAGGGTACGGGTTAGGATTAGGGTACGTGATAGGTTTAGGGTAGTGGTTAGGGTTATTGTACGTGTTAGGGTTAGGGTAGTTATTAAACCTATCCCAGTGTCTAGATACCCCTTAGCACGTAAAGGAATATTATTTGGGGGTCCAGCCATGGAGAAGAGTTTAGACGCTAGGATAAGAAAAGAAACACACCCATTATAAAGAAATCACATTAGGATTCTCTTTTTAAGCTGTTCCTTAAAACACTAGTGCTTTGGAAATCTATTGGAGGCAGAAGCAGTCAAGGGTAGCCTAGGGTTAGGGTTAGGCTTAGGGTTAGGCTTAGGGTACGGCTTAGGGTACGGGTTCGGGGAGGGCTTCGGGTACGGCGTAGGGTATGGGTTAGGGTTAGGGTTAAGGTTAGTGTTAGGGTTAGGGCTCGGTTTAGTTTACGGGTTAGGATTAGGGTACGTGTTAGGGTTAGGGTAGGGGTCAGGTTTAGGGTATGTGTTAGGGTTAGGGTAGTTATTAAACCTATCCCACTCTCTAGATACCCCTTAGCACGGAAAGGAATATTATTTGGGGGTCCAGCCATGGAGAAGCGTTTAGACACTAGGATAAGATAAGGAACACACCCATTATTAATAAATCACATTAGGATTCTCTTTTTAAGCTGTGCCTTAAAACACTAGTGCTTAGGAAATCTATTGGAGGCAGAAGCAGTCAAGGGTAGCCTAGGGTTAGGGTTAGGCTTAGGGTTAGGCTTAGGGTACGTCTTCGGGTACGGCGTAGGGTAAGGGTTAGGGTTAGGGTTAGGGTTAGTGTTAGGGTTAGGGCTCGGTTTAGTTTACGGGTTAGGATTAGGGTACGTGTTAGGGTTAGGGTAGGGGTTAGGGTTAGGGTACGTGTTAGAGTTAGGGTAGTTATGAAACCTATCCCACTCTCTAGATACCCCTTAGCACGTAAAGAACATTATTTGGGGGTCCAGCCATGGAGAAGACTTTAGACACTAGGATAAGATAAGGAACACACCCATTATAAAAAAATCACATTAGGATTCTATTTTTAAGCTGTTCCTTAAAACACTAGTGCTTAGGAAATCTATTGGAGGCAGAAGCACTCAAGGGTAGCCTAGGGTTAGGGTTAGGCTTAGGGTACGGCTTAGGGTACGGGTTCGTGGAGGGCTTCGGTTACGGCGTAGTTTATGGGTTAGGGTTAGGGTTAGTGTTAGGGTTAGGGCTGGGTTTAGGGTACGGGTTAGGATTAGGGTACGTGATAGGTTTAGGGTACTGCTTAGGGTTATTGTACGTGTTAGGGTTAGGGTAGTTATTAAACCTATCCCAGTCTCTAGATACCCCTTAGCACGTAAAGAATATTATTTGGGGGTCCAGCCATGGAGAAGAGTTTAGACGCTAGGATAAGATAAGGAACACACCCATTATAAAGAAATCACATTAGGATTCTCTTTTTAAGCTGTTCCTTAAAACACTAGTGCTTAGGAAATCTATTGGAGGCAGAAGCAGTCAAGGGTAGCCTAGGGTTAGGGTTAGGCTTAGGGTTAGGCTTAGGGTACGGCTTAGGGTACGGGTTCGGGGAGGGCTTCGTGTACGGCGTAGGGTAAGGGTTAGGGTTAGGGTTAGGGTTAGTGTTAGGGTTAGGGCTCGGTTTAGTTTACGGGTTAAGATTAGGGTACGTGTTAGGGTTAGAGTAGCGGTTAGGGTTAGGCTACGTGTTAGGGTTAGGGTAGTTATTAAACCTATCCCACTCTCTAGATACCCCTTAGCACGTAAAGAATATTATATGGGGGTCCAGCCATGGAGAAGACTTTAGACACTAGGATAAGATAAGGAACACACCCATTATAAAAAAATCACATTAGGATTCTATTTTTAAGCTGTTCCTTAAAACACTAGTGCTTAGGAAATCTATTGGAGGCAGAAGCACTCAAGGGTAGCCTAGGGTTAGGGTTAGGCTTAGGGTACGGCTTAGGGTACGGGTTCGGGGAGGGCTTCGGGTACGGCGTAGTTTATGGGTTAGGGTTAGGGTTAGGGTTAGTGTTAGGGTTAGGGCTGGGTTTAGGGTACGGGTTAGGATTAGGGTACGTGATAGGTTTAGGGTACTGCTTAGGGTTATTGTACGTGTTAGGGTTAGGGTAGTTATTAAACCTATCCCAGTCTCTAGATACCCCTTAGCACGTAAAGGAATATTATTTGGGGGTCCAGCCATGGAGAAGACTTTAGACGCTAGGATAAGATAAGGAACACACCCATTATAAAGAAATCACATTAGGATTCTCTTTTTAAGCTGTTCCTTAAAACACTAGTGCTTTGGAAATCTATTGGAGGCAGAAGCAGTCAAGGGTAGCCTAGGGTTAGGGTTAGGCTTAGGGTTAGGCTTAGGGTACGGCTTAGGGTACGGGTTCGGGGAGGGCTTCGGGTACGGCGTAGGGTATGGGTTAGGGTTAGGGTTAGGGTTAGTGTTAGGGTTAGGGCTCGGTTTAGTTTACGGGTTAGGATTAGGGTACGTGTTAGGGTAAGGGTAGGGGTCAGGTTTAGGGTATGTGTTAGGGTTAGGGTAGTTATTAAACCTATCCCACTCTCTAGATACCCCTTAGCACGGAAAGGAATATTATTTGGGGGTCCAGCCATGGAGAAGCGTTTAGACACTAGGATAAGATAAGGAACACACCCATTATTAATAAATCACATTAGGATTCTCTTTTTAAGCTGTGCCTTAAAACACTAGTGCTTAGGAAATCTATTGGAGGCAGACGCAGTCAAGGGTAGCCTAGGGTTAGGGTTAGGCTTAGGGTTAGGCTTAGGGTACGTCTTCGGGTACGGCGTAGGGTAAGGGTTAGGGTTAGGGTTAGGGTTAGTGTTAGGGTTAGGGCTCGGTTTAGTTTACGGGTTAGGATTAGGGTTAGGGTTAGGGTTAGGGTAGCGGTTAGGGTTAGGCTACGTGTTAGGGTTAGGGTAGTTATTAAACCTATCCCACTCTCTAGATACCCCTTAGCACGTAAAGAATATTATTTGGGGGTCCAGCCATGGAGAAAAGTTTAGACACTAGGATAAGATAAGGAACACACCCATTATAAAGAAATCACATTAGGATTCTATTTTTAAGCTGTTCCTTAAAACACTAGTGCTTAGGAAATCTATTGGAGGCAGAAGCAGTAAAGGGTAGCCTAGTGTTAGGGTTAGGCTTAGGGTACGGCTTAGGGTACGGGTTCGGGGAGGGCTTCGGGTACGGCGTAGTTTATGGGTTAGGGTTAGGGTTAGGGTTAGTGTTAGGGTTAGGGCTGGGTTTAGGGTACAGGTTAGGATTAGGGTACGTGATAGGTTTAGGGTACTGCTTAGGGTTATTGTACGTGTTAGGGTTAGGGTAGTTATTAAACCTATCCCAGTCTCTAGATACCCCTTAGCACGTAAAGGAATATTATTTGGGGGTCCAGCCATGGAGAAGAGTTTAGACGCTAGGATAAGATAAGGAACACACCCATTATAAAGAAATCACATTAGGATTCTCTTTTTAAGCTGTTCCTTAAAACACTAGTGCTTTGGAAATCTATTGGAGGCAGAAGCAGTCAAGGGTAGCCTAGGGTTAGGGTTAGGCTTAGGGTTAGGCTTAGGGTACGGCTTAGGGTACGGGTTCGGGGAGGGCTTCGGGTACGGCGTAGGGTATGGGTTAGGGTTAGGGTTAGGGTTAGTGTTAGGGTTAGGGCTCGGTTTAGTTTACGGGTTAGGATTAGGGTACGTGTTAGGGTTAGGGTAGGGGTTAGGTTTAGGGTATGTGTTAGGGTTAGGGTAGTTATTAAACCTATCCCACTCTCTAGATACCCCTTAGCACGGAAAGGAATATTATTTGGGGGTCCAGCCATGGAGAAGCGTTTAGACACTAGGATAAGATAAGGAACACACCCATTATTAATAAATCACATTAGGATTCTCTTTTTAAGCTGTTCCTTAAAACACTAGTGCTTAGGAAATCTATTGGAGGCAGAAGCAGTCAAGGGTAGCCTAGGGTTAGGGTTAGGCTTAGGGTTAGGCTTAGGGTTAGACTTAGGGTACGGCTTAGGGTACGGGTTCGGGGAGGGCTTCGTGAACGGCGTAGGGTAAGGGTTAGGGTTAGGGTTAGGGTTAGTGTTAGGGTTAGGGCTCGGTTTAGTTTACGGGTTAGGATAAGGGTACGTGTTAGGGTTAGGGTAGCGGTTAGGGTTAGGCTACGTGTTAGGGTTAGGGTAGTTATTAAACCTATCCCAGTCTCTAGATACCCCTTAGCACGTAAAGAATATTATTTGGGGGTCCAGCCATGGAGAAGAGTTTAGACGCTAGGATAAGATAAGGAACACACCCATTATAAAGAAATCACATTAGGATTCTCTTTTTAAGCTGTTCCTTAAAACACTAGTGCTTTGGAAATCTATTGGAGGCAGAAGCAGTCAAGGGTAGCCTAGGGTTAGGGTTAGGCTTAGGGTTAGGCTTAGGGTACGGCTTAGGGTACGGGTTCGGGGAGGGCTTCGGGTACGGCGTAGGGTATGGGTTAGGGTTAGGGTTAGGGTTAGTGTTAGGGTTAGGGCTCGGTTTAGTTTACGGGTTAGGATTAGGGTACGTGTTAGGGTAAGGGTAGGGGTCAGGTTTAGGGTATGTGTTAGGGTTAGGGTAGTTATTAAACCTATCCCACTCTCTAGATACCCCTTAGCACGGAAAGGAATATTATTTGGGGGTCCAGCCATGGAGAAGCGTTTAGACACTAGGATAAGATAAGGAACACACCCATTATTAATAAATCACATTAGGATTCTCTTTTTAAGCTGTGCCTTAAAACACTAGTGCTTAGGAAATCTATTGGAGGCAGACGCAGTCAAGGGTAGCCTAGGGTTAGGGTTAGGCTTAGGGTTAGGCTTAGGGTACGTCTTCGGGTACGGCGTAGGGTAAGGGTTAGGGTTAGGGTTAGGGTTAGTGTTAGGGTTAGGGCTCGGTTTAGTTTACGGGTTAGGATTAGGGTTAGGGTTAGGGTTAGGGTAGCGGTTAGGGTTAGGCTACGTGTTAGGGTTAGGGTAGTTATTAAACCTATCCCACTCTCTAGATACCCCTTAGCACGTAAAGAATATTATTTGGGGGTCCAGCCATGGAGAAAAGTTTAGACACTAGGATAAGATAAGGAACACACCCATTATAAAGAAATCACATTAGGATTCTATTTTTAAGCTGTTCCTTAAAACACTAGTGCTTAGGAAATCTATTGGAGGCAGAAGCAGTAAAGGGTAGCCTAGTGTTAGGGTTAGGCTTAGGGTACGGCTTAGGGTACGGGTTCGGGGAGGGCTTCGGGTACGGCGTAGTTTATGGGTTAGGGTTAGGGTTAGGGTTAGTGTTAGGGTTAGGGCTGGGTTTAGGGTACAGGTTAGGATTAGGGTACGTGATAGGTTTAGGGTACTGCTTAGGGTTATTGTACGTGTTAGGGTTAGGGTAGTTATTAAACCTATCCCAGTCTCTAGATACCCCTTAGCACGTAAAGGAATATTATTTGGGGGTCCAGCCATGGAGAAGAGTTTAGACGCTAGGATAAGATAAGGAACACACCCATTATAAAGAAATCACATTAGGATTCTCTTTTTAAGCTGTTCCTTAAAACACTAGTGCTTTGGAAATCTATTGGAGGCAGAAGCAGTCAAGGGTAGCCTAGGGTTAGGGTTAGGCTTAGGGTTAGGCTTAGGGTACGGCTTAGGGTACGGGTTCGGGGAGGGCTTCGGGTACGGCGTAGGGTATGGGTTAGGGTTAGGGTTAGGGTTAGTGTTAGGGTTAGGGCTCGGTTTAGTTTACGGGTTAGGATTAGGGTACGTGTTAGGGTTAGGGTAGGGGTTAGGTTTAGGGTATGTGTTAGGGTTAGGGTAGTTATTAAACCTATCCCACTCTCTAGATACCCCTTAGCACGGAAAGGAATATTATTTGGGGGTCCAGCCATGGAGAAGCGTTTAGACACTAGGATAAGATAAGGAACACACCCATTATTAATAAATCACATTAGGATTCTCTTTTTAAGCTGTTCCTTAAAACACTAGTGCTTAGGAAATCTATTGGAGGCAGAAGCAGTCAAGGGTAGCCTAGGGTTAGGGTTAGGCTTAGGGTTAGGCTTAGGGTTAGACTTAGGGTACGGCTTAGGGTACGGGTTCGGGGAGGGCTTCGTGAACGGCGTAGGGTAAGGGTTAGGGTTAGGGTTAGGGTTAGTGTTAGGGTTAGGGCTCGGTTTAGTTTACGGGTTAGGATAAGGGTACGTGTTAGGGTTAGGGTAGCGGTTAGGGTTAGGCTACGTGTTAGGGTTAGGGTAGTTATTAAACCTATCCCAGTCTCTAGATACCCCTTAGCACGTAAAGAATATTATTTGGGGGTCCAGCCATGGAGAAGAGTTTAGACGCTAGGATAAGATAAGGAACACACCCATTATAAAGAAATCACATTAGGATTCTCTTTTTAAGCTGTTCCTTAAAACACTAGTGCTTTGGAAATCTATTGGAGGCAGAAGCAGTCAAGGTTAGCCTAGGGTTAGGGTTAGGCTTAGGGTTAGGCTTAGGGTACGGATTAGGCTACGGGTTCGGGGAGGGCTTCGGGTACGGCGTAGGGTATGGGTTAGGGTTAGGGTTAGGGTTAGTGTTAGGGTTAGGGCTCGGTTTAGTTTACGGGTTAGGATTAGGGTACGTGTCAGGGTTAGGGTAGGGGTTAGGTTTACGGTATGTGTTAGGGTTAGGGTAGTTATTAAACCTATCCCACTCTCTAGATACCCCTTAGCACGGAAAGGAATATTATTTGGGGGTCCAGCCATGGAGAAGCGTTTAGACACTAGGATAAGATAAGGAACACACCCATTATTAATAAATCACATTAGGATTCTCTTTTTAAGCTGTTCCTTAAAACACTAGTGCTTAGGAAATCTATTGGAGGCAGAAGCAGTCAAGGGTAGCCTAGGGATAGGGTTAGGCTTAGGGTTAGGCTTAGGGTACGGCTTAGGGTACGGGTTCGGGGAGGGCTTCGTGTACGGCGTAGGGTAAGGGTTAGGGTTAGGGTTAGGGTTAGTGTTAGGGTTAGGGCTCGGTTTAGTTTACGGGTTAGGATTAGGGTACGTGTTAGGGTTAGGGTAGCGGTTAGGATTAGGCTACGTGTTAGGGTTAGGGTAGTTATTAAACCTATCCCACTCTCTAGATACCCCTTAGCACGTAAAGAATATTATTTGGGGGTCCAGCCATGGAGAAAAGTTTAGACACTAGGATAAGATAAGGAACACACCCATTATAAAGAAATCACATTAGGATTCTATTTTTAAGCTGTTCCTTAAAACACTAGTGCTTAGGAAATCTATTGGAGGCAGAAGCAGTCAAGGGTAGCCTAGGGTTAGGGTTAGGCTTAGGGTTAGGCTTAGGGTACGGGTTCGGGGAGGGCTTCGGGTACGGCGTAGTTTATGGGTTAGGGTTAGGGTTAGGGTTAGTGTTACGGTTAGGGCTGGGTTTAGGGTACGGGTTAGGATTAGGGTACGTGATAGGTTTAGGGTACTGCTTAGGGTTATTGTACGTGTTAGGGTTAGGGTAGTTATTAAACCTATCCCAGTCTCTAGATACCCCTTAGCACGTAAAGGAATATTATTTGGGGGTCCAGCCATGGAGAAGAGTTTAGACGCTAGGATAAGATAAGGAACACACCCATTATAAAGAAATCACATTAGGATTCTCTTTTTAAGCTGTTCCTTAAAACACTAGTGCTTTGGAAATCTATTGGAGGCAGAAGCAGTCAAGGGTAGCCTAGGGTTAGGGTTAGGCTTAGGGTTAGGCTTAGGGTACGGCTTAGGGTACGGGTTCGGGGAGGGCTTCGGGTACGGCGTAGGGTATGGGTTAGGGTTAGGGTTAGGGTTAGTGTTAGGGTTAGGGCTCGGTTTAGTTTACGGGTTAGGATTAGGGTACGTGTTAGGGTTAGGGTAGGGGTTAGGTTTAGGGTATGTGTTAGGGTTAGGGTAGTTATTAAACCTATCCCACTCTCTAGATACCCCTTAGCACGGAAAGGAATATTATTTGGGGGTCCAGCCATGGAGAAGCGTTTAGACACTAGGATAAGATAAGGAACACACCCATTATTAATAAATCACATTAGGATTCTCTTTTTAAGCTGTTCCTTAAAACACTAGTGCTTAGGAAATCTATTGGAGGCAGAAGCAGTCAAGGGTAGCCTAGGGTTAGGGTTAGGCTTAGGGTTAGGCTTAGGGTTAGACTTAGGGTACGGCTTAGGGTACGGGTTCGGGGAGGGCTTCGTGTACGGCGTAGGGTAAGGGTTAGGGTTAGGGTTAGTGTTAGGGTTAGGGCTCGGTTTAGTTTACGGGTTAGGATTAGGGTACGTGTTAGGGTTAGGGTAGCGGTTAGGGTTAGGCTACGTGTTAGGGTTAGGGTAGTTATTAAACCTATCCCAGTCTCTAGATACCCCTTAGCACGTAAAGAATATTATTTGGGGGTCCAGCCATGGAGAAGAGTTTAGACGCTAGGATAAGATAAGGAACACACCCATTATAAAGAAATCACATTAGGATTCTCTTTTTAAGCTGTTCCTTAAAACACTAGTGCTTTGGAAATCTATTGGAGGCAGAAGCAGTCAAGGTTAGCCTAGGGTTAGGGTTAGGCTTAGGGTTAGGCTTAGGGTACGGCTTAGGCTACGGGTTCGGGGAGGGCTTCGGGTACGGCGTAGGGTATGGGTTAGGGTTAGAGTTAGGGTTAGTGTTAGGGTTAGGGCTCGGTTTAGTTTACGGGTTAGGATTAGGGTACGTGTCAGGGTTAGGGTAGGGGTTAGGTTTAGGGTATGTGTTAGGGTTAGGGTAGTTATTAAACCTATCCCACTCTCTAGATACCCCTTAGCACGGAAAGGAATATTATTTGGGGGTCCAGCCATGGAGAAGCGTTTAGACACTAGGATAAGATAAGGAACACACCCATTATTAATAAATCACATTAGGATTCTCTTTTTAAGCTGTTCCTTAAAACACTAGTGCTTAGGAAATCTATTGGAGGCAGAAGCAGTCAAGGGTAGCCTAGGGATAGGGTTAGGCTTAGGGTTAGGCTTAGGGTACGGCTTAGGGTACGGGTTCGGGGAGGGCTTCGTGTACGGCGTAGGGTAAGGGTTAGGGTTAGGGTTAGGGTTAGTGTTAGGGTTAGGGCTCGGTTTAGTTTACGGGTTAGGATTAGGGTACGTGTTAGGGTTAGGGTAGCGGTTAGGGTTAGGCTACGTGTTAGGGTTAGGGTAGTTATTAAACCTATCCCACTCTCTAGATACCCCTTAGCACGTAAAGAATATTATTTGGGGGTCCAGCCATGGAGAAAAGTTTAGACACTAGGATAAGATAAGGAACACACCCATTATAAAGAAATCACATTAGGATTCTATTTTTAAGCTGTTCCTTAAAACACTAGTGCTTAGGAAATCTATTGGAGGCAGAAGCAGTCAAGGGTAGCCTAGGGTTAGGGTTAGGCTTAGGGTTAGGCTTAGGGTACGGGTTCGGGGAGGGCTTCGGGTACGGCGTAGTTTATGGGTTAGGGTTAGGGTTAGGGTTAGTGTTAGGGTTAGGGCTCGGTTTAGGGTATGGGTTAGGATTAGGGTACGTGATAGGTTTAGGGTAGTGGTTAGGGTTATTGTACGTGTTAGGGTTAGGGTAGTTATTAAACCTATCCCAGTCTCTAGATACCCCTTAGCACGTAAAGGAATATTATTTGGGGGTCCAGCCATGGAGAAGAGTTTAGACGCTAGGATAAGAAAAGAAACACACCCATTATAAAGAAATCACATTAGGATTCTCTTTTTAAGCTGTTCCTTAAAACACTAGTGCTTTGGAAATCTATTGGAGGCAGAAGCAGTCAAGGGTAGCCTAGGGTTAGGGTTAGGCTTAGGGTTAGGCTTAGGGTACGGCTTAGGGTACGGGTTCGGGGAGGGCTTCGGGTACGGCGTAGGGTATGGGTTAGGGTTAGGGTTAGGGTTAGTGTTAGGGTTAGGGCTCGGTTTAGTTTACGGGTTAGGATTAGGGTACGTGTTAGGGTTAGGGTAGGGGTCAGGTTTAGGGTATGTGTTAGGGTTAGGGTAGTTATTAAACCTATCCCACTCTCTAGATACCCCTTAGCACGGAAAGGAATATTATTTTGGGGTCCAGCCATGGAGAAGCGTTTAGACACTAGGATAAGATAAGGAACACACCCATTATTAATAAATCACATTAGGATTCTCTTTTTAAGCTGTGCCTTAAAACACTAGTGCTTAGGAAATCTATTGGAGGCAGAAGCAGTCAAGGGTAGCCTAGGGTTAGGGTTAGGCTTAGGGTTAGGCTTAGGGTACGTCTTCGGGTACGGCGTAGGGTAAGGGTTAGGGTTAGGGTTAGGGTTAGTGTTAGGGTTAGGGCTCGGTTTAGTTTACGGGTTAGGATTAGGGTACGTGTTAGGGTTAGGGTAGGGGTTAGGGTTAGGGTACGTGTTAGAGTTAGGGTAGTTATTAAACCTATCCCACTCTCTAGATACCCCTTAGCACGTAAAGAACATTATTTGGGGGTCCAGCCATGGAGAAGACTTTAGACACTAGGATAAGATAAGGAACACACCCATTATAAAAAAATCACATTAGGATTCTATTTTTAAGCTGTTCCTTAAAACACTAGTGCTTAGGAAATCTATTGGAGGCAGAAGCACTCAAGGGTAGCCTAGGGTTAGGGTTAGGCTTAGGGTACGGCTTAGGGTACGGGTTCGGGGAGGGCTTCGGGTACGGCGTAGTTTATGGGTTAGGGTTAGGGTTAGGGTTAGTGTTAGGGTTAGGGCTGGGTTTAGGGTACGGGTTAGGATTAGGGTACGTGATAGGTTTAGGGTACTGCTTAGGGTTATTGTACGTGTTAGGGTTAGGGTAGTTATTAAACCTATCCCAGTCTCTAGATACCCCTTAGCACGTAAAGGAATATTATTTGGGGGTCCAGCCATGGAGAAGAGTTTAGACGCTAGGATAAGATAAGGAACACACCCATTATAAAGAAATCACATTAGGATTCTCTTTTTAAGCTGTTCCTTAAAAAACTAGTGCTTTGGAAATCTATTGGAGGCAGAAGCAGTCAAGGGTAGCCTAGGGTTAGGGTTAGGCTTAGGGTTAGGCTTAGGGTACGGCTTAGGGTACGGGTTCGGGGAGGGCTTCGGGTACGGCGTAGGGTATGGGTTAGGGTTAGAGTTAGGGTTAGTGTTAGGGTTAGGGCTCGGTTTAGTTTACGGGTTAGGAATAGGGTACGTGTTAGGGTTAGGGTAGGGGTTAGGTTTAGGGTATGTGTTAGGGTTAGGGTAGTTATTAAACCTATCCCACTCTCTAGATACCCCTTAGCACGTAAAGGAATATTATTTGGGGGTCCAGCCATGGAGAAGCGTTTAGACACTAGGATAAGATAAGGAACACACCCATTATTAATAAATCACATTAGGATTCTCTTTTTAAGCTGTTCCTTAAAACACTAGTGCTTAGGAAATCTATTGGAGGCAGAAGCAGTCAAGGGTAGCCTAGGGATAGGGTTAGGCTTAGGGTTAGGCTTAGGGTACGGCTTAGGGTACGGGTTCGGGGAGGGCTTCGTGTACGGCGTAGGGTAAGGGTTAGGGTTAGGGTTAGGGTTAGTGTTAGGGTTAGGGCTCGGTTTAGTTTACGGGTTAGGATTAGGGTACGTGTTAGGGTTAGGGTAGCGGTTAGGGTTAGGCTACGTGTTAGGGTTAGGGTAGTTATTAAACCTATCCCACTCTCTAGATACCCCTTAGCACGTAAAGAATATTATTTGGGGGTCCAGCCATGGAGAAAAGTTTAGACACTAGGATAAGATAAGGAACACACCCATTATAAAGAAATCACATTAGGATTCTATTTTTAAGCTGTTCCTTAAAACACTAGTGCTTAGGAAATCTATTGGAGGCAGAAGCAGTCAAGGGTAGCCTAGGGTTAGGGTTAGGCTTAGGGTTAGGCTTAGGGTACGGGTTCGGGGAGGGCTTCGGGTACGGCGTAGTTTATGGGTTAGGGTTAGGGTTAGGGTTAGTGTTAGGGTTAGGGCTCGGTTTAGGGTATGGGTTAGGATTAGGGTACGTGATAGGTTTAGGGTAGTGGTTAGGGTTATTGTACGTGTTAGGGTTAGGGTAGTTATTAAACCTATCCCAGTCTCTAGATACCCCTTAGCACGTAAAGGAATATTATTTGGGGGTCCAGCCATGGAGAAGAGTTTAGACGCTAGGATAAGAAAAGAAACACACCCATTATAAAGAAATCACATTAGGATTCTCTTTTTAAGCTGTTCCTTAAAACACTAGTGCTTTGGAAATCTATTGGAGGCAGAAGCAGTCAAGGGTAGCCTAGGGTTAGGGTTAGGCTTAGGGTTAGGCTTAGGGTACGGCTTAGGGTACGGGTACGGGGAGGGCTTCGGGTACTTCGTAGGGTATGGGTTAGGGTTAGGGTTAGGGTTAGTGTTAGGGTTAGGGCTCGGTTTAGTTTACGGGTTAGGATTAGGGTACGTGTTAGGGTTAGCGTAGGGGTCAGGTTTAGGGTATGTGTTAGGGTTAGGGTAGTTATTAAACCTATCCCACTCTCTAGATACCCCTTAGCACGGAAAGGAATATTATTTGGGGGTCCAGCCATGGAGAAGCGTTTAGACACTAGGATAAGATAAGGAACACACCCATTATTAATAAATCACATTAGGATTCTCTTTTTAAGCTGTGCCTTAAAACACTAGTGCTTAGGAAATCTATTGGAGGCAGAAGCAGTCAAGGGTAGCCTAGGGTTAGGGTTAGGCTTAGGGTTAGGCTTAGGGTACGTCTTCGGGTACGGCGTAGGGTAAGGGTTAGGGTTAGGGTTAGGGTTAGTGTTAGGGTTAGGGCTCGGTTTAGTTTACGGGTTAGGATTAGGGTACGTGTTAGGGTTAGGGTAGGGGTTAGGGTTAGGGTACGTGTTAGAGTTAGGGTAGTTATTAAACCTATCCCACTCTCTAGATACCCCTTAGCACGTAAAGAACATTATTTGGGGGTCCAGCCATGGAGAAGACTTTAGACACTAGGATAAGATAAGGAACACACCCATTATAAGAAAATCACATTAGGATTCTATTTTTAAGCTGTTCCTTAAAACACTAGTGCTTAGGAAATCTATTGGAGGCAGAAGCACTCAAGGGTAGCCTAGGGTTAGGGTTAGGCTTAGGGTACGGCTTAGGGTACGGGTTCGGGGAGGGCTTCGGGTACGGCGTAGTTTATGGGTTAGGGTTAGGGTTAGGGTTAGTGTTAGGGTTAGGGCTGGGTTTAGGGTACGGGTTAGGATTAGGGTACGTGATAGGTTTAGGGTACTGCTTAGGGTTATTGTACGTGTTAGGGTTAGGGTAGTTATTAAACCTATCCCAGTCTCTAGATACCCCTTAGCACGTAAAGGAATATTATTTGGGGGTCCAGCCATGGAGAAGAGTTTAGACGCTAGGATAAGATAAGGAACACACCCATTATAAAGAAATCACATTAGGATTCTCTTTTTAAGCTGTTCCTTAAAACACTAGTGCTTTGGAAATCTATTGGAGGCAGAAGCAGTCAAGGGTAGCCTAGGGTTAGGGTTAGGCTTAGGGTTAGGCTTAGGGTACGGCTTAGGGTACGGGTTCGGGGAGGGCTTCGGGTACGGCGTAGGGTATGGGTTAGGGTTAGGGTTAGGGTTAGTGTTAGGGTTAGGGCTCGGTTTAGTTTACGGGTTAGGATTAGGGTACGTGTTAGGGTTAGGGTAGGGGTTAGGTTTAGGGTATGTGTTAGGGTTAGGGTAGTTATTAAACCTATCCCACTCTCTAGATACCCCTTAGCACGGAAAGGAATATTATTTGGGGGTCCAGCCATGGAGAAGCGTTTAGACACTAGGATAAGATAAGGAACACACCCATTATTAATAAATCACATTAGGATTCTCTTTTTAAGCTGTTCCTTAAAACACTAGTGCTTAGGAAATCTATTGGAGGCAGAAGCAGTCAAGGGTAGCCTAGGGTTAGGTTTAGGCTTAGGGTTAGGCTTAGGGTTAGACTTAGGGTACGGCTTAGGGTACGGGTTCGGGGAGGGCTTCGTGTACGGCGTAGGGTAAGGGTTAGGGTTAGGGTTAGGGTTAGTGTTGGGGTTAGGGCTCGGTTTAGTTTACGGGTTAGGATTAGGGTACGTGTTAGGGTTAGGGTAGCGGTTAGGGTTAGGCTACGTGTTAGGGTTAGGGTAGTTATTAAACCTATCCCAGTCTCTAGATACCCCTTAGCACGTAAAGAATATTATTTGGGGGTCCAGCCATGGAGAAGAGTTTAGACGCTAGGATAAGATAAGGAACACACCCATTATAAAGAAATCACATTAGGATTCTCTTTTTAAGCTGTTCCTTAAAACACTAGTGCTTTGGAAATCTATTGGAGGCAGAAGCAGTCAAGGGTAGCCTAGGGTTAGGGTTAGGCTTAGTGTTAGGCTTAGGGTACGGCTTAGGCTACGGGTTCGGGGAGGGCTTCGGGTACGGCGTAGGGTATGGGTTAGGGTTAGGGTTAGGGTTAGTGTTAGGGTTAGGGCTCGGTTTAGTTTACGGGTTAGGATTAGGGTACGTGTTAGGGTTAGGGTAGGGGTTAGGTTTAGGGTATGTGTTAGGGTTAGGGTAGTTATTAAACCTATCCCACTCTCTAGATACCCCTTAGCACGGAAAGGAATATTATTTGGGGGTCCAGCCATGGAGAAGCGTTTAGACACTAGGATAAGATAAGGAACACACCCATTATTAATAAATCACATTAGGATTCGCTTTTTAAGCTGTTCCTTAAAACACTAGTGCTTAGGAAATCTATTGGAGGCAGAAGCAGTCAAGGGTAGCCTAGGGTTAGGGTTAGGCTTAGGGTTAGGCTTAGGGTACGGCTTAGGGTACGGGTTCGGGGAGGGCTTCGTGTACGGCGTAGGGTAAGGGTTAGGGTTAGGGTTAGTGTTAGTGTTAGGGTTAGGGCTCGGTTTAGTTTACGGGTTAGGATTAGGGTACGTGTTAGGGTTAGGGTAGCGGTTAGGGTTAGGCTACGTGTTAGGGTTAGGGTAGTTATTAAACCTATCCCACTCTCTAGATACCCCTTAGCACGTAAAGAATATTATTTGGGGGTCCAGCCATGGAGAAAAGTTTAGACACTAGGATAAGATAAGGAACACACCCATTATAAAGAAATCACATTAGGATTCTATTTTTAAGCTGTTCCTTAAAACACTAGTGCTTAGGAAATCTATTGGAGGCAGAAGCAGTCAAGGGTAGCCTAGGGTTAGGGTTAGGCTTAGGGTTAGGCTTAGGGTACGGGTTCGGGGAGGGCTTCGGGTACGGCGTAGTTTATGGGTTAGGGTTAGGGTTAGGGTTAGTGTTAGGGTTAGGGCTCGGTTTAGGGTACGGGTTAGGATTAGGGTACGTGATAGGTTTAAGGTAGTGGTTAGGGTTATTGTACGTGTTAGGGTTAGGGTAGTTATTAAACCTATCCCAGTCTCTAGATACCCCTTAGCACGTAAAGGAATATTATTTGGGGGTCCAGCCATGGAGAAGAGTTTAGACGCTAGGATAAGAAAAGAAACACACCCATTATAAAGAAATCACATTAGGATTCTCTTTTTAAGCTGTTCCTTAAAACACTAGTGCTTTGGAAATCTATTGGAGGCAGAAGCAGTCAAGGGTAGCCTAGGGTTAGGGTTAGGCTTAGGGTTAGGCTTAGGGTACGGCTTAGGGTACGGGTTCGGGGAGGGCTTCGGGTACGGCGTAGGGTATGGGTTAGGGTTAGGGTTAAGGTTAGTGTTAGGGTTAGGGCTCGGTTTAGTTTACGGGTTAGGATTAGGGTACGTGTTAGGGTTAGGGTAGGGGTCAGGTTTAGGGTATGTGTTAGGGTTAGGGTAGTTATTAAACCTATCCCACTCTCTAGATACCCCTTAGCACGGAAAGGAATATTATTTGGGGGTCCAGCCATGGAGAAGCGTTTAGACACTAGGATAAGATAAGGAACACACCCATTATTAATAAATCACATTAGGATTCTCTTTTTAAGCTGTGCCTTAAAACACTAGTGCTTAGGAAATCTATTGGAGGCAGAAGCAGTCAAGGGTAGCCTAGGGTTAGGGTTATGCTTAGGGTTAGGCTTAGGGTACGTCTTCGGGTACGGCGTAGGGTAAGGGTTAGGGTTAGCGTTAGGGTTAGTGTTAGGGTTAGGGCTCGGTTTAGTTTACGGGTTAGGATTAGGGTACGTGTTAGGGTTAGGGTAGGGGTTAGGGTTAGGGTACGTGTTAGAGTTAGGGTAGTTATTAAACCTATCCCACTCTCTAGATACCCCTTAGCACGTAAAGAACATTATTTGGGGGTCCAGCCATGGAGAAGACTTTAGACACTAGGATAAGATAAGGAACACACCCATTATAAAAAAATCACATTAGGATTCTATTTTTAAGCTGTTCCTTAAAACACTAGTGCTTAGGAAATCTATTGGAGGCAGAAGCACTCAAGGGTAGCCTAGGGTTAGGGTTAGGCTTAGGGTACGGGTTCGGGGAGGGCTTCGGGTACGGCGTAGTTTATGGGTTAGGGTTAGGGTTAGTGTTAGGGTTACGGCTGGGTTTAGGGTACGGGTTAGGATTAGGGTACGTGATAGGTTTAGGGTACTGCTTAGGGTTATTGTACGTGTTAGGGTTAGGGTAGTTATTAAACCTATCCCAGTCTCTAGATACCCCTTAGCACGTAAAGGAATATTATTTGGGGGTCCAGCCATGGAGAAGAGTTTAGACGCTAGGATAAGATAAGGAACACACCCATTATAAAGAAATCACATTAGGATTCTCTTTTTAAGCTGTTCCTTAAAACACTAGTGCTTTGGAAATCTATTGGAGGCAGAAGCAGTCAAGGGTAGCCTAGGGTTAGGGTTAGGCTTAGGGTTAGGCTTAGGGTACGGCTTAGGGTACGGGTTCGGGGAGGGCTTCGGGTACGGCGTAGGGTATGGGTTAGGGTTAGGGTTAGGGTTAGTGTTAGGGTTAGGGCTCGGTTTAGTTTACGGGTTAGGATTAGGGTACGTGTTAGGGTTAGGGTAGGGGTTAGGTTTAGGGTATGTGTTAGGGTTAGGGTAGTTATTAAACCTATCCCACTCTCTAGATACCCCTTAGCACGGAAAGGAATATTATTTGGGGGTCCAGCCATGGAGAAGCGTTTAGACACTAGGATAAGATAAGGAACACACCCATTATTAAAAAATCACATTAGGATTCTCTTTTTAAGCTGTTCCTTAAAACACTAGTGCTTAGGAAATCTATTGGAGGCAGAAGCAGTCAAGGGTAGCCTAGGGTTAGGGTTAGGCTTAGGGTTAGGCTTAGGGTACGGCTTAGGGTACGGGTTCGGGGAGGGCTTCGTGTACGGCGTAGGGTAAGGGTTAGGGTTAGGGTTAGGGTTAGTGTTAGGGTTAGGGCTCGGTTTAGTTTACGGGTTAGGATTAGGGTACGTGTTAGGGTTATGGTAGCGGTTAGGGTTAGGCTACGTGTTAGGGTTAGGGTAGTTATTAAACCTATCCCAGTCTCTAGATACCCCTTAGCACGTAAAGAATATTATTTGGGGGTCCAGCCATGGAGAAGAGTTTAGACGCTAGGATAAGATAAGGAACACACCCATTATAAAGAAATCACATTAGGATTCTCTTTTTAAGCTGTTCCTTAAAACACTAGTGCTTTGGAAATCTATTGGAGGCAGAAGCAGTCAAGGGTAGCCTAGGGTTAGGGTTAGGCTTAGGGTTAGGCTTAGGGTACGGCTTAGGGTACGGGTTCGGGGAGGGCTTCGGGTACGGCGTAGGGTATGGGTTAGGGTTAGGGTTAGGGTTAGTGTTAGGGTTAGGGCTCGGTTTAGTTTACGGGTTAGGATTAGGGTACGTGTTAGGGTTAGGGTAGGGGTTAGGTTTAGGGTATGTGTTAGGGTTAGGGTAGTTATTAAACCTATCCCACTCTCTAGATACCCCTTAGCACGGAAAGGAATATTATTTGGGGGTCCAGCCATGGAGAAGCGTTTAGACACTAGGATAAGATAAGGAACACACCCATTATTAATAAATCACATTAGGATTCTCTTTTTAAGCTGTTCCTTAAAACACTAGTGCTTAGGAAATCTATTGGAGGCAGAAGCAGTCAAGGGTAGCCTAGGGTTAGGGTTAGGCTTAGGGTTAGGCTTAGGGTACGGCTTAGGGTACGGGTTCGGGGAGGGCTTCGTGTACGGCGTAGGGTAAGGGTTAGGGTTAGGGTTAGGGTTAGTGTTAGGGTTAGGGCTCGGTTTAGTTTACGGGTTAGGATTAGGGTACGTGTTAGGGTTAGGGTAGCGGTTAGGGTTAGGCTACGTGTTAGGGTTAGGGTAGTTATTAAACCTATCCCAGTCTCTAGATACCCCTTAGCACGTAAAGGAATATTATTTGGGGGTCCAGCCATGGAGAAGAGTTTAGACGCTAGGATAAGATAAGGAACACACCCATTATAAAGAAATCACATTAGGATTCTCTTTTTAAGCTGTTCCTTAAAACACTAGTGCTTTGGAAATCTATTGGAGGCAGAAGCAGTCAAGGGTAGCCTAGGGTTAGGGTTAGGCTTAGGGTTAGGCTTAGGGTACGGCTTAGGGTACGGGTTCGGGGAGGGCTTCGGGTACGGCGTAGGGTATGGGTTAGGGTTAGGGTTAGGGTTAGTGTTAGGGTTAGGGCTCGGTTTAGTTTACGGGTTAGGATTAGGGTACGTGTTAGGGTTAGGGTAGGGGTTAGGTTTAGGGTATGTGTTAGGGTTAGGGTAGTTATTAAACCTATCCCACTCTCTAGATACCCCTTAGCACGGAAAGGAATATTATTTGGGGGTCCAGCCATGGAGAAGCGTTTAGACACTAGGATAAGATAAGGAACACACCCATTATTAATAAATCACATTAGGATTCTCTTTTTAAGCTGTTCCTTAAAACACTAGTGCTTAGGAAATCTATTGGAGGCAGAAGCAGTCAAGGGTAGCCTAGGGTTAGGGTTAGGCTTAGGGTTAGGCTTAGGGTACGGCTTAGGGTACGGGTTCGGGGAGGGCTTCGTGTACGGCGTAGGGTAAGGGTTAGGGTTAGGGTTAGGGTTAGTGTTAGGGTTAGGGCTCGGTTTAGTTTACGGGTTAGGATTAGGGTACGTGTTAGGGTTAGGGTAGCGGTTAGGGTTAGGCTACGTGTTAGGGTTAGGGTAGTTATTAAACCTATCCCACTCTCTAGATACCCCTTAGCACGTAAAGAATATTATTTGGGGGTCCAGCCATGGAGAAAAGTTTAGACACTAGGATAAGATAAGGAACACACCCATTATAAAGAAATCACATTAGGATTCTCTTTTTAAGCTGTTCCTTAAAACACTAGTGCTTAGGAAATCTATTGGAGGCAGAAGCAGTCAAGGGTAGCCTAGGGTTAGGGTTAGGCTTAGGGTTAGGCTTAGGGTACGGGTTCGGGGAGGGCTTCGGGTACGGCGTAGTTTATGGGTTAGGGTTAGGGTTAGGGTTAGTGTTAGGGTTAGGGCTCGGTTTAGGGTACGGGTTAGGATTAGGGTACGTGATAGATTTAGGGTAGTGGTTAGGGTTATTGTACGTGTTAGGGTTAGGGTAGTTATTAAACCTATCCCAGTCTCTAGATACCCCTTAGCACGTAAAGGAATATTATTTGGGGGTCCAGCCATGGAGAAGAGTTTAGACGCTAGGATAAGATAAGGAACACACCCATTATAAAGAAATCACATTAGGATTCTCTTTTTAAGCTGTTCCTTAAAACACTAGTGCTTTGGAAATCTATTGGAGGCAGAAGCAGTCAAGGGTAGCCTAGGGTTAGGGTTAGGCTTAGGGTTAGGCTTAGGGTACGGCTTAGGGTACGGGTTCGGGGAGGGCTTCGGGTACGGCGTAGGGTATGGGTTAGGGTTAGGGTTAGGGTTAGTGTTAGGGTTAGGGCTCGGTTTAGTTTACGGGTTAGGATTAGGGTACGTGTTAGGGTTAGGGTAGGGGTCAGGTTTAGGGTATGTGTTAGGGTTAGGGTAGTTATTAAACCTATCCCACTCTCTAGATACCCCTTAGCACGGAAAGGAATATTATTTGGGGGTCCAGCCATGGAGAAGCGTTTAGACACTAGGATAAGATAAGGAACACACCCATTATTAATAAATCACATTAGGATTCTCTTTTTAAGCTGTGCCTTAAAACACTAGTGCTTAGGAAATCTATTGGAGGCAGAAGCAGTCAAGGGTAGCCTAGGGTTAGGGTTATGCTTAGGGTTAGGCTTAGGGTACGTCTTCGGGTACGGCGTAGGGTAAGGGTTAGGGTTAGGGTTAGGGTTAGTGTTAGGGTTAGGGCTCGGTTTAGTTTACGGGTTAGGATTAGGGTACGTGTTAGGGTTAGGGTAGGGGTTAGGGTTAGGGTACGTGTTAGAGTTAGGGTAGTTATTAAACCTATCCCACTCTCTAGATACCCCTTAGCACGTAAAGAACATTATTTGGGGGTCCAGCCATGGAGAAGACTTTAGACACTAGGATAAGATAAGGAACACACCCATTATAAAAAAATCACATTAGGATTCTATTTTTAAGCTGTTCCTTAAAACACTAGTGCTTAGGAAATCTATTGGAGGCAGAAGCACTCAAGGGTAGCCTAGGGTTAGGGTTAGGCTTAGGGTACGGCTTAGGGTACGGGTTCGGGGAGGGCTTCGGGTACGGCGTAGTTTATGGGTTAGGGTTAGGGTTAGTGTTAGGGTTAGGGCTGGGTTTAGGGTACGGGTTAGGATTAGGGTACGTGATAGGTTTAGGGTACTGCTTAGGGTTATTGTACGTGTTAGGGTTAGGGTAGTTATTAAACCTATCCCAGTCTCTAGATACCCCTTAGCACGTAAAGGAATATTATTTGGGGGTCCAGCCATGGAGAAGAGTTTAGACGCTAGGATAAGATAAGGAACACACCCATTATAAAGAAATCACATTAGGATTCTCTTTTTAAGCTGTTCCTTAAAACACTAGTGCTTTGGAAATCTATTGGAGGCAGAAGCAGTCAAGGGTAGCCTAGGGTTAGGGTTAGGCTTAGGGTTAGGCTTAGGGTACGGCTTAGGGTACGGGTTCGGGGAGGGCTTCGGGTACGGCGTAGGGTATGGGTTAGGGTTAGGGTTAGGGTTAGTGTTAGGGTTAGGGCTCGGTTTAGTTTACGGGTTAGGATTAGGGTACGTGTTAGGGTAAGGGTAGGGGTTAGGTTTAGGGTATGTGTTAGGGTTAGGGTAGTTATTAAACCTATCCCACTCTCTAGATACCCCTTAGCACGGAAAGGAATATTATTTGGGGGTCCAGCCATGGAGAAGCGTTTAGACACTAGGATAAGATAAGGAACACACCCATTATTAAAAAATCACATTAGGATTCTCTTTTTAAGCTGTTCCTTAAAACACTAGTGCTTAGGAAATCTATTGGAGGCAGAAGCAGTCAAGGGTAGCCTAGGGTTAGGGTTAGGCTTAGGGTTAGGCTTAGGGTACGGCTTAGGGTACGGGTTCGGGGAGGGCTTCGTGTACGGCGTAGGGTAAGGGTTAGGGTTAGGGTTAGGGTTAGTGTTAGGGTTAGGGCTCGGTTTAGTTTACGGGTTAGGATGAGGGTACGTGTTAGGGTTATGGTAGCGGTTAGGGTTAGGCTACGTGTTAGGGTTAGGGTAGTTATTAAACCTATCCCAGTCTCTAGATACCCCTTAGCACGTAAAGAATATTATTTGGGGGTCCAGCCATGGAGAAGAGTTTAGACGCTAGGATAAGATAAGGAACACACCCATTATAAAGAAATCACATTAGGATTCTCTTTTTAAGCTGTTCCTTAAAACACTAGTGCTTTGGAAATCTATTGGAGGCAGAAGCAGTCAAGGGTAGCCTAGGGTTAGGGTTAGGCTTAGGGTTAGGCTTAGGGTACGGCTTAGGGTACGGGTTCGGGGAGGGCTTCGGGTACGGCGTAGGGTATGGGTTAGGGTTAGGGTTAGGGTTAGTGTTAGGGTTAGGGCTCGGTTTAGTTTACGGGTTAGGATTAGGGTACGTGTTAGGGTTAGGGTAGGGGTTAGGTTTAGGGTATGTGTTAGGGTTAGGGTAGTTATTAAACCTATCCCACTCTCTAGATACCCCTTAGCACGGAAAGGAATATTATTTGGGGGTCCAGCCATGGAGAAGCGTTTAGACACTAGGATAAGATAAGGAACACACCCATTATTAATAAATCACATTAGGATTCTCTTTTTAAGCTGTTCCTTAAAACACTAGTGCTTAGGAAATCTATTGGAGGCAGAAGCAGTCAAGGGTAGCCTAGGGTTAGGGTTAGGCTTAGGGTTAGGCTTAGGGTACGGCTTAGGGTACGGGTTCGGGGAGGGCTTCGTGTACGGCGTAGGGTAAGGGTTAGGGTTAGGGTTAGGGTTAGTGTTAGGGTTAGGGCTCGGTTTAGTTTACGGGTTAGGATTAGGGTACGTGTTAGGGTTAGGGTAGCGGTTAGGGTTAGGCTACGTGTTAGGGTTAGGGTAGTTATTAAACCTATCCCAGTCTCTAGATACCCCTTAGCACGTAAAGGAATATTATTTGGGGGTCCAGCCATGGAGAAGAGTTTAGACGCTAGGATAAGATAAGGAACACACCCATTATAAAGAAATCACATTAGGATTCTCTTTTTAAGCTGTTCCTTAAAACACTAGTGCTTTGGAAATCTATTGGAGGCAGAAGCAGTCAAGGGTAGCCTAGGGTTAGGGTTAGGCTTAGGGTTAGGCTTAGGGTACGGCTTAGGGTACGGGTTCGGGGAGGGCTTCGGGTACGGCGTAGGGTATGGGTTAGGGTTAGGGTTAGGGTTAGTGTTAGGGTTAGGGCTCGGTTTAGTTTACGGGTTAGGATTAGGGTACGTGTTAGGGTTAGGGTAGGGGTTAGGTTTAGGGTATGTGTTAGGGTTAGGGTAGTTATTAAACCTATCCCACTCTCTAGATACCCCTTAGCACGGAAAGGAATATTATTTGGGGGTCCAGCCATGGAGAAGCGTTTAGACACTAGGATAAGATAAGGAACACACCCATTATTAATAAATCACATTAGGATTCTCTTTTTAAGCTGTTCCTTAAAACACTAGTGCTTAGGAAATCTATTGGAGGCAGAAGCAGTCAAGGGTAGCCTAGGGTTAGGGTTAGGCTTAGGGTTAGGCTTAGGGTACGGCTTAGGGTACGGGTTCGGGGAGGGCTTCGTGTACGGCGTAGGGTAAGGGTTAGGGTTAGGGTTAGGGTTAGTGTTAGGGTTAGGGCTCGGTTTAGTTTACGGGTTAGGATTAGGGTACGTGTTAGGGTTAGGGTAGCGGTTAGGGTTAGGCTACGTGTTAGGGTTAGGGTAGTTATTAAACCTATCCCACTCTCTAGATACCCCTTAGCACGTAAAGAATATTATTTGGGGGTCCAGCCATGGAGAAAAGTTTAGACACTAGGATAAGATAAGGAACACACCCATTATAAAGAAATCACATTAGGATTCTCTTTTTAAGCTGTTCCTTAAAACACTAGTGCTTAGGAAATCTATTGGAGGCAGAAGCAGTCAAGGGTAGCCTAGGGTTAGGGTTAGGCTTAGGGTTAGGCTTAGGGTACGGGTTCGGGGAGGGCTTCGGGTACGGCGTAGTTTATGGGTTAGGGTTAGGGTTAGGGTTAGTGTTAGGGTTAGGGCTCGGTTTAGGGTACGGGTTAGGATTAGGGTACGTGATAGATTTAGGGTAGTGGTTAGGGTTATTGTACGTGTTAGGGTTAGGGTAGTTATTAAACCTATCCCAGTCTCTAGATACCCCTTAGCACGTAAAGGAATATTATTTGGGGGTCCAGCCATGGAGAAGAGTTTAGACGCTAGGATAAGATAAGGAACACACCCATTATAAAGAAATCACATTAGGATTCTCTTTTTAAGCTGTTCCTTAAAACACTAGTGCTTTGGAAATCTATTGGAGGCAGAAGCAGTCAAGGGTAGCCTAGGGTTAGGGTTAGGCTTAGGGTTAGGCTTAGGGTACGGCTTAGGGTACGGGTTCGGGGAGGGCTTCGGGTACGGCGTAGGGTATGGGTTAGGGTTAGGGTTAGGGTTAGTGTTAGGGTTAGGGCTCGGTTTAGTTTACGGGTTAGGATTAGGGTACGTGTTAGGGTTAGGGTAGGGGTCAGGTTTAGGGTATGTGTTAGGGTTAGGGTAGTTATTAAACCTATCCCACTCTCTAGATACCCCTTAGCACGGAAAGGAATATTATTTGGGGGTCCAGCCATGGAGAAGCGTTTAGACACTAGGATAAGATAAGGAACACACCCATTATTAATAAATCACATTAGGATTCTCTTTTTAAGCTGTGCCTTAAAACACTAGTGCTTAGGAAATCTATTGGAGGCAGAAGCAGTCAAGGGTAGCCTAGGGTTAGGGTTATGCTTAGGGTTAGGCTTAGGGTACGTCTTCGGGTACGGCGTAGGGTAAGGGTTAGGGTTAGGGTTAGGGTTAGTGTTAGGGTTAGGGCTCGGTTTAGTTTACGGGTTAGGATTAGGGTACGTGTTAGGGTTAGGGTAGGGGTTAGGGTTAGGGTACGTGTTAGAGTTAGGGTAGTTATTAAACCTATCCCACTCTCTAGATACCCCTTAGCACGTAAAGAACATTATTTGGGGGTCCAGCCATGGAGAAGACTTTAGACACTAGGATAAGATAAGGAACACACCCATTATAAAAAAATCACATTAGGATTCTATTTTTAAGCTGTTCCTTAAAACACTAGTGCTTAGGAAATCTATTGGAGGCAGAAGCACTCAAGGGTAGCCTAGGGTTAGGGTTAGGCTTAGGGTACGGCTTAGGGTACGGGTTCGGGGAGGGCTTCGGGTACGGCGTAGTTTATGGGTTAGGGTTAGGGTTAGTGTTAGGGTTAGGGCTGGGTTTAGGGTACGGGTTAGGATTAGGGTACGTGATAGGTTTAGGGTACTGCTTAGGGTTATTGTACGTGTTAGGGTTAGGGTAGTTATTAAACCTATCCCAGTCTCTAGATACCCCTTAGCACGTAAAGGAATATTATTTGGGGGTCCAGCCATGGAGAAGAGTTTAGACGCTAGGATAAGATAAGGAACACACCCATTATAAAGAAATCACATTAGGATTCTCTTTTTAAGCTGTTCCTTAAAACACTAGTGCTTTGGAAATCTATTGGAGGCAGAAGCAGTCAAGGGTAGCCTAGGGTTAGGGTTAGGCTTAGGGTTAGGCTTAGGGTACGGCTTAGGGTACGGGTTCGGGGAGGGCTTCGGGTACGGCGTAGGGTATGGGTTAGGGTTAGGGTTAGGGTTAGTGTTAGGGTTAGGGCTCGGTTTAGTTTACGGGTTAGGATTAGGGTACGTGTTAGGGTTAGGGTAGGGGTTAGGTTTAGGGTATGTGTTAGGGTTAGGGTAGTTATTAAACCTATCCCACTCTCTAGATACCCCTTAGCACGGAAAGGAATATTATTTGGGGGTCCAGCCATGGAGAAGCGTTTAGACACTAGGATAAGATAAGGAACACACCCATTATTAAAAAATCACATTAGGATTCTCTTTTTAAGCTGTTCCTTAAAACACTAGTGCTTAGGAAATCTATTGGAGGCAGAAGCAGTCAAGGGTAGCCTAGGGTTAGGGTTAGGCTTAGGGTTAGGCTTAGGGTACGGCTTAGGGTACGGGTTCGGGGAGGGCTTCGTGTACGGCGTAGGGTAAGGGTTAGGGTTAGGGTTAGGGTTAGTGTTAGGGTTAGGGCTCGGTTTAGTTTACGGGTTAGGATGAGGGTACGTGTTAGGGTTATGGTAGCGGTTAGGGTTAGGCTACGTGTTAGGGTTAGGGTAGTTATTAAACCTATCCCAGTCTCTAGATACCCCTTAGCACGTAAAGAATATTATTTGGGGGTCCAGCCATGGAGAAGAGTTTAGACGCTAGGATAAGATAAGGAACACACCCATTATAAAGAAATCACATTAGGATTCTCTTTTTAAGCTGTTCCTTAAAACACTAGTGCTTTGGAAATCTATTGGAGGCAGAAGCAGTCAAGGGTAGCCTAGGGTTAGGGTTAGGCTTAGGGTTAGGCTTAGGGTACGGCTTAGGGTACGGGTTCGGGGAGGGCTTCGGGTACGGCGTAGGGTATGGGTTAGGGTTAGGGTTAGGGTTAGTGTTAGGGTTAGGGCTCGGTTTAGTTTACGGGTTAGGATTAGGGTACGTGTTAGGGTTAGGGTAGGGGTTAGGTTTAGGGTATGTGTTAGGGTTAGGGTAGTTATTAAACCTATCCCACTCTCTAGATACCCCTTAGCACGGAAAGGAATATTATTTGGGGGTCCAGCCATGGAGAAGCGTTTAGACACTAGGATAAGATAAGGAACACACCCATTATTAATAAATCACATTAGGATTCTCTTTTTAAGCTGTTCCTTAAAACACTAGTGCTTAGGAAATCTATTGGAGGCAGAAGCAGTCAAGGGTAGCCTAGGGTTAGGGTTAGGCTTAGGGTTAGGCTTAGGGTACGGCTTAGGGTACGGGTTCGGGGAGGGCTTCGTGTACAGCGTAGGGTAAGGGTTAGGGTTAGGGTTAGGGTTAGTGTTAGGGTTAGGGCTCGGTTTAGTTTACGGGTTAGGATTAGGGTACGTGTTAGGGTTAGGGTAGCGGTTAGGGTTAGGCTACGTGTTAGGGTTAGGGTAGTTATTAAACCTATCCCAGTCTCTAGATACCCCTTAGCACGTAAAGAATATTATTTGGGGGTCCAGCCATGGAGAAGAGTTTAGACGCTAGGATAAGATAAGGAACACACCCATTATAAAGAAATCACATTAGGATTCTCTTTTTAAGCTGTTCCTTAAAACACTAGTGCTTTGGAAATCTATTGGAGGCAGAAGCAGTCAAGGGTAGCCTAGGGTTAGGGTTAGGCTTAGGGTTAGGCTTAGGGTACGGCTTAGGGTACGGGTTCGGGGAGGGCTTCGGGTACGGCGTAGGGTATGGGTTAGGGTTAGGGTTAGGGTTAGTGTTAGGGTTAGGGCTCGGTTTAGTTTACGGGTTAGGATTAGGGTACGTGTTAGGGTTAGGGTAGGGGTTAGGTTTAGGGTATGTGTTAGGGTTAGGGTAGTTATTAAACCTATCCCACTCTCTAGATACCCCTTAGCACGGAAAGGAATATTATTTGGGGGTCCAGCCATGGAGAAGCGTTTAGACACTAGGATAAGATAAGGAACACACCCATTATTAATAAATCACATTAGGATTCTCTTTTTAAGCTGTTCCTTAAAACACTAGTGCTTAGGAAATCTATTGGAGGCAGAAGCAGTCAAGGGTAGCCTAGGGTTAGGGTTAGGCTTAGGGTTAGGCTTAGGGTACGGCTTAGGGTACGGGTTCGGGGAGGGCTTCGTGTACGGCGTAGGGTAAGGGTTAGGGTTAGGGTTAGGGTTAGTGTTAGGGTTAGGGCTCGGTTTAGTTTACGGGTTAGGATTAGGGTACGTGTTAGGGTTAGGGTAGCGGTTAGGGTTAGGCTACGTGTTAGGGTTAGGGTAGTTATTAAACCTATCCCACTCTCTAGATACCCCTTAGCACGTAAAGAATATTATTTGGGGGTCCAGCCATGGAGAAAAGTTTAGACACTAGGATAAGATAAGGAACACACCCATTATAAAGAAATCACATTAGGATTCTCTTTTTAAGCTGTTCCTTAAAACACTAGTGCTTAGGAAATCTATTGGAGGCAGAAGCAGTCAAGGGTAGCCTAGGGTTAGGGTTAGGCTTAGGGTTAGGCTTAGGGTACGGGTTCGGGGAGGGCTTCGGGTACGGCGTAGTTTATGGGTTAGGGTTAGGGTTAGGGTTAGTGTTAGGGTTAGGGCTCGGTTTAGGGTACGGGTTAGGATTAGGGTACGTGATAGATTTAGGGTAGTGGTTAGGGTTATTGTACGTGTTAGGGTTAGGGTAGTTATTAAACCTATCCCAGTCTCTAGATACCCCTTAGCACGTAAAGGAATATTATTTGGGGGTCCAGCCATGGAGAAGAGTTTAGACGCTAGGATAAGATAAGGAACACACCCATATAAAGAAATCACATTAGGATTCTCTTTTTAAGCTGTTCCTTAAAACACTAGTGCTTTGGAAATCTATTGGAGGCAGAAGCAGTCAAGGGTAGCCTAGGGTTAGGGTTAGGCTTAGGGTTAGGCTTAGGGTACGGCTTAGGGTACGGGTTCGGGGGAGGGCTTCGGGTACGGCGTAGGGTATGGGTTAGGGTTAGGGTTAGGGTTAGTGTTAGGGTTAGGGCTCGGTTTAGTTTACGGGTTAGGATTAGGGTACGTGTTAGGGTTAGGGTAGGGGTCAGGTTTAGGGTATGTGTTAGGGTTAGGGTAGTTATTAAACCTATCCCACTCTCTAGATACCCCTTAGCACGGAAAGGAATATTATTTGGGGGTCCAGCCATGGAGAAGCGTTTAGACACTAGGATAAGATAAGGAACACACCCATTATTAATAAATCACATTAGGATTCTCTTTTTAAGCTGTGCCTTAAAACACTAGTGCTTAGGAAATCTATTGGAGGCAGAAGCAGTCAAGGGTAGCCTAGGGTTAGGGTTATGCTTAGGGTTAGGCTTAGGGTACGTCTTCGGGTACGGCGTAGGGTAAGGGTTAGGGTTAGGGTTAGGGTTAGTGTTAGGGTTAGGGCTCGGTTTAGTTTACGGGTTAGGATTAGGGTACGTGTTAGGGTTAGGGTAGGGGTTAGGGTTAGGGTACGTGTTAGAGTTAGGGTAGTTATTAAACCTATCCCACTCTCTAGATACCCCTTAGCACGTAAAAGAACATTATTTGGGGGTCCAGCCATGGAGAAGACTTTAGACACTAGGATAAGATAAGGAACACACCCATTATAAAAAAATCACATTAGGATTCTATTTTTAAGCTGTTCCTTAAAACACTAGTGCTTAGGAAATCTATTGGAGGCAGAAGCACTCAAGGGTAGCCTAGGGTTAGGGTTAGGCTTAGGGTACGGCTTAGGGTACGGGTTCGGGGAGGGCTTCGGGTACGGCGTAGTTTATGGGTTAGGGTTAGGGTTAGTGTTAGGGTTAGGGCTGGGTTTAGGGTACGGGTTAGGATTAGGGTACGTGATAGGTTTAGGGTACTGCTTAGGGTTATTGTACGTGTTAGGGTTAGGGTAGTTATTAAACCTATCCCAGTCTCTAGATACCCCTTAGCACGTAAAGGAATATTATTTGGGGGTCCAGCCATGGAGAAGAGTTTAGACGCTAGGATAAGATAAGGAACACACCCATTATAAAGAAATCACATTAGGATTCTCTTTTTAAGCTGTTCCTTAAAACACTAGTGCTTTGGAAATCTATTGGAGGCAGAAGCAGTCAAGGGTAGCCTAGGGTTAGGGTTAGGCTTAGGGTTAGGCTTAGGGTACGGCTTAGGGTACGGGTTCGGGGAGGGCTTCGGGTACGGCGTAGGGTATGGGTTAGGGTTAGGGTTAGGGTTAGTGTTAGGGTTAGGGCTCGGTTTAGTTTACGGGTTAGGATTAGGGTACGTGTTAGGGTTAGGGTAGGGGTTAGGTTTAGGGTATGTGTTAGGGTTAGGGTAGTTATTAAACCTATCCCACTCTCTAGATACCCCTTAGCACGGAAAGGAATATTATTTGGGGGTCCAGCCATGGAGAAGCGTTTAGACACTAGGATAAGATAAGGAACACACCCATTATTAAAAAATCACATTAGGATT